>NC_091161.1:13988356-14363356 GCF_040958095.1 Procambarus clarkii | reverse complement strand
CCGAGGCACAAACCAGGGTTTTACACAACTCCCCCCGTTGTGATTCGGGTTCGAATCCTCGTCACGGCCCTTGTGGATTTGTTCATTTGATGCATCACATTAGTGTGATCTCTGTGTGTAGTGAAAGGTCACTCTGAGGTGCTCGCAGTGTCACTTGTAACTCCATCCCAACGACTCGGCCACTGGTCGTGGATGGCTGAATGAATGACTGAGTAGATATCCAACTAATCAATCCCTTCCCGAAAGACGTGGCAAGCACAGATGATCTGTGCAGGCGAGGAGTCACAATAACGTGGCTGAAGTGTGTTGACCAGACCACACACTAGAAAGTGAAGGGACGACGACGTTTCGGTCCATCCTGGACCATTCTCGAGTCAATTGAGAGGTCCGTCCTGGACCGTTCTCAATCGACTTGAGAATGGTCCAGGACGGACCGAAACGTCGTCGTCCCTTCACCTTCTAGTGTGTGGTCTGGTCAACACAGCCTCCTTAGTGACGGTGTTGTCAACTTCCTTCGAGATAACTCCAATATGGCTGGGAACCCAGCAAAACTTTTACTCTTAACTGCTAGATATAAGAAAGAGCCAATATTGAATTTCAGCCACCACTGCGAGCCAACCATTTGTAAAGAAATGCAGCTGTCGAAAAAGCCGAGGAAGCGCATATAAAATTGCATAAAGTTCATTTATGCAATGTAAAATTGCATACAGTGATACAGGGGGCCATGTATCATATAGTGATACGGGGAGCCTGTATCATACAGTGATACAGGGAGCCTGTATTATATAGTGATACAGGGAGCCCACCCTCTCATTTGTTGCTCCCTAGCTAGAGAGAAGCAGCGTATGTAAATGAGATACAATGTTATGCATAAGTTTTAATATTCAGCATAAGAGGTTTGACTTACATCATTCTGTTTCGTGTGAATTATAACAAAAATCGTGTTCTGGTCTACGTGAGAGGAATGCGAGAGGTCCAGTGCTTTCGTGCGTGTGTGTGTGTGTGTGTGTGTGTGTGTGTGTGTGTGTGTGTGTGTGTGTGTGTGTGTGTGTGTGTGTGTGTGTGTGTGTGTGTGTGTGTGTGTGTGTACGTACGTACTCACCTAGTTGTGCTTGCGGGTGTTGAGCTCTCGGCTCTTTGGTCCCGCCTCTCGTCCGCCAATCTACTGGTGTACAGGTTCCTGAGTCTATCGAAACCGTAGTAGCGAGATAGGAGCAGCGGCCGTCGTCAAATGAGCAACTACCAACTTTCTGAACTTTGTCTAATTTTCGGGTGTTTACACGCAAAGTGAATTGGGGTAAAATCTCTAGACTAGCAACACTTCCAAAGAGATTGTTACCAGACAGGAACAATACTGTTGTAAAGGACGTAACCACGGCGAGGAAAAACTTGTAGACAATTGTGTTTATTAAGAGAGAGTTGTTAAAAGGAGGGTTTGGCGAGCGAGGCCCCACACACAGTGTTAGGTTACGTCTTCCTGGGGCTGGCCACGGCGTCTCTACTCTCACATGTCCCAGCTCTTACTCTTCCCTCTCTCCTTCTCACTCTTACTCTTCCCTCTCTCCTTCTCACTCTTACTCTTCCCTCTCTCCTTCTCACTCTTACTCTTCCCTCTCTCTTTCGTCATATCTCTCTCGCCTTAAATGTTGTTTTTATTTGATTTTGTCCCGAAGGGCGAGTTTATTGGGCAGCGTCACTCATCCTGTGAGTGGACACCGCCATAGTGACAGTATTGGGCAGCGCCACTCATCCTGTGAGTGGACACACCGCCATAGTGACAGTATTGGGCAGCGTCACTCATCCTGTGAGTGGACACACCACCATAGTGACAGTATTGGGCAGCGCCACTCATCCTGTGAGTGGACACACCGCCATAGTGACAGTATTGGGCAGCGCCACTCATCCTGTGAGTGGACACACCACCATAGTGACAGTATTGGCCAGCGTCACTCGTCCTGTGAGTGGACACACCGCCATAGTGACAGTATTGGGCAGCGCCACTCATCCTGTGAGTGGACACACCACCATAGTGACAGTATTGGGCAGCGCCACTCATCCTGTGAGTGGACACACCGCCATAGTGACAGTATTGGGCAGCGCCACTCATCCTGTGAGTGGACACACCACCATAGTGACAGTATTGGGCAGCGTCACTCATCCTGTGAGTGAACACACCGCCATAGTGACAGTATTGGGCAGCGCCACTCATCCTGTGAGTGAACACACCGCCATAGTGACAGTATTGGGCAGCGTCACTCATCCTGTGAGTGGACACACCGCCATAGTGACAGTATTGGGCAGCGCCACTCATCCTGTGAGTGGACACACCGCCATAGTGACAGTATTGGGCAGCGCCACTCATCCTGTGAGTGGACACACCGCCATAGTGACAGTATTGGGCAGCGCCACTCATCCTGTGAGTGGACACACCGCCATAGTGACAGTATTGGGCAGCGTCACTCATCCTGTGAGTGGACACACCGCCATAGTGACAGTATTGGGCAGCGCCACTCATCCTGTGAGTGGACACACCGCCATAGTGACAGTATTGGGCAGCGCCACTCATCCTGTGAGTGGACACACCGCCATAGTGACAGTATTGGGCAGCGTCACTCATCCTGTGAGTGGACACACCGCCATAGTGACAGTATTGGGCAGCGCCACTCATCCTGTGAGTGGACACACCGCCATAGTGACAGTATTGGGCAGCGCCACTCATCCTGTGAGTGGACACACCGCCATAGTGACAGTATTGGGCAGCGTCACTCATCCTGTGAGTGGACTCACCGCCATAGTGACAGTATTGGGCAGCGCCACTCATCCTGTGAGTGGACACACCGCCATAGTGACAGTATTGGGCAGCGCCACTCATCCTGTGAGTGGACAGACCACCATAGTGACAGTATTGGGCAGCGTCACTCATCCTGTGAGTGAACACACCGCCATAGTGACAGTATTGGGCAGCGCCACTCATCCTGTGAGTGGACACACCGCCATAGTGACAGTATTGGGCAGCGTCACTCATCCTGTGAGTGGACACACCGCCATAGTGACAGTATTGGGCAGCGTCACTCATCCTGTGAGTGGACACACCGCCATAGTGACAGTATTGGGCAGCGTCACTCATCCTGTGAGTGGACACACCGCCATAGTGACAGTATTGGGCAGCGCCACTCATCCTGTGAGTGGACACACCGCCATAGTGACAGTATTGGGCAGCGTCACTCATCCTGTGAGTGGACACCGCCATAGTGACAGTATTGGGCAGCGCCACTCATCCTGTGAGTGAACACACCGCCATAGTGACAGTATTGGGCAGCGCCACTCATCCTGTGAGTGGACACCGCCATAGTGACAGTATTGGGCAGCGTCACTCATCCTGTGAGTGGACACACCGCCATAGTGACAGTATTGGGCAGCGCCACTCATCCTGTGAGTGGACACCGCCATAGTGACAGTATTGGGCAGCGCCACTCATCCTGTGAGTGAACACACCGCCATAGTGACAGTATTGGGCAGCGCCACTCATCCTGTGAGTGGACACCGCCATAGTGACAGTATTGGGCAGGGTCACTCATCCTGTGAGTGGACACACCGCCATAGTGACAGTATTGGGCAGCACCACTCATCCTGTGAGTGGACACACCGCCATAGTGACAGTATTGGGCAGCGCCACTCATCCTGTGAGTGGACACACCGCCATAGTGACAGTATTGGGCAGCGCCACTCATCATGTGAGTGAACACACCGCCATAGTGACAGTATTGGGCAGCGTCACTCATCCTGTGAGTGAACACACCGCCATAGTGACAGTATTGGGCAGCGCCACTCATCCTGTGAGTGGACACACCGCCATAGTGACAGTATTGGGCAGCGTCACTCATCCTGTGAGTGAACACACCGCCATAGTGACAGTATTGGGCAGCGCCACTCATCCTGTGAGTGAACACACCGCCATAGTGACAGTATTGGGCAGCGCCACTCATCCTGTGAGTGAACACACCGCCATAGTGACAGTATTGGGCAGCGCCACTCATCCTGTGAGTGGACACACCGCCATAGTGACAGTATTGGGCAGCGCCACTCATCCTGTGAGTGGACACACCGCCATAGTGACAGTATTGGGCAGCGCCACTCATCCTGTGAGTGGACACACCGTCATAGCAGCATGTACAACACTCCCCAATAGGAAGAAAACCCGCTGGGTTGTTCATCCTGTCACTTGTACCCAGACACAGCTGGGACTTGCTTAACTGTCTCAAGTGAACAGGTCATCAAATAAGAAAATTAACATTTGTTAACCCCTAAAATTTACTTAATCTTGCGGGCGCCCAATGGGGGAATCTTTTAAGAACAGTTAGCATATTTGACAAAGTGTTTTCTTAACTCAAACAATGTGGTGGTTATTATTCTACACATATTTCTAGTGTCTCTTAGATATTCACATTCTCTCAAGTAGTTATCCAACCACTTGGGCTGGACGGTAGAGCGTAGGTCTCGCTTCATGCAGGTCGGTGTTCGATCCCCGACCGTCCACAAGTGGTTGGGCACCATTCCTTCCCCCCGTCCCGTCCCTAATCCTGAGTTCACCCTTCTCTCAGGTAATTGTCAAGGCGGTGTCCGTCACTCTCACCACAGATTCTGCAACTCGACTGCTCGACTGTTGTTTCCATTCCGAATCGCCATGGATTTTTGTTTTCAAGACGGATTCTCGCTGTTACTGATTCTCTCCCGCGGCCACCTCCTCTTCGTCCATAATGATTGGGATTGCCAGCTGCAACCATGTTGTTTCAGGGTAGATTGACTGAATTGTTCTTTTATCCTACTTTCCTCAGTTACCTTGTCACGGTGATGTTGGCTGATAATACATCTGTCTCGGGTGTGAAGTATTCGATATGGTCTCCTTCAGCGCCTTCAGCAGCCAGCACATCTGCTCGTTCATTCCCACAGATGGCAACATGGGATCCACAGGAATTTGACCACTCTTCCCTGATTGGTTAGTACTCTCACAGCTCTCTTGATTTCAGCGACTATCGCAAGGTTTTCTGTCCGATTTTTACTAAGGCTTTGTAATATTTTTTGTACTAAGGCTTTTGAATGATCAGTGCACAATGACCCTCCCCCTAGCCTGCCTATTTTGTGCAACAGTCGATTGGAGATAATCCAACCACTTGGGCTGGACGGTAGAGCGTAGGTCTCGCTTCATGCAGGTCGGTGTTCGCTTCATGCAGGTCTTGCATGTGCATGCCACGAGACTGATAGGTCTGTAATTGCTAGGGTCATTGGGCTTCGGTATATCTTGAGAGGTTATCTTGAGATGATTTCGGGGCTTTCGTGTCCCCGCGGCCCGGTCTTCGACCAGGCCTCCACCCCCAGGAAGCAGCCCGTGACAGCTGACTAACACCCAGGTACCTATTTACTGCTAGGTAACAGGGGCATACAGGATGAAAGAAACTTTGCCCATTTGTTTCTGCCTCGTGCGGGAATCGAATCCGCGCCACAGAATTACGAGTCCTGCGCGCTATCCACCAGGCTACGAGGCCCCTACGAGGTTCCCATACGAGGTATGGGAACAGGTATTGCCTTGTTTCCATTGTGTGGGCAACACCCCACTTAGAAACGACTTGTTGAACAGGTATAGTCCTATTCAACAGTACTTTACCTGTTGAACAGGACTCGACTTGTGGTCACTCCAGGACTCCCAGACACCCCACACAGTGCATGGAGTATGTCGTAGGTGACGCCAACTTCACATAAAGCAGTTTCATCAAACAGAAAGAAAGCAGTCTCCGTGGTGTAGTGGTAAGACACTCGCCTGGCGTTCCGCGAGCGCTATGTCATGGGTTCGTATCCTGGCCGGGGAGGATTTACTGGGCGCAAATCCTTAACTGTAGCCTCTGTTTAACGCAACAGTAAAATGTGTACTTGGATGAAAAAACGATTCTTCGCGGCAGGGGATCGTATTCCAGGGACCATAGGATTAAGGACTTGCCCGAAACGCTACGCGTACTAGTGGCTGTACAAGAATGTAACAACTCTTGTATATATCTCAAAAAAAAAAAAAAAAAAAAAAAAAGAAAGCAGTGCAACAGTGAATCAAACAAAATCAAGTCACAGTCAATCTATATGCTTTTTTTTAAAGCACCTATGATTTTCCTCATTCTCATGTCACATGACATGAGAATGTCACGAGGCCCCTCACTTTAGGGGCCTCGTAGCCTGGTGGATAGCGCGCAGGACTCGTAATTCTGTGGCGTGGGTTCGATTCCCGCACGAGGCAGAAACAAATGGGCAAAACTTTCTTTCACCCTGAATGCCCCTGTTACCTAGCAGTAAATAAGTACCTGGGAGTTAGTCAGCTGTCACGGGCTGCTTCCTGGGGGTGGAGGCCTGGTCGAGGACCGGGCCGCGGGGACACTAAAGCCCCGAAATCATCTCAAGATAACCACATATATACAAAAACCCGGCACAGCTTCATGTTATCCTTTGAAGGCGATATGAAAATTACCTCTGTAGAAGACAAATTCAATCTGATATCAACAATGTTTTCGACTGAGCAATGTAAAATAACATGATGTTTATCAGTGATAAATTCCAGATTCTTAGATATCGTTAAAAATGAAGAACTCAAGCTAAAAACAAGACAATAGAATATCCCAACAGAAGGGAAACAACATGTAAAGGATCTGGGATTAATGATAACATTCGACCTAACGTTTAGTGAGGATAACCAAGTAAATATAGCGTCAGCCAGGAAAATGATAACATAGATTATGAGAACCTTCGAACCCAAGAATTCAACCACAATGCTTGTAGAGCCACTAGTACGCGTAGCGTTTCGGGCAGGTCCTTAATCCTATGGTCCCTGGAATACGATCCCCTGCCGCGAAGAATCGTTTTTTCATCCAAGTACACATTTTACTGTTGCGTTAAACAGAGGCTACAGTTAAGGAATTGCGCCCAGTAAATCCTCCCCGGCCAGGATACGAACCCATGACATAGCGCTCGCGGAACGCCAGGCGAGTGTCTTACCACTACACCACGGAGACTCTCCTGTGTTGTCCTGTCTCGAGTATTGCTTGGTAATCACTTCCCCCTTGAGAGCAGAAGAAATTTTTGAAACAGAAGGAAATACAGAGAACCTATACGGCACACATAGACAAGATAAAGCACCTAAATCATTGGAACCATCTCAAAGTTTTCAAATTGTACTTAACACTCACGTCAAGTTTCTAAAGAGTATCACACAATATACATATGGAAGCATATGGTAGATACTGGAATGCCAAGTCCAAAATCTGCACAGCAAAATAATAACATACTGGAGCAAACGATATGGAAGGAAGTGCAGAATAGGTCTAGTGAAGAGTAGAGGTGCCATAGGCATAATCAGAGAGCACTGAACGAAGCCCAGCAACCACAAGAAATATTCCCAAAGAAAAACGATGTGTTTAAAGACAAATTAGACACATTCCAGCAAAAACAAGTAGACCTACCAGGCTGTGGTGGGTCTGCGGACCGCTCCTAGCAACAGCCTGTTGGACCAAGTGACCACAAGTCGAGCCTGGCCTCGGGCCGGGCTTGGGGAGTATCTGGAGCTTACCTGAAGACGGTTCTGGGAGTACTTACTTCTCCCCAAGCTTGCAAGAGGCTGTTGTTTGGAGTGACCGGCAGACCAAAGATGTTCGCTACAGCCTGATTGGTCTTGCACGTCCTGCAGAAACTTATATATTAGCTTCTTGGAGAAGTAGAACTCCCAGAAACCCACTCCAGATCTCCTCTAGGTACACAGATTATTTTTGTTCATGCAGTGTTCACTGATTGTGTCTACACCACCTACAAATACAAATATTTATTCAGGTAAAGTACATTCAAGGTGAGATACAAAACGTTGATGGATTTATAGATAGAACTAGTACATACAATGCCTAAAGCCACTATTACGTAAAGCGTTTCGGGCAGTAACCTCTTCTGTTCACTGGGTGTATTCTACACTTCCTACCACATCGTGTGTAGCGTGTTCCTACCACATCGTGTGTAGCGTGTTCCTACCACATCGTGTGTAGCGTGTTCCTACCACATCGTAGCTCCGGCAGCTTGTACAGCTGTAGACATTGGGTATATATGAGCAATGAGTGGTCATTTTTGGGACCCGGCCTTCCAGAATCCTCCGTGTGTCCAGTTTATGATATGTACCTTGAGTACGTTCCAAGTGTTTTGACACTGTTCCATTAATCTTGCTGTTTGACTGTGTCTTTGTGTACACCGTATGTTGGCGGTATGCGTGTTATTTCAGGTAATTCTGCTGAGGCAAGGCGAGTGTCTAGCAGTATTGAAGGTGGAACATTACAAGTAACCACTCAGGGCGTCGCGACGGCACCTTTGTGTGTGTTTAAGTTATCATAGTCACCCACCTGTTGTTGGCGAGGCTCTTGCGTCGGGCGTGTGCCTCCACATGTTGCTGGGTCCTCCCACACACACACACCTGTTTCTTGACCTCTGGGAGGGAGTGGTCTGTGGGAGGGGGGCGGAGAGAGGCTTTTTGTTTGGGGGAGAGGTATAGGTGAAGGGAGATTTAGAAGTGAGAAATAGAGTGAGAGGTATGAAAGCAGACAGGCTGTCCTCCTTGCTGACATGATGGGTGGATGTTGGCAGCTAAGCTAAGCTGGCTCCCACTTGTCAGGGAGCTAGCTGTGAGTGTGTGACAGGAGAGAGTAAGCTTAGCTTAGCTAACGTACGTACGTACGTGTGTTTACTAGTTGTTTTTACGGGGGTTGAGCTTTGCTCTTTCGGCCCGCCTCTCAACTGTCAATCAACTGTTTACTAACTACTTTTTTTTCCACACTATACACACACACACACACCCCAGGAAGCAGCCCGTGACAGCTGACTAACTCCCAGGTACCTATTTACTGCTAGGTAACAGGGGCATTCAGGGTGAAGAACGTGTGTGTGTGTGTGTGTGTGTGTGTGTGTGTGTGTGTGTGTGTGTGTGTGTGTGTGTGTGTGTGTGTGTGTGTGTGTGGGAGTGGTCAGTGAGGACCCAGTCAGCCAGGCAGGGAGTGGCGACACCACCTAGGGGGCTCATCTAGGCTCCTCACAAACCCAAGGTTGTCTCAACTCTGTAATTGTTGCCACTAGCAAGCATCTGTGTACATAAGTTGTGAGCATGTGCATGCTTTTACTAAGTGAGGCGGTAAATGAGTGTGTGAGACGGCATGAGTCGCAGGATATTAGCGTGACTCCCACACCCTCATGTTGCCTAGTAGCTCTTACTGCACGCTGATGGTTCTCACACACACACACACACACACACACACACAGATATGATAGAGCCCAGTAGGCTCAGGAATCTGTACACCTGTTGATTGACAGTTGAGAGGCGGGACCAAAGAGCCAGAGCTCAACCCTCGCAAGCACAATTAGGTGAGTACAATTAGGTGAGTACACACACACACACGCACTCAAACACTGCTTCCTGTGTGTGTGTGTGTGTGTTTGTGAAAAATAGGAACAGTTGGTTGACAGTTGAGAGGCGGGCCGAAAGAGCAGAACTCAATCCCCGCAAGCACAACTAGGTGAACACACACACACACACACACACACACACACACACACACACACACACACACACACACACACACACACACACACACACACACACACACACTCCAACACCCTAGACGTATAATTGTACACAGAAGCAATTATAAAGCATGATGCGTCCTCAACACTGAACTGCTTGAATTATCCACTTAGTGATGTACAGGATCATTATATGTCCAGTATACTGTACTTGTGGGAATACCCGGCTCTGCCCGGGTCTCCCTCCCTTCCCTTCTCCTCTCTCTCAAGCTTCTGTCTCATCTCTCTCCCCCCCCTATTCCCTCCCTCGTCTCTCCATATAAATTGCATAGGAGAGGGGGGTGCGGTTAGGTGCTGATATTTCTTAAACTGTGGCACTAGTACCGAGTTTGACCGGCCTGTGGCATTCTCCGGCCACACATGGTTCATGTGTGGGAGTTGGGACGGGCCAGGCCAAGCCTCTGGCCTGCCCCTTCTATGGACAGACAGACAGGTACCTTATTTTATATACATATAGATGGTCATGAGGTGTCAGGTGTAGTTTTTATACAGTAGGGGGCTCTGTAGGTACACAGGAGAGACTGTGCCGCACAGTAGACAGGGGAGACTGTGTCGCACAGTAGACAGGGGAGACTGTGTCGCACAGTAGACAGGGGAGACTGTGTCGCACAGTAGACAGGGAAGACTGTGTCGCACAGTAGACAGGGGAGACTGTGCCGCACAGTAGACAGGGGAGACTGTGTCGCACAGTAGGCAGGGGAGACTGTCGCACAGTAGGCAGGGGAGACTGTGTCGCACAGTAGACAGGGGAGACTGTGTCGCACAGTAGACAGTACGGCACTGTGCCCCACACCTGCTTCTAACAAAGACTACACCAAGAAAATGGTGAGTAACAAGATGATGAGTTTAACACGGGTCTGGCAGCTAGGATGAGTAGACACTCATTGTCCTATTGTCATACTGCCCCGTCCACTCTCTCTCTCTCACCTCATACTGGGTGTCTGGGGTGAGGTTATGAGGTGTGACCAGGGTGGGGTTATCCTGCCTTGAAGGGTGTGTGTGTGTGTGTGTGTGTGTTGGGAGCGGGGTTATCCTGCCTTGAAGGGGGGGTGTGTGTGTGTGTGTTGGGAGCGGGGTTATCCTGCCTTGAAGGGGGAGGTGTGTTGGGAGCGGGGTTATCCTGCCTTGAAGGGGGAGGTGTGTTGGGAGCGGGGTTATCCTGCCTTGAAGGGGGAGGTGTGTTGGGAGCGGGGTTATCCTGCCTTGAAGGGGGAGGTGAGACGAGAGATGCAGGATAACAGGGCTCGAGCTCCACCCAGGGGCCTGTGGCTGAGTGGACAGCGCTTGGCCCTCGTAATCCTTGTGCCAGGGTTGCGTAACCCCACAACAGTTGCCTAACTCCCAGTAGCCCAGTTAGTTAAGCCAACAAATAATGACAATTCGGAAAACTTTTGATATCATTCGCCTTATGCGTTTTTGTTCTGGTATTGGTATCCTTGGTGATATTTAGCGCCCTCTGGTTATCCTACATAATTTGGAGCCGGTCGGCCGAGCGGACAGCACGCTGGACTTGTGATCCTGTGGTCCTGGGTTCGATCCCAGGCGCCGGCGAGAAACAATGGGCAGAGTTTCTTTCACCCTATGCCCCTGTTACCTAGCAGTAAAATAGGTACCTGGGTGTTAGTCAGCTGTCACGGGCTGCTTCCTGGGGGTGGAGGCCTGGTCGAGGACCGCGCCGCGGGGACACTAAAAAGCCCCGAAATCGTCTCAAGATAACCTCAAGATAACCTCAAGATAACCTCAAGATACATAGCCTTCCCGGTTTGGTGCCTTTTGATAATTACTTACTTCCTCTTGTGTTACAACAGATAACACTCGGGTTATCTTGAGGTTATCTTGAGATGATTTCGGGGCTTTTAGTGTCCCCGCGGCCCGGTCCTCGACCAGGCCTCCACCCCCAGGAAGCAGCCCGTGACAGCTGACTAACACCCAGGTACCTATTTTACTGCTAGGTAACAGAGGCATAGGGTGAAAGAAACTCTGCCCATTGTTTCTCGCCGGCGCCTGGGATCGAACCCGGGACCACAGGATCACAAGTCCAGCTTGCTGTCCGCTTGGCCGACCGGCTCCCTATGACCGGGTTGTCATAGATATATTATAAGTTTATTTATTTTATTTATATATATACAAGAAGGTACATTGGGATTGTGAGGATACATAATATGATAATTACAATCTTGTAAAGCCACTAGTACGCGCAGCGTTTCGGGCAGAACTTATTACTTATCTGAAATTCAAGAAAGAGGATATCAACCAAGTAAGAAAAGAGGTGACACTACGATAACCCGCCTTGAAGGACTAACAAGTGGTTCTGTGCAGTTAAGATGTCAACAGTCGTTATCTTGAGATGATTTCGGGGCTTTAGCGTCCCCGCGGCCCGGTCCTCGACCAGGCCTCCTTTTTCTTACCTTACCCCCCTCTCGCCCGGAAGCAGCCGTAACAGCTGTCTAATTCCCAGCTACCTATTTACTGCTAGGGACATCAGGGTAAAAGAAACATTTTGCCCATTTGTCTCCGCCCCCACCGGGGATCGAACCCGGAATCTCAGGACTACGAACCCGAAGCGCTGTCCACCCCAGGAGTGCCGTCGACACCGAGCCTTAGGTTCCACCGTCCAGCTCTACCTCATACTCCCTCGGGAGTCGACAGGTCTCCCTCTTCGTTAGCACACGGTAGCTGATTAAATTTACTCTCTGGAGGCCTATACCTCTCCAGAACGGGAACACGCTTGAGCACGCTTCCACTCAGCAGGACCCTTGAAAAGCAAGTGACTCAGATTTCCCGCCTTCCTCCGCAGGGCGCCTGACGTGCTACGTCACGCCCAGGGCGCGACGCCATTGGTCAACCTGGCCAAGTCCCCCCGCCACCGACCAATCACGCCACACCTGATGCTGTACCCAGCATGCACTGGGGGTTCGCCCGGAGCGGGAAAGCTCTCCTCTCTCACAAGTTGCTCCGCCATATTTGATGATGGAGTCGTCTCCTAGCCTCACCCCAATTAAACTTAAAATCGATATTTCTTTTAACTGCAGCTTCTTACTTCCCTTCAAGTGTTATAAATATCACTAAACTACTTTTAGATATGTACAAATATGGAAATATGACTTATATGCGGGAATAGGGGAATGCAGGCTGAACTCTGTAACACCACACACACTACCATTTAACCAGTACTACCATCCACACACACTACCATTAACTATTACTACAGTCCACTAGCACTATCATTAACCAGTACTACCATCCACACACACTACCATTAACCAGTACTAGCGTCCACACATACTACCATTAACCATTACTACCATCCAGTAGCACTAACATTAACCACCACTGATGTACAGGCTGGGAGGTGTACCAGAGAGCTGGGGTGACCACAGGAGATAAGCATATCAAGAGTGGATATCCGGTGATGAACAGCCAGGAGCAGAAGCTGTGGACAGGGGCTCTGGGGGCACCCTCTTATATGGGCGGGCTAGGATGTTTATAATTGTTGTTCAAAGTAGGATAAGTTAGATCCTAGCTTATTTGAAACAGAAGTTGGAACCCGGCTTTATCTAACAGTAACCTTCCCTCTCTCTCCCCCTTCCTGTCCCTCTCCACCCTCCCCTTCCCTCTCCAACCTGTCCTGGAAGAAGTCAAGTAGAAGCGGAACTACGTAGCAACAGCATGAAGCTTCGGTAATCCTGTGAAAAGAACGAGTTTGTTTATGTCCAAGGCTAAGGGCCTCAGAGGGGAGGATGAAGAGGCCTTTGGTACCTGTTGTGGAAACTTCTGCACTGGAGGAGGAGTGCTTGAAGGGGAGGTCGCTGCTACCCTGACATTTGATACAGAGAACATTTCAAGCGTGGCTGCAGGAGGGTGGGTAAACGGTGAGGCTAAACAGGAAAGGTAGTAACATATTGGTTGTTGGGGATTCTCAGATAAGATGTGTAGATAGGGCTCTTGTTCCAGAGATACTCGTACACCTGGGGCTGGTGTATACCTGGATCTTATCTGCAGAGGATCTCGGGATTCCTTTTACTCCCCGTGTGGGTCACACGGCAGACAGGATAGACAACATGATGAACAAATCACACACCAGAAGGTGCAGAGACGACGACGTTTCGATCCGTCCTGGACCATTATCAAGTTGATTGATAATAAATAATGGTTCAGGGCGGACCGAAACGTCGTCGTCTCTTCATCTTCTGGTGTGGGGTTTGGTCATATCTTCAGCCACGTTACTGTGACTCACCGTCTGCAGATGTGGAACATTTAGGCCGTCAGTGGGAAGAAGCCTATCGTCAGCCTCTGTTGGAGGGAATAGTGTTGGCAAGGGGGCAGAAGTGAAGCACTTATAAATAGATTCAAGTTAGCACTAGATATGATTAGCAAAAGGGGAGAGAATTCTGTCGTATAAGGAGTTCTCCCGGGGCTCAGTACTGGTGCTGAATGGTTGTCAAAACAACTGGGATAAATTGCTAATTTGAAAAGCAGTTTGTTGTGAAATATCATTCAACAACTGGGACCTGTTCAATGGCCAGAACTGTGTGTGCAAGGGACGGGGTTTCACCTATCTAGGGACGGGGTGGGGGCGACCTTAGCAGACTTTGGAAGAAGTAATTAATTGGACTTTAAACTGTTAGGGTGTTAGAAGTGGGTGCGAATAGAACTAGAGCATCAGCAGAACAGGAAATCTTGGCCTCAGTACTCCCAATACAAAAGAGCGAGCTCTACTGGCTCTTAAATCTTCCAACAATGTATCAATACCAAAAAATATTGGACTAAGACCTGCACCTTCATTCGCCCCATTTTTAGTGGGAAATTTTAGGAGAGGATATTACTACATTTTACAGCTAATTTGCATACCTGATAATATATACATATGAATCAAACCAAATTATAGATAATGTGACAGCTACTTAAGTTATTCTCAAGATATTCCAAATTCTCAGTAATTCTATTGCAATCAATTAAGGCGCCCATTAATCTCATATGACGTCCACAAACTGTTTTGCCACTAATGACAGATAATATTGACAGAGCAAAGGTTGCTGTTGACCCAGTGTCACGACCCCCACCAGTGTGACGACCCCACCAGTGTGACGACCTCTTCAGCGTGACGACCCCACCAGTGTGACGACCCCTCCAGTGTGACGACCCGTCCAGTGTGACGACCCCACCAGTGTGACGACCCCTCCAGTGTGACGACCCCCACCAGTGTGACGACCCGTCCAGTGTGACGACCCGTCCAGTGTGACGACCTCTTCAGCGTGACGACCCCTCCAGTGTGACGACCCCCCGTGTGACGACCCCCCCAGTGTGACGACCCCCACCAGTGTGACGACCCCCACCAGTGTGACGACCCCCTCCAGTGTAACAGTATCATCGTTTACTGATGACACTAGGATTTTTATGAGAGTAGACACTATAAGGAGACACAGCTAACCTCCAATCTGATGTAAATCAGGTCTTACAATGGGTAATATAAAATAATATGATTAGTAAAGATATGTTCCAACTCCTGCGCTCCTTGGAAAATATATTGAAAATATAAAAATGGAAACCATATATAAAACGGAATCAAGTCACACTATAGAACGAAAAAGCAATGTAAAGGAACTAGAAGTAATAATGCCAGAAGACCTTACCTTTACAGACCACCATAAAGTAGCTGTCACGACTCAAAGATAAATGACAGGTTGGATAACAAGGACCTTTCCAAACAAGGGATGACATACCAATGATGACCTTTCAAGACAATTTGTGCTCTCTAGGGTGGAATATTGTTGCACACTAACAGCCCCATTCAGAGCCGGATAAATTGCGGATCTGAAGAGCACGGAGAGATCCTATATTGCTAGAATCCACTCTATAAAATATCTGAATTATTGGACCACTTAAAATGCCTAAATCTGTTTTCTTTGGAGCGCAGGGGTGGAGAGATAGATATTCATAATTTAGTATTAGAAGAAAGTATTAGAGGGCTTGGGACTGTGGCAATCCTTAGACTGTGGCAGTGTGAGGGGGAAGGTTGATGTGTGTGTTGGGGGTGGGAGGAGATAGGGGAGGGGGAGTCGGTGGAGGTTGTGGCGGCATTTCCTGACCTTCCATGATAGCTGTCAGCTTGTCCCTCTGACCTTAGCTACCCTTCTTTATCTGTCTCGTGTGGGCCCTGTCCAGCCAGTACTCACCTAGTTGTGCTTGCGGGGGTTGAGCTCTGGCTCTGGTCCCGCCTCTCAACTGGTGTACAGGTTCCTGAGCCTATTGGGCTCAATCATATCTACACTTGAAACTCTGTATGGAGTCAGCCTCCACCACATCACTTGCTAATGCATTCCACCTGTTAACTACTCTGACACTGAAAAAGTTCTTTCTAATGCCTCTGTGGCTCATTTGGGTACTCAGTTTCCACCTGTGTCCCCTAGTTCGTGTTCCACCCGTGCGAAATAGTTTGTCTTTGTCCACCCTGATAATTTTTTAGGTGGTTGGCATGTCTTCCCTTACTCCTCTGTCATCCAGGGACGTGAGGTTTAGCTCCAGTAGCCTTTCCTCGTAGCTGTGTGTGTGTGCCTGTGTGTGTGTGTACTCACCTAGTTGTGTTTGCGGGGGTTGAGCTCTGGCTCTTTGGTCCCGCCTCTCAACCGTCAAATCAACAGGTATACAGATTCCTGAGCCTATTGGGCTCTATCATATCTACACTTGAAACTGTGTATGGAGTCAGCCTCCACCACATCACCCCCTAATGCATTCCTAATAATTCCTAATGTGTGTGTGCGCGCGCGC
Organism: Procambarus clarkii; assembly: GCF_040958095.1. Taxonomy (NCBI): domain Eukaryota; kingdom Metazoa; phylum Arthropoda; class Malacostraca; order Decapoda; family Cambaridae; genus Procambarus; species Procambarus clarkii. Next base: position 14,346,943 of record NC_091161.1, on the reverse strand, counting down.
GTGCGTGTGGTGGGGGGTCGGAGGCCTTTCGAGTATTAGAAAGTAGGGCGGCGAGTCCAAAAAAGGTTGAGAAGCACTTCCCTACAGGGAACCTTGAACCTAGGTTGAGAAGCACTTCCCTACAGGGAACCTTGAACCAAGTTTATAATAAAGTATAATTATTTCTATTATTATTTATTATAATTCATTGCGTTGAGGGACAGGCAGCCAGTGTATATATACATGTTTGGCTTATATCGAGTTCCGTCCCCCTATGGACGAACAACTGACCCGCCCCAGGATACCCCACACTGGGGCAGCTATTGACTGCTAGGTGAACAGATCCATAAGGTGATAGGAAACACGCCCAATCATTTCTGCCTCGCCCGGGATTCGAACACGCAGCTACCGATTGTATGTCAAGAACAACCCCGACTGTACTACAAGGATCCCCTATGAATATTATATGGAAGAAGCTGGGTACAAATGCAAGCAAAAGCAAGACTTCATTTGAATTATAAATTAGTCAAAGTTAATGCAGGCTGCAGGAAGAGCCACTAGCAGTCCTGTCCTGCGGCAGACCTGCAGGAAGAGCCACTAGCAGTCCTGTCCTGCGGCAGACCTGCAGGAAGAGCCACTAGCAGTCCTGTCCTGCGGCAGACCTGCAGGAAGAGCCACTAGCAGTCCTGTCCTGCGGCAGACCTGCGGGACGAGGACGGAGGAACAGAAGGGGGTGGGGGAGAGAGGGGGACGGAATGAGTGACGGGTGTAGAGAGGAGGCGCGACATGATAACGTAGGAATTACGGCCACCGCACCAAGCCTGGTATCTTAGGCTTGGCGGCTACTGTTACCATACTCGCCCAGTCTCCTCCTTTCCCTCAACCTTATACCTATTGGCTGACAACCGCCCCACACCCCTGTTCCTGGTCGCTCTTCATCCTAGTTGGTGGTCGCTCTCCACCCCAGCCTGGGGGATGAATGCCCCCCCACGACCCCCAGCTAGGGGGGTGGCTACCCCCACCACCAACCCCAGCTGGGGGGGGGCCTGGCCTCACACCCACCCCAGCTGGGGGTGGCTGCCCCCCTCCACCCACCCCAGCTGGGGGGTGACTGCCCTCCACCCCAGCTGGGGGGTGACTGCCCTCCACCCCAGCTGGGGGGTGACTGCCCTCCACCCCAGCTGGGGGGTGACTGCCCTCCACCCCAGCTGGGGGGTGACTGCCCTCCACCCCAGCTGGGGGGGGGGGGGGGACTGCCCCCCACCACCACCAACCCTAGCTGGGGGGAGGGTGGCTGCACCCCCACCACCAACCCCAGTTGGGAGGTGGCTGGCCCCCCACCAACCCCAGCTGGTGGCGGCCGCTCCTCAATTACCAAACCTGTTCCTTCCCGCCTCATACTGTTAACCCTAGCCTGCCGCCCTCCCTCACACTCCTGCTGCTGTTCTCATATTATATATATATTATATGTATATTATATATATATTTATATTACATAAATAGTGTGCGTGCGCATAATAACCACATGTTTTTGTCGACTCCCTTAATTCCACTACGTGAGAAAGGAATATTTGTGTTAACTTTATCCATATTTCAATCTTCCCTACTCCTCTGTCGTCCCCATTTTCCCCATATTTCATCCCCAATTCTTGGTGGTCAGGTGACCTGCCCCTTTCCTGAATTCAGCATCCCTGGAGGATAGTTATTAGGTCTGGCCACCAGGCTTCCCTCTCTCAAGTTACAGCACCGCTCCTGTGCCAGGTAAGTACACTACAGGCTCACCATAGCCCGTGCTACTTGCCCCGCTCCTGTGCCAGGTAAGTACACTACAGGCTCACCATAGCCCGTGCTACTTGCCCCGCTCCTGTGCCAGGTAAGTACACTACAGGCTCACCATAGCCCGTGCTACTTGCCCCGCTCCTGTGCCAGGTAAGTCCACTACGGGCTCACCATAGCCCGTGCTACTTGCCCCGCTCCTGTGCCAGGTAAGTACACTACAGGCTCACCATAGCCCGTGCTACTTGCCCCGCTCCTGTGCCAGGTAAGTACACTACAGGCTCACCATAGCCCGTGCTACTTGCCCCGCTCCTGTGCCAGGTAAGTCCACTACGGGCTCACCATAGCCCGTGCTACTTGCACCGCTCCTGTGCCAGGTAAGTACACTACAGGCTCACCATTGCCCGTGCTACTTGCCCCGCTCCTGTGCCAGGTAAGTACACTACAGGCTCACCATAGCCCGTGCTACTTGCCCCGCTCCTGTGCCAGGTAAGTACACTACAGGCTCACCATAGCCGGTGCTACTTGGAACTTTTTATTCCCAGTAGCTGAATCTACTCTTATCTTGCTCTGATGAAGGCGAATTAAGCAGAAAACGCGTTTATATAATATAATATATATATATATATATATATATATATATATATATATATATATATATATATATATATATATATATATAATGTGTGTGTGAGAAAGCTGCAGGAACACGCAAGCCATAGATCACTAAGAACTCTTAATTGACCCGGCCAGGATTCGAACCCATGCCATCCAGGATCACCCATAAACGTACACAGTACCGTGACCACCGCGCCAATGATCGTCTAGTGTACGTTTAGGGGGTGATCCTGGACGGCATGGGTTCGAATCCTGGCCGGGTTAATTAAGAGTTCTTAGTGATCTACGGCTTGCGTGTTCCTGCAGCTTTCTCATATATAGATTCTTCACACCGACAGTGAAGAAAAGCAAGAAATAATAAAAAAAAATCGTGTTAGAATTATTGATATTACTTTTTCGGTCATATTCACCATACACACACACACACATATATATATATATATATATATATATATATATATATATATATATGTGGTTTATATTAAAATATATAAACTATGGTTTATATATATAAACCACAGGGTTTATATATTATATAAACCCTGTGGTTGACGTGGTTTTATATATATTATATATAACACCATTACCACGTCAACCACAGGGTTGTCACCCATCACCACGTCAACCACAAGGTTGAGTCACCGACCACCACGTCAACAACAAGGTTGAGTCACCCATCACCACGTCAACCACAAGGTTGAGTCACCCACCACCACGTCAACAACAAGGTTGAGTCACCCATCACCACGTCAACCACAAGGTTGAGTCACCGACCACCACGTCAACAACAAGGTTGAGTCACCCACCACCACGTCAACCACAGGGTTGAGTCACCCACCACCACGTCAACCACAGTGTTGAGTCACCCACCACCACGTCAACCACAGGGTTGAGTCACCCACCACCACGTCAACCACAGGGTTGAGTCACCCACCACCACGTCAACCACAGGGTTGTCACCCATCACCACGTCAACCACAAGGTTGAGTCACCGACCACCACGTCAACCACAAGGTTGAGTCACCCACCACCACGTCAACCACAGGGTTGAGTCACCGACCACCACGTCAACCACAAGGTTGAGTCACCCACCACCACGTCAACCACAGGGTTGAGTCACCGACCACCACGTCAACCACAAGGTTGAGTCACCCACCACCACGTCAACCACAGTGTTGAGTCACCCACCACCACGTCAACCACAAGGTTGAGTCACCGACCACCACGTCAACCACAAGGTTGAGTCACCGACCACCACGTCAACCACAGGGTTGAGTCACCCACCACCACGTCAACCACAGTGTTGAGTCACCCACCACCACGTCAACCACAGGGTTGAGTCACCGACCACCACGTCAACCACAGTGTTGAGTCACCGACCACCACGTCAACCACAGTGTTGAGTCACCCACCACCACGTCAACCACAGTGTTGACACAACACCGTCCACAGAGAACACAAGCAAGTCTTGTGTTGCCTGGTAAACATTAACATTGTTTTACACTTACCTTCTTGAGCGTAAAGTTGTATGAGGGATGTATGAGGTGGGTGAGGAGGTCGGTGGAGCCGAGGATGAGGCGAGGCCCTCACTGGCGAGGCAGAGTGAGGCAGGAGTTAGGAGCAGGCCTCACTGGCGTCATGCAGCACCACGCTACACCTCCGTCCTCCACCACAGTCACAACACTACTGAGGCGACGCCTGGCTGGGTGGTGGCTGGTGGCACCTCCTCGCCCCTCGTGCTACAGGCCGGGGTGGCACCACTCTTGCTACAGGCCGGGGTGGCACCACTCCTGCTACAGGCCGGGGTGGCACCTCCTCGCCCCTCGTGCTACAGGCCGGGGTGGCACCACTCTTGCTACAGGCCGGGGTGGCACCACTCCCGCTACATGCCGGGGTGGCACCACTCTTGCTACAGGCCGGGGTGGCACCACTCTTGCTACAGGCTGGGGTGGCACCACTCCCGCTACAGGCCGGAGTGGCACCACTCTTGCTACAGGCCGGGGTGGCACCACTCCCGCTACAGGCCGGGGTGGCACCACTCCCGCTACAGGCCGGGGTGGCACCACTCCCGCTACAGGCCGGGGTGGCACCACTCCCGCTACAGGCCGGGGTGGCACCACTCCCGCTACAGGCCGGGGTGGCACCACTCCCGCTACAGGCCGGGGTGGCACCACTTGCTACAGGCCGGGGTGGCACCACTCTTGCTACAGGCCGGGGTGGCACCACTCTTGCTACAGGCCGGGGTGGCACCACTCTTGCTACAGGCCGGGGTGGCACCACTCTTGCTACAGGCCGGGGTGGCACCACTCTTGCTACAGGCCGGGGTGGCACCACTCCCGCTACAGGCCGGGGTGGCACCACTCCCGCTACAGGCCGGGGTGGCACCACTCCCGCTACAGGCCGGGGTGGCACCACTCCCGCTACAGGCCGGGGTGGCACCACTCCCGCTACAGGCCGGGGTGGCACCACTCTTGCTACAGGCCGGGGTGGCACCACTCTTGCTACAGGCCGGGGTGGCACCACTCTTGCTACAGGCCGGGGTGGCACCACTCTTGCTTCAGGCCGGGGTGGCACCACTCCCGCTACAGGCCGGGGTGGCACCACTCCCGCTACAGGCCGGGGTGGCACCACTCTCGCTACAGGCCGGGGTGGCACCACTCCTGCTACAGGCCGGGGTGGCACCACTCCTGCTACAGGCCGGGGTGGCACCACTCCCGCTACAGGCCGGGGTGGCACCACTCCCGCTACAGGCCGGGGTGGCACCACTCTTGCTACAGGCCGGGGTGGCACCTCCTCGCCCCTCGTGCTACAGGCCGGGGTGGCACCACTCTTGCTACAGGCCAGGGTGGCACCACTCCCGCTACAGGCCGGGGTGGCACCACTCCCGCTACAGGCCGGGGTGGCACCACTCCTGCTACAGGCCGGGGTGGCACCACTCCCGCTACAGGCCGGGGTGGCACCACTCCTGCTACAGGCCGAGGTGGCACCACTTGCTACAGGCCGGGGTGGCACCTCCTCGCCCCTCGTGCTACAGGCCGGGGTGGCACCACTCTTGCTACAGGCCGGGGTGGCACCACTCCCGCTACAGGCCGGGGTGGCACCACTCCCGCTACAGGCCGGGGTGGCACCACTCCCGCTACAGGCCGGGGTGGCACCACTCCCGCTACAGGCCGGGGTGGCACCACTCCCGCTACAGGCCGGGGTGGCACCACTCCCGCTACAGGCCGGGGTGGCACCACTCTTGCTACAGGCCGGGGTGGCACCACTCTTGCTACAGGCCGGGGTGGCACCACTCTTGCTACAGGCCGGGGTGGCACCACTCTTGCTTCAGGCCGGGGTGGCACCACTCCCGCTACAGGCCGGGGTGGCACCACTCCCGCTACAGGCCGGGGTGGCACCACTCTCGCTACAGGCCGGGGTGGCACCACTCCTGCTACAGGCCGGGGTGGCACCACTCCTGCTACAGGCCGGGGTGGCACCACTCCCGCTACAGGCCGGGGTGGCACCACTCCCGCTACAGGCCGGGGTGGCACCACTCTTGCTACAGGCCGGGGTGGCACCTCCTCGCCCCTCGTGCTACAGGCCGGGGTGGCACCACTCTTGCTACAGGCCAGGGTGGCACCACTCCCGCTACAGGCCGGGGTGGCACCACTCCCGCTACAGGCCGGGGTGGCACCACTCCTGCTACAGGCCGGGGTGGCACCACTCCCGCTACAGGCCGGGGTGGCACCACTCCTGCTACAGGCCGAGGTGGCACCACTTGCTACAGGCCGGGGTGGCACCTCCTCGCCCCTCGTGCTACAGGCCGGGGTGGCACCACTCTTGCTACAGGCCGGGGTGGCACCACTCCCGCTACAGGCCGGGGTGGCACCACTCCCGCTACAGGCCGGGGTGGCACCACTCCCGCTACAGGCCGGGGTGGCACCACTCCCGCTACAGGCCGGGGTGGCACCACTCCTGCTACAGGCCGGGGTGGCACCACTCCCGCTACAGGCCGGGGTGGCACCACTCCTGCTACAGGCCGGGGTGGCAACACTCCCGCTACAGGCCAGGGTGGCACCACTCCTGCTACAGGCCGGGGTGGCACCACTCCCGCTACAGGCCGGGGTGGCACCACTCCCGCTACAGGCCGGGGTGGCACCACTCCCGCTACAGGCCGGGGTGGCACCACTCCCACTACAGGCCGGGGTGGCACCACTCCCGCTACAGGCCGGGGTGGCACCACTCCCGCTACAGGCCGGGGTGGCACCACTCCCGCTACAGGCCGAGGTGGCACCAATTGCTACAGGCCGGGGTGGCACCACTCCCGCTACAGGCTGGGGTGGCACCACTTGCTACAGGCTGGGGTGGCACCACTCCTGCTACAGGCCGGGGTGGCACCACTCTTGCTACAGGCCGGGGTGGCACCACTCCCGCTACAGGCCGAGGTGGCACCACTTGCTACAGGCTGGGGTGGCACCACTCCTGCTACAGGCCGGGGTGGCACCACTCTTGCTACAGGCCGGGGTGGCACCACTCCCGCTACAGGCTGGGGTGGCACCACTTGCTACAGGCTGGGGTGGCACCACTCCTGCTACAGGCCAGGGAGGCACTACTCTTGCTACAGGCCGGGGTGGCACCACTCCCGCTACAGGCCGGGGTGGCACCACTTGCTGCAGGCCGGGGTGGCACCACTCCCGCTACAGGCCGGGGTGGCACCACTCTTGCTACAGGCCGGGGTGGCACCACTCCCACTACAGGCCAGGGTGGCACCACTCCCGCTACAGGCCGGGGTGGCACCACTCCCGCTACAGGCCGGGGTGGCACCACTCTTGCTACAGGCCGGGGTGGCACCACTCCCGCTACAGGCCGGGGTGGCACCACTCCCGCTACAGGCCGGGTCTGAGGGTGACGCTCCATACACTACACGGGGCATAACTAAGTACAGTACTCTGTATTCGCTGACATGAAAGGAGCCGTCGATAAAGCACCAGGAATTGCGATCCTAGATGAGTTTGCATACATGAGAGACTCATGAAATGGATTAAAGATCACCTCACAGGAAGGAAAGCCATTATGTTGACCAGACCACACACTAGAAATTGAAGGGACGACGACGTTTCGGTCCGTCCTGGACCATTCTCAAGTCGATTGTCTTGAGAATGAGTCACAATCGACTTGAGAATGGTCCAGGACGGACCGAAACGTCGTCGTCCCTTCAATTTCTAGTGTGTGGTCTGGTCAACATACTTCAGCCACGTTATTGTGACTCATCGCCTGCATAAAGCCATTATGCTTCAACGGAGCAGTCTCGAGGACAAGTGATTTAGAACTCGATACCACCTGAGGAGGAGTGTTAAGCCCACACTATTCTACAGAGTTATGAACGCAATTTCAATTATCGTATTTGCGGAAGGGGGACAGCATGTGCAGATGATGTCCGAACACAAGCTTCAACCTTGGGAAAAAAATTGGACAGTCCATGAACTCATGGAAGTGTGTTGAGCTCCGTTTCATTCTCACCACAAACAAGACAAAGGCATACTCTCGTCATAAGGGAGGAGAAAATGAAGAATTACAAATTAATGGTGTAACACTTGAATGGGTTGACCACTATCGGTACCTTGGCGTCACTGTCGGCTCTAACAAGGGAAAGAAAGAAGAGCTCAGCCAACTCATAGGAACATGTAAAAATCGACTCAGGGCACTGAAAGCTATGACCTGGAATGGGCATGGAGCCTCTATTGCCGTGCTTACAATTATGTACACAGCCTATGTGCACCCAGCTGTTTCTCCCCACTGTTAAAATCAGAATTAAGGAACTGAAAGCTAGGCTTGCAATTAAGATAGCTGGAGACCCCCACTACAAAGATAGTGCCAAGAAAAAAATAGTTCTTTGTTACCTACAGGAGGAAACGGAAACAAAAAAAATGGCATCACTGGTCAGTCTGCTACGTAAAAAAGTGGTTGGGCACCATTCCTTTCCCCCGTCCCATCCTAAATCCTTATCCTGACTCCTTCCAAGTGCTAGATAGTCATAATGGTTTGGCGCTTTACCCCTGATAATTCCCCTTTCCCTGCTACCTCTTAGAACTTCACCTGCTTGAACAAGCCCGCGAGCTCCTGCCTGTAGAGAGGTTACCTTCCTGGGAGGATGACCCGTGCAGGATTATTAACAACGAAATGGCAACGTTAAAGTCCAACATGATACCACAGGAAATGAGGCACAAATATCTTGAGGAAATTTATCAAGAAGCCGGAAATGAATTAGATCAAATCTACACTGATGGGTCATCTAATTCTGTCAATGGCAGGGCTGGTGCAGCATACACAGTAATTGGGAATAATGTCTTTCAAAACGGAAATGAAGAAAAGGCTTCTTGAGAACTATGCCTCTTCAACACAATAACTGCCATTGTTAAGGCATTAAGATTCCTTGCAAGAAACACTAACGGTGCAGTGATCTGCGCTGATTCAAAAGCAGCACCACAAAGCCTTAGTAAGATTCAGGTAGAAATCCTTGCAATAGATGCTGAAATCAAAAGAGCTGTGAAGATACTAACCAATCAGGGAAGAGTCAAATTCCTGTGGATACCCTCCCATGTTAGACTCTGTTTAAATGAACGAGCAGATGTGCTGGCTGCTGAAGGAGACCATATTGAATAGTTCATAACCAAGACGGCTACAAATTGAGTAGGTGGTGAGAGTGACGGACACCGCCTTAATCACTACCTGAGAAAATGTGAACACTAAGAGTCATTAGAAATATGTGTAGAATAATAAGGACCACATTGCTTGAGTTAGGAAAACACTATTTGTCAAATATGCTAACTGTTCTTAAAAGATTCCCCTATTTTGCACCCCACAAGATAACGTAAATTTTAGGGGTTGACATATATATTAATAACCTTGTTCGGTAAGCTGTTCACTTGAGACAGTTAAGCAAGTCTCAGCTGTGTCTGGGTACAAGTGACAGGATGAATAACCCAGCGAGTTTTCTTCCTATTGAGGGTGTTGTACATGCTGCTATGGCGGTGTGTCCACTCACAGGATGAGCGGCGCTGCCCAATATTGTCACTATGGCGGTGTGTCCACTCACAGGATGAGCGGCGCTGCCCAATATTGTCACTATGGCGGTGTGTCCACTCACAGGATGAGTGGCGCTGCCCAATACTGTCACTATGGCGGTGTGTTCACTCACAGGATGAGTGGCGCTGCCCAATACTGTCACTATGGCGGTGTGTTCACTCACAGGATGAGTGGCGCTGCCCAATACTGTCACTATGGCGGTGTGTTCACTCACAGGATGAGTGGCGCTGCCCAATACTGTCACTATGGCGGTGTGTTCACTCACAGGATGAGTGATGCTGCCCAATACTGTCACTATGGCGGTGTGTCCACTCACAGGATGAATGACGCTGCCCATTAAACTTGCCCCTTGGGGCAAAATTTAAATTTAATTTAAAAAGGCTTGGTTGGGGAGGCGGGTGGCACCCCCTCGCCAATCCGGCTACAGGCTGGGGTGAAGGGTGGCACCCCCTCACTCCTGCTAAATACCGGATAGCAGGTAGCACCCTCACTCCTGCTACAGGTCACCGAGGCGGGTGATACCTCTAAGTCCTCCCACTACAGGCCATTGTGGTGGATGGTACCCCTCACTATTTATTTATTTATTTATTTATTTATGCATATACAAGAATGTACATAAGGAATGTGAGGATACAAATATGGTAATTACAGTCTTGTAAAGCCACTAGCACGCGCAGCGTTTCGGGCAGGCTTGGTTGGTTACTTGCTCACTACTCCTGCTATAGGCCAGAGGGTAGACAGTGGCACCCATTACACCTCCCACTACAGACCGAGGGTTGAGGGGTGGCACCCCTCCCTCTTCCGGCTACAAGCCGGGGATGGAGATGCCACCCCGCACTATTTTTTTTTTTTTAAGATATATACAAGTTCTTACATTCTTGTACAGCCACTAGTACGTGTAGTGTTTCGGGCAAGTCCTTAATCCTATGGTCCCTGGAATACGACCCCCATGAAGAATCGTTTTTACAACCAAGTACCCATTTTACTGTTGGGTTAAACAGAGGCTACAGTTAAGGATTTGTGCCCAGTAAATTCTCCCCAGCTAGGATACGAACCCATGACAAAGCGCTCGCGGAACGCCAGGCGAGTGTCTTACTACTACACCACGGAGACTACTACTGCTACAAGCCGAAATGGTGGGTGCCACCCCCGTCACTCCTTCCACTATAGTGGCATCTCTTACTCTCACTACAGGCCAGGTGGTGGGTGGCATCTGTTATTCCTCCTACTGGCTATGGTGTTGAGTGGCACCATCATTTCTGACCCGATAGCTGAGTGGACAGTGCATCGGATTCGTAGTACCGAGGTTCCAGATTCGATCCCCGGTGGAGGTGGAAACAAATGGGCAGTTTCTTTCACCCTGATGTCCCTGTTACCTAGCAGTAAATAGGTACCTGGGAGTTGGACAGCTGTTACAGGCTGCTTCCTGGAGGTGTGTAACAAAAAGGAGGCCTGGTCGAGGACTGGGCTGCGGGATACGCTAAGCCCTGAAATCATCCTAAGATAAGATTCCTCCCGTTACAAACTAGGGAGGCAGGTGGCACCCAACACTCCTTCCTTTACAGGCCAGGTGGCACCCCATCCACATTCTCCTGGATGGTAGGGTAGCACCCCACTCCTCCAACTACAGGGCAGGGTAGTGGGTGGCACTCCACACTCCTTCCGCTACAAGCCGGGGTGGTGTGTGGCACCTGACATTCCTTCTACAGGCTGGGAGTAGCAGGTGGCACCCCTCACTCCTTCCCCCTACATGCCTGGGTAAATGGTGGCATCCCACACTTTCACTAATATGACTAGGGAACCAGCACAATTCAAGTTTTATACCTGCTAAAGATTTTTTTTTTTTTGCAGGGATATTCCTGTGCGGGCCCTAAGCCTGTGACTTGCCCACTAAGTGTTGCTTGTTTCTGTTTTACTTGGGCGGATTATGAGTATTTTGAAGAGCCAGTACAGGATGGAAGGTTTGAAAGACTTCGAGGTCATGGGTGCTCTGCAGGAGTCAACCACAATTACTGAAGAACACTGGTGCATAGAAAGTAGATGACAAGAGAGCATACAGTATAGCATAAACTCTGCTGTAAAAATGCAAGTCTCTAGAGAACAGCATCACACATACAGGTTTGCTCATGAAAATAATGGAATAGCTAATGCTGTCAGCAAACTTTGACCCATCTATAAACACAGCCGTCGAGCACAAGGGGCAGTGAAAATGTTGAAGGAAGAGAGTGTTCATGACTTATGGAGGGGTATAAGCTATCACCACAATGGTCAGGGACTTGCAAAACTTCACAAGATAGGAACAACACAGGGGACACATTACTGATTTTATCCAAGAGTGAATCCCATAAACAGTCTATCATGGCAGCAAAAGAATGTAAGGTAGGAGGAATTGGGCTCACAATGGGCATGAATTATGGCACAGCATGAAGGAGAATGAGGGGGTGTTAAAGGAACCATGCATAGTATCTAAGACAACACCGTTGATGATAATCATGTGGGTAAAGGACACCGGTTTCCACGCATAAACTCTGAACTGGAGAACAGTGAATGACACTAGAGTCAAGGCTCGACCCTGTATGATGCAGAGCATTGAGGTGATGAATGGTGGAGAGTGAAGCTGAAGATTATGAGACCAACCGTAGGCCAGTTTAGACAGGACCAAGCAAAAATGCAAATAAAGAATCTTATATCTTACTACCCCAAAAGGGGTATGTGATAAGGTGTTGAATAAGGAAAGAGCCTAGAAGCACTTAGTATGCAGGTAATGTCCAGTCTCCATGGTGTAGTGGTTCGCTCGTAAACTGCTCGCCTGGCATTTTACGAGCGCTTTGTTCAGGGTTCATATCCTGGCTAGGGAGGATTTACTGGTTGTCTCGAGATGATTTCAGGGCTTAGCGTCCCCATGGCCCGGTCCTCGACCAGGCCTCTTTTTTTTTGTTACACACACCCCAGGAAGCAGCCCGTAGCAGCTGTTGAACTCCCAGGTACCTATTTACTGCTAGGTATCAGGGTGAAAGAAACATTTTGCCCATTTGTTTCCGCCTCCACCGGAATCGAACCCGGAACCTCAGGACTACGAATCCGAAGCGCTGTCCACCCAGCTGTCAGACGCCCCAAATCAATACCCCACTGCAATACTGGAGCACAAATCCTTAACAGTAAAATGGGTACCTGGTTGTTAAACGATTTTTCGCGGGGTCGTATTCCAGGAAACATATGATTAAGGACCTGCCCGCAACACTACGCATACTAGTGGCTGTACAAGATGTAAGAACTCTTGTATAAATAAATAAATAAATGAACATGGATGACTAAGATCGGCAGGTGTCAAAGATCAGCCCCAAGAGCTTTACACTATCTATATATCCAAGGGGACTCCTGTAAAGCAACAAAGCTGCATGGGGGAACACCAAGCCATCTAGTAAAGTTCAGTACTGTACCAGCCTTACCCAGAGAAACCTGGAAGCCATGCAGGTAGCCTACGACAACACACTATCAATCACTAGCTGGAGCATGACACTGATGATGGGAGAAATCACCACTGCTGCGGCAAATGGTGAGGTCTCCACATGAAGCACAGAGAAAATTCCAGGTACAGTCGGAAAGGAAGGTTTGCAGGAAGAGCAGCAAATTGTCTTGGAAGCCTAGAGAATGTAATTTTTTTTTTTTTTTTTTTTTTTTTTTTTTGAGATATATACAAGAGTTGTTACATTCTTGTAGAGCCACTAGTACGCGTAGCGTTTCGGGCAAGTCCTTAATCCTATGGTCCCTGGAACACGATCCCCTGCCGCGAAGAATCGTTTTTTCATCCAAGTACACATTTTACTGTTGCGTTAAACAGAGGCTACAGTTAAGGAATTGCGCCCAGTAAATCCTTCCCGGCCAGGATACGAACCCATGACATAGCGCTCGCGGAACGCCAGGCGAGTGTCTTACCACTACACCACGGAGACTGCTGATTTGGAACTGCGGAATTGATTTAATACATTATACCTCTAGATGGTGCTTTATGCTTTCTCTAGGTAAATAATAATAAAAAAAAAGTCAGAACAGTTATTAGCAAAAAAAATAAAAGGCATGACATTTTTACACCTCAGATATACCAAGATGTCAGTTGTGCAACGACACTTGCGAAAGCCAAATATAGAGAGGGGAACGAGAGAACAATTGTGTTTCAAAATCCACACAACTCCCACTAAAAGGTCAAGGACTCTCATTCTGGTTCCTGTGCAGGCTGGTTCTTTCACTATGAGTCACAATAACGTGGCTGAAGCATGTTGACCAGACCACACACTAGAAGGTGAAGGGATGACGACGTCATTCTCGAGTCGATTGTGCACAATTGACTTTAGAATGGTCCAGGACGGACCGAAACGTCGTCATCCCTTCACCTTATAGTGTGTGGTCTGGTCAACATTCTGGTTCCTATTATTTATCTAGAAGCTGGGCTTTGGAAGGTACATTCATCTGCCCTGCAGAAGAGAAGAGCAGAGCAACACCATCTAATGTCACTGCCGAGTTCACTGTAACACACTCAGCAAAGCCGTCATCTTAGACTGCTACTGTACTCACCTTCCTCTCAGAAGTCCTGTCTTATATTTTCTAAATAACCAATCAAGGGATTCATTTTATGTAAACAAAAAAGTTGATAGTTTATCTTTTTATATATAAATAAATGTTAACAATGCAGCAATACGTAACAAAATCTCATGAAAGATGTGGACTATTTACTACAGTCCACCATCCAGTGCACATTTCAGAACTACTGAACCTCTCTTTTATTAGAAAAACTAAAAGGACTAAACTGAAGAAAATACCGTAGAACGCCTGAACAGCAAGTAAAATAAAGTCACATAAAGACTGACTGACAAAGAGAGACCACATGTGACCCTGTAGCCACATGTGTACAAGGACAAGGCTCTCACGACCTAAAGTACGGTGTATACACAAAAACCTACGCTGTAACTATTCACACAATAAATCCTTTTACAAAAGTATTCAAATCTCTGAAACACTCTATACCCAGAGTACTGTACTGTATTTTCTGACATATAAGATGCAACTATTCTGTGAGGATAGTTTTAAAAAAAAAAAATTTTTGTAAGTTTCCTTGTACATTTACTGAAGGTGAAGTTTAAGATGCTTTGTAGGAGGAAGCAATATTTTGAACCTGGACCAGAAAGCATGCATGCCATCTGCCAAAAAATACAGTAATTCTTTAATACTGTACAGTATACATAAAAATTACAGCACCATTTCTGTGAAGATAAATGTACAATATTAAAATTGATCAATAATGAATATAATTTCCTATACTTACGTTTAAATGCACAACCGTACTGCAGCATTTAGCAGCAAATGCAGCTAGTGGCACACTGCACTTACTGTAAAGAAAACACCCAACACACTATTTCTGTTCAAAATATTACCACTAGGTGATGTAAAGTCGCTAAAACCTCAACACCGCTAGTTTATTACAGATATGTAATTTTTGTAAATCTATACTCGATAGGAGTACTCGCATTCAAATATTTTCATATATAAATACACACGCAGAGTAGTCAGTGCCCGCTTTCTACAGCGACCTGCTCCTATATCTTCTACGGTGTTTCTGTTTATCTAGAAATAAGCGCTAAGGACAGTTAGTACGAGCTAAGTGTTCAGACAGAGGAATAGAAAACTGATACAAGGCAGAGTGGCCAAGGACATGGACATGCCAGTTAGACAGGGAAGTGGTAGACAGGTGTGTACACATACCAGTAAGACAGGGAAGAGGTAGACAGGTGTGTGGACATACCAGCAAGACAGGGAAGGGGTAGACAGGTGTGTGGACATACCAGTAAGACAGGAAAGGGTTAGGCAGGTGTGTTGACATACTAACAAGACAGGGAATGGGATAGACAGGTGTGTGGACACACCTGCAAGACAAGTAGTGGAAATGTATAAGGAAAGAATGACGTGGCGGATACTGCATGATCAACCTGGTGGACACAGGGACGGGGGGACATAACTGGATACATACTCACTAACTTCTATACAAATATAAACACGATGTTAACTAGCCGTCGCTTGCCTGGCAATCACCTGTAATTCAATATTGAATCAAATTTTAATATGGCCTCCCAATCCATAGAAAACGAGCTGTCACTTTGCAATATGCTCCCTTGGCAAGCTCAACACAATTATCATGACATGTGGGTTCGAACCTACGTCCGGGACGATCCCAGACCCACCTTAGTTGACTGCACCACGACATTTCAGACAATGTCGTGGTGCAGTCGACTAAGGTGCGTCTGGGATCGTCCCGATGTGGGTTCGAGCCCTCATCACGGCCCTTGTGGATTTGTTCATTATTACATGTATATTGGATTAAGGCCAAATTCCTATGGTTAATTAATAGCAATTTAGCTTATGAGAAAAGTATAAATAGCAACAAAACTGCTAGACAAAACTATAACCATATTTAAAATCAAAACAAAGTGGTAAATTTTGTTCAATACTTGTTTCAGACAAATGAGACAATACACAATGTAATCTTGAGCTCCTTCAAGTGGTACAAGCTATTTAATGGTAAGGAAAAAGACTTTTGTAGGCACTGCCTATGAAGACCATTCTGTTTGAATGTCAAATATTTTATATATACATTTGTATGTATTAATATGTATACGTGTTGGAACCATAAATGCATGTTAACACATGCACATGTTTTTACTTTGTGTGTGTGTGAGAGGGGGAAAGGGAGCAGTATCTATTGACCTGCTTTTCACTCATACACTTTAGTTTCACTAGCAGTTTTTCCTTTGTCATTCTCATTTTTCATATACGTACTTGTGCCTCTGTCTTCCCATATTTCTATCCTACTTTCCCATGTATGCTGTATGTATTCTGTATGTGTGCACTTTTCTTTCCGTACATTCTTATATTTGAGTGACAAAAGTGACCCCGAGTTTCACATGTGCGTGTCACACCGACACAAGCAATACTTAGGGAAATGTTGAATTATTTCCTCATGTCCTTAACACTTGGGATAATCCATGTATGTAAATCTATGCATACAGTTCTTTATGCAGATGAAGAGTCACAATAACGTGGCTGAGAAATGTTGACCAAACCACACACTAGAAATTGAAAAGATGACGACATTTCAGTCCGTTCTGGACCATTCCAGGATGGACTGAAACGTCGTCATCTCTTCAATTTCTAGTGTGCGGTTTGGTCAACATACAGTACTTTGTATAATTCTTGCTCTCCGGGTCAAGAAGCCTATACTGTGGCTTCTTGAGGGCCCCCCCAGACCAACTAGTGACTGTTCCAAGAAGACAACCCACAACAGTTGGGTGACTCTTGGGGTACATATTTTGCTGTTAGGTGAACAGAGACATAAGAAAAGGATATGTGTTTTTTGCCCTGCCGGGGACCAAATCCCGCTCCCTCAGTTGTGAGCGGAGAATGTAGACTACTGCACTACAGTGGTGCTACCCCTGGAAACACAAACCGAAACCGTCTCTATTTTCCGCTTGTTACAACTTGTAATAAAGTTGTTACATCTTGGCTTAACGTGTTTATGACGTATTAGAACGTTGTTACAACTTGCTATATTGGTTGTTATAACTGGTTAGGTATTAAAACTTCTTCGAACGTTGTACCAACGTCGAAGTTTCGGTGTGTGTTTGGCGGGACCCATTTAAGTTCTGTAGCTATGTTTTTCCAAGGCCCACTGCTCTCCCAGCTCGTGGCAGACTGCCTCATAGTTCAGGTGCTACAGCTTAATCTAACAAAGGCATCCTAGCCTGGCTGATTGGGAAGTCTAAAGCAATGTGACTACTTCCCTTGCAATGTCATTTAGGGGCAAGATGGTAATTCCCACTACATTTCAATAGTGAGAACTGGAAGGCTTTAGAACTTTTATATTTAAAAAAAATGATCTCAAAATGTGCTTACTGGGCCTCTACTACTTACTGATGTACATCAATATGATGATGTACATCACTACTGACTTAGTGATGAATGATGTACATTTTGTACATTCTACAGTGTCTTGTATTCATGTAAGGAATGGTTTCAGTGTATACAATTAGTACCAGTTGCTACAATATATTACATGTGAACATTATGATATATCTTTTAGATCTGTACTCCTCTGAGTACAGTTTAATATGGTCTTGACAAGTGTGTAATAAATCTAAGAAATACCTCATCTTTTCCTCCCCTCTGCTCCTCACCATAGCCAGAACGAAGTAAGTGTATATTAGCTACAGGTTACACTGGAGGGTTCCCTGGGTATTCCTATTGCATCAACAGATAGGTTTTGGTGTTATAAATTAACATATTGTAGATTTTGTAATTACCCCAAGTGTAGTTACAGGATGAGAGCTACGCTCGTGGTGTCCTGTCTTCCCAGCACTCACTTATGCTGTTATACAGCGTAACAGCGAGTGCTGTTACGCTGTTATACAAAGGCTGTTATACAGCGTAACGGTTTGAAACTACTGATAATTAAAGCCTCCAACCTATTTTTACTTAGCTTGTTCCAAATGTCTACCACTTTGCAAAAGGAAACTAATATTTTTTCGTCGTCTTTCTTTCCTTCATTTGAATCTGTGACCTTTTGTTCTGGAAATGGCTGGTGTATGGATTTTTTTTTTGTCAATTTGGTCGATTCCTGTTATTATTTTTGAAGTGATAAACATGTCACCTCTTTTTTTTCTATCTTCTTGCTTTGGCATATTTAACACCACTAACTTCTCTTTGTAAACTCTTTTTTTTGAAATTCTGGAAGCCATTTTGTAGTACTGTATGCCTTTGCCCCTTTTCCAGCTTATTGATGAACGTCATGAGATATGGGCACCATACAACTGCTCCATACTCCAATTTTTGGTCTCACAAGTCATGAACAGTTTCTTTAGTATTTCATCATCCATGTATTTAAAAGCAATTCTGAAGTTGGAAAGTGACGTATACGTTTCTCGCACAATGTTCTGTGTGTGTTCTGTGTGAAAGAGAAGTATCTAGAACCACCCTAGATCACCCTGACAGTGATGGTATACATCACCCCATCAGTGATACATTTATGGATCATGCCTATTGATCATGGTATCGATCAATAGATCGTGGTCATCTGCTACATGCCTATTGCTCTGCCGGTCTTGGGTTTTGCACCAGGCTAGGCCACTGTTGCTTCTATATATAGTACTTTACAGTTTGCTGACCAAACCACACACTAGAAAGTGAAGCGATACTTTATACTTTACAGTTCGCATTTTTTTTTATTCTCGAGACATAGATCCCAAAAACTTCTAAGCAGGAAACGAACAAGCTTGTTCATGTAAGTTGCTATATTATGCTCTCTAACCTTCTGTGATTATTTCAATTGCGATTCAGCTAACCTTTACATACAAAAATTACCAAATAAAATGGAATTAGTTCACAAAATTTAACAATTAGATGTCTCAGAAAACATTACATGTTTATCACAGTTCTGAACTCATTCTCTGATATTTAACTTTTCTGCGTGTGTGTGTGTGTGTTTACATTCCTATGCTCTGGCTTTTATTGAATTAAAAATTTGTAGACTGGAAATGTATGGATGAGTTACCTATGATGTTTCCTGCAATGGGCATATTTACCATTACAAATGATTCAATTATTGTACATATTGGCTATTCAAATGATTCTCCTCCTCTAGGAGAAGACCATTTGTCACTGAAGGTCTTCCAAGTCATCATCATAATCATCACTGATGCCATAATCTCCATCATCGTCTTCATCGTCATCATCATCAGTAACATCCTCACCATAACCTCTCAGCTTCCTTCTGTATTCAGACACTTTGCTATCTTGATCAGTCACCAACACCAGGAGGTCCTCTTGCTCCCGCTTGATAGTGTCCAGTTCCTCCTAATTATTAACAAAAGCAGAATGATGAGTCAAGAACACACATACATCAACTGACATCATAAAGAAATTACTACATAACTAAACTGCAGAAATTGATTTTCTCCTGATTAGTGATATCATTTATATACAATTGCCTAGGAGGCCAGGAGGCCTGGTCGACGACCGGGCCGCGGGGACGCTAAGCCCCGGAAGCACCTCAAGGTAGGCCTAAGTACATTAGAAAGAAGAAACTATCTCTGTAGATACTGACAATATCTATCAGTATTCTTTGAATGATAGGTTTTAGGCCAGAAGCAATATACCAGGACAATGTTCAAGGAAAATATATTAATATTTCAGTTTCCAAAAAGCACCTTATTGAGCTGTTGTTTTGTTGCCGCTATAGACTAGCCTGTAAAGTACGTCAACAAGCAGTTGGCTATCATTATGAATGTGACGAGATTTAATAAGTTTCATTTGTGGGAGGATGACATTTGGCTCGGTCAGTGGATATGCCAGTAATGTTATTCTGAAAATGATTATGATGCCATACCTCCTTACATGTTAATTCAAATGATCTCCAATGTCATTTTATATTAAATCTTGAATAAAAGAAAGTGTGTTGTACTTTTCAAAATGTAAAGGCCTGGGGTCATTGACACATTTAGTAGAAAATTATAATACCTGCTTGATGGGGTTCTGAGAGTTATTCTACTCCCCAAGTCGGGCTCAAGGCCAGGCTTGATTTGTGAGTTTGGTCCACCAGGCTGTTGCTTGGAGCGGCCCGCAGGCCCACATACCCACCACAGCCTGGCCCGAGGCCAGGCTTGACTTGCGAGAGTTTGGTCCACTAGGCTGTTGCTTGGAGCGGCCCGCAGGCCCACATACCCACCACAGCCCGGCCCGAGGCCAGGCTTGATTTGTGAGAGTTTGGTCCACCAGGCTGTTGCTTGGAGCAGCCCGCAGGCCCACATACCCACCACAGCCTGGTTGGTCCGGCACTCCTTGGAGAAAACAATCTAGTTTTCTTTTGAAGATGTCCACAGTTGTTCCACCTTTATCAAATAAGATCAAAGGGCTCGGGCACGGGAAAATAATGGCAATAATGGTGGACTTTTTCACAGTCAGGTTCTACTGGTAGATATCCAACATATCACATGTTGACATTGAGAATTCATTCAATAAAATATGCCTGTAGAGCGTGAAAAATAGATCGTAAATGAAACACATTAGATTCATCCTCAATTAGTCCGTTCGTGTGAGGTGCCACTGTACATCAAACATCTGCAAAGGGTTAAGATAGAAGCATAAAAATACAAATCTTTGAGCAATCAATCAAAAGTTATCACTGATCACGCCAACAAAACTGGCCGCCTTTAAGACATTATGAAAGGAGGATTTTTGTGTCTGGCTTACTTCTAGTTGTCTGCATCTTGCCTCAGCTGCAGAACTGGCACTTGTTCCTACTGATGCTGCTGCTGCTGCTGCAGCTGTTGTTTCCAGCTGAGTCTGAGTCTGTTTTATGTGAATCTCGGCATCCTTCAACTGCTGTTTAAGAGAGATGTTTTCCTCTTCTAGTTTCTTTATCATATTAACATGTTTGTCCATGTTCTCATCAGATATCTGAAAAGAACATTGCAGAACAAAAGCTTTAGAGATAATATTATTATCATATTAAATATCCTATCATGCATGCTTTTTCTCATTCACACACTTCACTCTCAACTTTACTAAACTACTAAGTGCCATCAACCCTGGCGTTCTTTTAAGCTTAGTGGGACCACGAGCAAGAACCTTTCCCCCCCCCCCCTCTAAAGAGGCGCAGAGAGAAGTGGCACAATGATAAAATTGTCTGTTAATTTTTAATCATCTCTGCCATCATCAGCAAAGTGCCCAGAAAGTCAGCAAAATAAAACAGACTACTGTTGGAAGGAAGATCAACACTTCAAAATTGCTAAAAGAACTCCCAACACTGTAAACAAATTATAAAAAATTCACGAAACTAGTGCAAGCTCGTTTACCGCACCTCCTCCTTCGTTTGGGAGAATGAAGGAGGGAGGCAACCAGGTCAGCCAGTTGCTCTACCCTCAGTTCTATGATGATTGAAAAACCACCCCAGACTTCCTGGGGGAGGGAGGGAGGGGTGTCAGGAAGCCACTGTGGCTTATCCAGAAATTAGAGTTTCATTACCTTCAATGATGGTTTTCTGGGAGAGCCCCCTAATGGCTTCCTGAAGTTATCTAACCATAGAGAAGGTAAAGAAGGGGACTTACCAAGGAGGGAGCATCATAGGTATCAGAACGAAGAAGAAACCACGGGCCACAACCCAAAACCTAACAACGCAGATGAGGACCAGGAACATTCATGAGATACCCGACTCCTAGGACTCTGGTTAACCCCTGAAACCCCAGCGCCCAAGACATATTGGCAGACAGCCAATATGTCATGAGAGAGAGTGGCAAACTTACAAACGTCATGGGCACGAGGGAAGATCGCAGACTGACTAGACTTGATAACACTGCGGCCAACCTGAGAAATACGAGCCATGGAACAGAGAACCAGGGAAACGGGACCAACCCACAACAAGTCTACTGAAGCAGAAGCAGTGGCACGAAGGTAGCAGCAAAGAGCCACCACCAGACAAAGAACATGATGTACCCCCTGGCCAAACCAAGCATCAATCACCAAAGGACCCATCCAGAAGTCAACTCATTCTTCACCAGAAAAGAAGGAGCAGGCTGCAGATAAACAAGATGACCCCCAGGGGGTCGAAGGAGAGCGTGAAGCTCACCCATGCGGCAATTGGAAGCAAGGGAGACCAAGCCTTAAGAAAACAATTCCAGACTGAAGGGGACACTATGAAATGACCAGAAGAAAGGATGAAAAGAACACGGTCTAAAGATCAAGCAGGTTCAGGTGGCGCATAAGGCATGCCAAGGGTGAAACAGTGCCTAAGAAAGCTTTTAGAAACAGGGCCAAGGAAGTATCGACCCCAAACATAAGCTAGAGTGGATCCGTTAGCGCCGCATGATACGAGGTGACAGTATTCAGCATAAGATGCCGATCCACAAAAATCCAAGAAAGAAAAAAACAGCCAAAACTGACACCGAAGAGCAAAGCCAAAGGAAGGAGGCAGCGTCAACAATTCCCTCCATGGAGATGGGACAGAACATAGAAAGACCATGGGTCGGGATGTTGGACACTCCCTGGACATTAACACCACATATAGCCAAACCCCGAGAAGCCAGATAATGAACTACTGTATATGTAAAGTCCAGCTGCAAAGAGACAGGGACCGAAGATAGCTTCTATGATTCAGATAATGAATCAGTCTGAAAGAAGCCAGATTACGGATCAGAGAGATTCGAACACTTCACAGCGTATGCCACATGGCTGTAAACCCCTGCACAATACTGTGTGTCTGACAAAGGAAAGGGGACCATAGCCCCTGACCAGATTGGTAAGCACTGGTCACAAAGCCCCAACTGAGAGCCGAGGTAACCATGGAGGCATTGAGTGAAGGTGAAGGAAGGTGCCAGGGAACCGAACCCCAAAAAACCCGAAGAGGGAGTCGGTGACATGGAAGCCGGCGAAGGACCCCTGGAGTCTGCACCCAGTGATCATGTCCACAGTGGAAGCGACAGCTCCGGAGAAACCAAAATAGCCTCCAAAGCCACACCCTGCCCAAGGGGAAAATGAGGAGGACAAAGGCTCCTGCACAGCTGCTCCAGCAACCACTGAGTTACCTGGTGCCTGCTCAACACCAACATATGGTGGTATTGTAGCTAGGTCAAGGATGCCAGAGGCAGGGACACCAAAGCCGTCCCAAAACCCAAACCAAAGTCCCAAGTTTGGAGCCATAAAACGAGGTCCATCCAAGCCCAAACTTAGGACGAAACCAAATGGGGACAAGACTGTTCAGTGAACCTGTGTACTGTGTGTGTAGACTCTTCATGTTAATTTAAGGACACTATTTTCTTTGGAATGAAACTTGATCATTCCACAAGTGCTACAGTTTCAAAGGCAATGACTCGTGCTTTTACCAATCTTGAGGAAAATTGACAAGAATTCTAATTTTCTTTTTGTGATATTTTTGAGGGATATGAAGGTGACCTATCAACTGAGAAAACAATAAAATATGAACCGAGGCAAAAATATGGAGAAGACATTGTTATATCTGTAAACTCAGGTGAACAAAATTCTGACTGATGCTTGGCATGAAAAACAAAGTAATGACGATGAGAAAGAAGACCGGCTTCGGATAGTAAAAACAGTCGTAAAAATCATTGCTGAAGATATGAGGTCACAAATTTATGTGACGGATCAGTATCCACCAAAAGATAAATGCCCGACTGATTTAGAATCTCTTATACCCGATACCCTTAATTGTCTTGTTAAAACTGTTGTCTTGAAGAACAAGAAAGGAGAAAAAGTAAATGGAGCAAGAAGTGTACAACAACAACACATGCTATCCTAGCAGCAGCTAGACCACATTCTTTCTCATCACCTTTACAAATAGGCTTTGCTGTTCATCTTGGTCAAAAATATGGTTCTAAGCACCTACGGAATGTTCTCTCGATTTTAGAATTGTGTGCTTACCATGATAAGTTGGCACACTTTCAAGTTTCAGCTTTGCAACATCCAGACAGGGACGACGACGTTTCGGTCCGTCCTGGACCATTCTCAAGTCAAGTGTGGTCTGGTCAACATACTTTAGCCACGTTATTGTGACTCATCGCCCGCATCCAGACAGGGAGCCTCAAACCGCGTCAACATGTTCGTGGATTGATTTGTTCCACCAGACACACCTTCTTGAGATCTTGAGGTTATCTTGAGATGATTTCGGGGCTTTAGTGTCTCCGCGGCCCGGTCCTCGACCAGGCCTCCACCCCCAGGAAGCAGCCCATGACAGCTGACTAACACCCAGGTACCTATTTTACTGCTAGGTAACAGGGGCATAGGGTGAAAGAAACTCTGCCCATTGTTTCTCGCCGGCGCCCGGGATCGAACCCGGGACCACAGAATCACAAGTCCAGTGTGCTGTCCGCTCGGCCGACCGGCTCCCTCATACTTGATGAAACTATGCCAGCAACAACACGTCAAAGTCAATTTCTTTGAAATGAGAGAAATAAGAGCAGGCTCATCAAAATGACGGGCCTGACAGCCAAGTGGACAGCGCTCGGGATTCGTAGTCCTAAGGTTCCGGGTTCAATCCCCGCGGAAACAAATGGGCAGAGTTTCTTTCACCCCTGATGCCCTTGTTCACCTAGCAGTAAATAGGTACCTGGGAGTTAGACAGCTGCTACGGGCTGCTTCCTGGTGATGTGTAACAAAAAGGAGGCCTGGTCGAGGACCGGGCCACGGGGACGCTAAGCCCAGAAATCATCTCAAGATAACCTCAAGATAAAAAGATGCTCATCACTAAGTTGATCACTGAAGGTTTCACTATAAAACAAGCTACTGAAGATGCACACACACACACACTGATTGTTAATACTGCTATTAAAGAGTCCACCAAGACTGAATCAGTAACACTAATAGGAGAAGATGGAGACCTGGTAATGCTCACAGCTTTGACTGGATCAAACACAAACATGAACTTCCTAAAGCAAGACAAAAGAAATTCAAAAAACAAAACTGTACACACACACCAGCCTCCATGAAGTATGGACCAGTCATCAGGGACAACATTATTGTCTTGCATGCATATAGCGGGGCTGATACAACTACTGCCATTTACACACACAAGAGAAACCAAAGTTCATAAAACTGCAGGAAAAGCATGAAGAACTTCATGAAGTTGTTGTTGTAGTATTTATGGAACCATCTGCTGAACCTGCAAAGATTGCTGAAGCAGGAAAAGCTTCAGCAGGGAGGCCAGACCCTGAGGGAGATTAGGATGAATAAAGGTACATAAAAATGGATAGCTGCAAGTGATTTTACGTGTTCCCAGTATATACAAACACCTAAATTATTGGGAATGCTTTAAACCTCTTAAATTGTATTCCCTGGAATCCAGTTGAGAGAAGACTAGTCTACATCTGGAAAACATTAGAGTCTGGCTAAAAATCTACAGTGTAATATCTTCTTACTAGTTGTGGAAGCATGGAGGAACGGGTGCAATGGGTACACTACAACATTAAGAGCCCAAAGCTGCCACCCACCCACCCACTCAGTAAACATATGGCCAACTTTTTAACACCTAACAAGCACACAGAGATCACACTAACGTGATGCATCAAATGAACAAATCCACAAGGGCTGTGACGAGGATCCTCGTCACGGCCCTTGTGGATTTGTTCACCTAACAAGCACTTAACTAGCAAGACTGTGGGTACCTTGCTTGGACTGCAAGTTACTAGCACAAACAATCTTTGACTGATCAGGAGGACATTCACCAGGTCTGGTCAGACCAGATTGACTTAACCTTGAAACTAACCTCTACTTTATCTGGAACTCCATTTGCTTTCTCTGCTTCTGTTGCTGTTGTTGTTGTTGATGATGTCTCAGTTTGTGTGTCTTTCAGTTGCTGTATCTCGGAGTCTTTGTTATAAAGAACCAGCTGCAGATCTTCTAACTGTTTGCGCAAATTCTCCATTTCCGGGTTAGGGAGCGAGTCAAAGAAACTTGCTGCATTTTGAGAGTTGAGATGATTGTTAAGCTGAAACCAAATGTGTGATTAATATCAATTTCAAATTCTAATACATTACACTATATAACTAAATTTAACTTCCAGTCAAATGCATTCCAAAGAATTGATATACTAAAGTGAGTAAAAATTATTATGTAAACAATATCGTCTCAAATCTTTGATAAAATATACCTTCCAAGCTCTCAGAAACTACCAAACCACATCCCAATGATTAAGTGGCGAGCTTCTATGTTGAATATGTAGTTTAGGAACCCTGTAACAAAAAAATCTTGGATGATCTTCTTGAGATCTTGAGATGATTTCGGGGCTTTAGTGTCCCCGCGGCCCGGTCCTCGACCAGGCCTCCACCCTCAGGAAGCAGCCCGTGACAGCTGACTAACACCCAGGTACCTATTTTACTGCTAGGTAACAGGGGCATAGGGTGAAAGAAACTCTGCCTATTGTTTCTCGCCGGCGCCCAGAATCGAACCCGAGACCACAGGATCACAAGTCCAGTGTGCTGTCCACTCGGCCGACAGTCTCCCCCAAAATGATGCTACACTTGCTTTGTTAAGTTCAATAAATATTAGATTGTCTGACATTAGTATTCTTAGATCCTTTACATGTCATTTCCATTCTATAAAGGGCTATGTCTTATATCCTGTGATTGGGTAAAGTTCCTCGTTCTTTTCATATCTCAGGAGCTGGAATTTATCAATGTTGAATATCACGTATCCTGTTAAACATTAGAAGTTTATTGATATCTGTTGTAGTTTATCAATGTCTCCTGCTGTGGCAACATTAATTTTGATTTTGGTATCGTGTGCAAAGAAAGACATGAAATTGTGATTTGTATTTTAAAACTCTTTGACAAAGCCTGGCAAGACGTGACTAAGAGAACCCTGATTTCTGGCTGGAGAAAATTGTGGCCTGAATGTGTGACAGAACTAGACTTTGAGGGGTTTGAGCCTGTAAATGATGCACCTATTGTTGAGGAAATTGTTACTCTGGGCCGGCAAATGGGCTTGGAATTGGATGATGATGATGTGGAGTTGATGGAAGAACACAACGAAGGACTGACCACCGAAGAACTCCAAGCCCTTCAAAAGGAACAGCAAGAAGACCCAGCTGAGGATGTTTCTCCAGTGGAGGAGGATGAGGCAGTAGCGAATGTCCCGTCTGCAGAAATTAAGGTGTGTCAGATGTGGGAAGAGACGCAGACTTTTATTGAAAAGACTCACCCAGAGAAAGCTGTAGTAGGCCGTTGCCTTAATCTTTTCAATGACAATGTGATGCCTCACTATAGAGACAGCTTGCGAAGAAGGGAAAAACAAGCTTCCATGGACAGATTTGTTGTGAGAAAATCGAGCAGTGAGCCACAACCAGGACCTAGTGGTATGCAGGCAAAACATGCCAGGGAGTGCACACCAGAAAGGTCCTCACTGCCTGATGTGATAATGGAAGGGGACTCCCCTTCCAAACAGTAACACCTCTCCTCCTCACCATCTTCCATACACCTACAGCATTCAACAAGTGTAAGTAATAACTTGAACATAGTTATGTAGGTTTATTTAGATGAATTAGGTATAAAATTTAGTTTGAATGAGGTTTTTGGGGTAGTCACGAACAGATTAATTCATTTCCCAGTATTTCTTATGGGGGAAATTAGCTTCAGAATACGAGCTGTCTCCAGGAATGGATTAAACTCTTAAACCGAGGTAACTGTACTGTATTTGTTACTAGTTGGCTCTTATCTGCTGGCTAAGCAAATTATTTGGCAATGTCTAAGGAGATCTGACGTATTTGATTATTCCTGTTTGATTCCCTGTTACAATGTTACTGTATGTTATCTACCCAGCAAACAATTATGGATATGTCTTCAAGGAAGATACTATCCATCACAGGATTGTCTCGAATTTGTAGACAATCTATTTTTAGAATCTGTTTTGTAAACTGTTTAACCAATGCATCCAGAGGTTTCTACATTAGAAAAATAATAAGGTTTTTGTTTTCTAATATCATTTGGAGAAATAGTCCAGATACTTGTTATCCCAACACACTTAAAACAGCAAAGATTGCACCACTCCAGAAAGGAAGAGTGAGCCAGCCCTCAAGGTGTTTAAAAAGAGAACTTGACAAACACCTCCGAAGGATACCTGATCAACCGAGCTGTGATTCATACGTCTGACTGTGAGCATCAGCACCCGACAGCCTGGATGACCAGACCACCAGCCTCAAGACCTGGTCAAAGACTGGGCTGTCCGGACATCAATCCCCAGGAACCATTTCAAGGCGGCTTCAAGACCTGGTCAAAGACTGGGCTGTCCGGACAGTGATCCCCAAGAACCATTTCAAGGCAGCCTCAAGTCCTGGTCAAAGACTGGGCTGTCCGGACATCAATCCCCAGGAACCATTTCAAGGCAGCTTCAAGACCTGATCAAAGACTGGGTTGTCCGGACAGTGATCCCCAAGAACCATTTCAAGGCAGCCTCAAGACCTGGTCAAAGACTGGGCTGTCCGGACATCAATCCCCAGGAACCATTTCAAGGCGGCTTCAAGACCTGATCAAAGACTGGGCTGTGCGGACATTGAACCCCATGAACCATTTCAAGGCAGCCCCGGGATAGCCTCAACCCACGATTTTAATTACCTTCACGGAGCACAATGATCTATACCATTTGACTGCTTGTGGGGTTGTCTTCCATATGAACCTCCACAAGCACAATCTCCGCCCCACCTAAAAGAATAAATAAATAAGATTTTGAGGGTTTATTACCTGTGTACCATTCGCAGCTGTTGCTTGTTGAGTCAATTGTTCCTGCTGCTGCTGCTGCTGTTCATATTGTTGTTGCTGTTCCTGCTGCTGCAGCTGCTGCTGCTAATAATCAAGATCATATTATCAGTTCTCAAGTGTTGAAGTATCAAATGTGTGTTGTAGTAAATGCAAGCTAATTAGGCATTATACAAAAATGAAAGATAGAGTTCCTTTTCACATTTATGATGAACTACCTAACACACAGCCAGGAGAGGGCCGGGCACACACCCAGGAGAGGGCCGGGCACACACCCAGGAGAGGGCCGGGCACACACCCAGGAGAGGGCCGGGCACACAGCCAGGAGAGGGCCGGGCACACAGCCAGGAGAGGGCCGGGGCACACAGCCAAGAGAGGGCCGGGCACACAGCCAAGAGAGGGCCGGGCACACAGCCAAGAGAGGGCCAGGCACACAGCCAACATTATGTTAATCAAAACACTATGTTAATCTAACATAATAACCGTTATGAAACATTAACATTCCATAACAATCATTCACTTTATATCACCCGTCTGAATAACGTATGTACGTACTGTACTAACCAGTGCTGTCAGCTCGGCATCTTTTTTGAACATTTCATAATAATAGTAATCCCTTGCATGTGTTATCTCTGCTAGCTGCTGTTGGAGATGTGCTACTTGCTGTGCCGACTCCTCTCGGCTCTCACCACTGTTTTCTTGATTGACTTTACATGTACTATCCTCTACAGCTGAAGATGCAGCCTCTACTGCAATACCTTGCTGGGCTTTCAACACTGTTAAGAGAAAAAATAGAAATGCTAATTAGTTATTCTGCCCTTGGTCCATATCGCATTAATTTCTCTTGAGTTTATCTTGAGATGATTTCGGGGCTTTTTAGTGTCCCCGCGGTCCGGTCCTCGACCAGGCCTCCACCCCCAGGAAGCAGCCTGTGACAGCTGACTAACACCCAGGTACCTATTTTACTGCTAGGTAACAGGGGCATAGGGTGAAAGAAACTCTGCCCATTGTTTCTCGCTGGCGCCTGGGATCAAACCCAGGACCACAGGATCACAAGTCCAGCGTGCTGTCCGCTCGGCCGACTGGCTCTCCAATATTAATATCTACTGTTGACATTTTAATACCTGCCACACTGCCACAAGCACTACCAACTATTTCCCAGCTTGAGTGTGTGGGAAAGGTAAATGTATAAATATTAAAGAATATTAGAGAAAGAGCTAATCCGATGAAATGTGGGAGGCATCTGTTCTTGTGATGTTGCTGTCGTTACAGTGATGGCCAGTGCCATCACCGTATACCTGATCAACCAGGCTGTGATTCATACATCAGGCTGCGAGCAGCTGCGTCCAACAGCCTGGTTGACCAGTCTAGCAACGAAGAGGCCTGGTCGAGGACCGGGATGTGGGGACGTTGACCCTTGAAATCATAGCAAGGTAACCGCAAGGTAAGGTAAAGGTACCCATGATCATCAGATGGGGCTTGCTAACCGATTCACCTGCTCCTATTCTTGGTTACTGCTCATCACAGTATAATTGGTGTAATAATAATAACACTCGTGCTTTGAATAGTGTGCGTATTTCTCTGAACTTTGTGGGTGGAGCGATGGTCAATCTCCACCCCCGAGTCAGGATTAGGGTTTGTTCTGGCTCATTTACAGAGTGGTAGATGATTGGAACATGTTAAGTGAGAAAGTGGTGGATGCCGCCGGTGGTTTCAAAGTGTCATATGACAAAGAGTACTGGGAAGATGGGACACCACAAACATAGCTCTCATCCTATAACTAAACTTAGGCAATTACCACCACATATAGAAACATCTGCTACAATAACACACACCTATTTTATTTAAATGTATTTTTATGAATAACGATGAATAGCAAACTATAAATATGCTTTGTACACAAACCCGTGTTTTCATCAAGCAGCTGTTGAACTTTAGATGACATCTGTTCCTTTTCACTTCTAAATGCCTCCATCTCTTTTTGTAATTTAGTCAAAGACTCTCGTACCCGGGTGATCTCGGCATCCTGGTCACGTATAATTTCTTTGTACTTAATGACTTCTGCTGGACACACTTCGGCACTGCTGCTACTCATCAGCTGGGGAGTAACTGCTCGTACACACGACACTGAAATATTTGTCGTTAGCAACATGACGAAGTTAAATTTGTACTGTAGCATTTTCTTTACCCCCACCCTTGCTCTATGGCAATATGTGTAATCAAACATTAATCAGTGAATCAACATATTCAAACATTAATCAGTGTGTCAACATAATCAAACATTGAATGTAATGAAATGCCTTTCTCTGGTTGGCCACTCAGCAGCTGCCTGATGCCACTACCTAGAAGCACCCAAGCCACGAGGAACACACCAGGACTCGTGAATGTATCCTGGGACCGGGACCAGAATCTGGACACCCTCAGAGGCAAAGGGAAGCCTGGGAATCACATCCATACAGTACCAAGAAAACCCTTCAAGAAAGCAAACAAGCAATTGCTTAGAAAAAAATAGTAACCCTCACAATGCAAACAACGGTTTTTAAATCGGCGTTCCAAAGAGAATTCGATAAACACCTCTAAAGGATACCCGATCAACCAGGCTGTGAATCATGTCAGATTGTAAACAGCTGCATCCAACAGTCTTACTGACTGGAGCACCAACCAGGATGCCTGATCAGAGAATGGGCCACAGGGACATTGCTCTTCGGAATCATCACAAGTAACACATTTTACTTTAGCCTTACCCAATACTATACTGTACCTTTATTTAACTCATGGTTTTATCATTTACACTTTGAGCAATATACCACACTGCCTGTTGGGTCAGTGACACCTGTGACCATGAGTTCTATGGTGTCTGTTCTCCCCTCTGTGGCTCTTCTCTCAGACCTTCCAAGCGAAGTTCAAGTTTATTAGGCAATTCCCATCTTCTGGGATCAGTTTACTTGCCTTCAGCACTCGTGACTTTGTGCCCTGTTGGATTCCCAAAGTAGGCACTTCTTGTTTTTATGGACCTGGAATTGGAGATGTTGATGAATTCCACCTTGGATCCTTCTGCGCCTCCTCTTCCTTCCTTTTCGGGTGTGGTGTGCCCAACTACAGTTCCTTCCCTACCCTTTGCTTCTGGCTCTGAAACATCCAAGGTTTTCAGATTCAGGGTGGGATTTAGCTCGGAAAGTGGCTTGCCTTCTCTTTGGGTGCTCTGTCAGTTTCAGATGCAGAGGCAGTCGAGCCACTAGGTCCCACCAAAGTTTCAGGGGTTTTCTTCGTTCCAGCCGGCCTCCTTTCCGAGACCTCTCCTCTGGACTCTTGAGGTCTACTCTAAGGACTACTCTGCCCCGGAGTCTTTGCTTCCGGCTTCCAGGGATTAGGGGAGTCCAATAAGGGTCTTAAGATTCCTTTCGTCTCCAGTTGATCCTTCATTCCTTCTGACACAGTTCTTTTGATTCAGTGGAAGGAATACTGTTCCTCCCCTTCCCTCCTTGTATGATTTTGGTTTTTATGCAGATTCCCACAGGATTTATTTCCACAAACTTTATGGTCCTTCAGATATGTTCTACCAAAGGTTTCCTTTCTCTCAGGTTTCCCTTTTGGAGGCTCGGGCAGATCTGATCCCCAAACCACACATCAGAAGATGAAGAAATACTACATTTTGGTCCATCCTGGACGGACCTAAACGTCTTCGTTTCTTCATTTTTTGATGTGTAGTTGGTCATCATATCTTCAGCCACGTTATTGAGACTCGTTATCTGCACTCGGGCAGATCTCTTTAAGTACCTCCTGCATGACCTGGCTTTTGCCCCTTTGATGAACCACTGCCTCTTTCAAGTTTGATTCTTCTTTATCATACTGGCTGAGCTATGAGGTTCCAGAGTCTTTCTGGCTAGTGGACAACACTCTTTTCATCAAGATTTTGATGCAGCTTCTGTCATTTCTACATGTTCAAGTGGTGTGAGCTTTCAAGCATTTTTTTCAGGTGATTTTGGGAGGTTTCTCTCTTGACCCACTCAATCAGTACCTGTTTGCATTCTCTTTTGCAAATGTGGGGCTCCCAGAAAACCTGATTTAATGTAATGAAACACCTCTTTCTGGAAGAGCCCCAATGGCTCCTCGATTCCCTCCCTCCCTCCCTTCCTTCCTTCCAGGGTCCTTGGCTGGTGTTTGTGATCTTCACATATGCTTCAGAACTAGCTTGGAAGGCTGTGGAAGACCTGAAGCTCTGCTTTTCCCTTACTGTCAGGGGGTTTGTGCTAATGAGCTCATGTAAGTTTTGAGATTTGATAGTTTTGTTTAGTGTTTGGGGAGCTCATTTGGTAGTTCCAAGGCTTCAGTGCTGTCAATCCCAGCAGTGGTTTGTATTAGTTTGCTGACTTTCTGGATGTTCTTCCAGTGGGTCACTTGTTTTCTGCACCTGTGGGAAACCGGTCATGGGAGTGGGAGCCGGTCGGCCGAGCGGACAGCACACTGGACTTGTGATCCTGTGGTCCCGGATTCAATCCCAGGCGCCGGCGAGAAACAAGGGGCAGAGTTTCTTTCACCATATGCCCCTGTTACCTAGCAGTAAAATAGGTACCTGGGGTGTTAGTCAGCTGTTACGGGCTGCTTCCTGGGGGCGGAGGCCTGGTCGAGGACCGGGCCGCGGGGACACTAAAGCCCCAAAATCATCTCAAGATAACCTCAAGATAACCTGTGAGGGAAGGGGGGGGGGGTCTGTCTGGTTCTGGTCTCCAGCAGGCCAAGCACAACTCCACTGCTGATGTGACCTAGTAGTTTTGAGCCATCTTGGCAAGCTAGCTACAGGGAGCCGCTGTGGCTCACCCAGAAAGAACCATTTCATTCAACATTTGATTATTTAAATCTAAGAAGGCAAGGGGAATAAAAATGAGGAGCACTTGAAAAGCACTTGTGCTGCACCTCTTGACTGCTAACTGGTAAAACTAGGCCTCTTGTAATGTACCCAAGAACAGCTGTAAGCTTCACCGTACAACTTTTTAGATAGACTTGCCAAATGGACAATGCTATTCAAACAAATCACAAAGCAGGTAAACAGTCAATATAGTTAAGTGATGTTCAAATGTGACACAAATGGTTGTAAAGTAATTGAGATATACCAAAAGTCGATTATTCAATTTACTTGAAAGGCAGTTAATTGATATGTGGGATACATATTTCACAACAGTGAATGATACATTTTAGAGAAATAATACAGCTAGCTAAGTACATAAAAGATAATAGTTCTCTTTTTGGGGAAATTTGTCTTTAATAACATAGTTAATTACAATAAACAAAAATATTTATATATATTGAGAAGGCCAAACTATGCAGCACGAACAGATTTTTCACGGTAAGTGAGGAACACACAAAATTCGATACCTTCTAAACTCTTGAAAAGCCGGCAGAACTCGTGATCAAATACTAGGTCTGAGGGTTGCTTGGCCGCCAACTGAGGTGATTTTGCTGCCTTGGAGTACACTTCTGTTCTTGAGATGTTACTTAACTTATCACCAAAGTTTTCTGCCCCAATACGATCACTCACAAGTTGTTTGAGAGACTCTCTTGAAAAGTTGCTTCCACTGCCATCATTAAACTGGACACACAAGCCAAGCAGGAACGCGCACAGGCCCTGACAAACCACTTCGAGTTCATCGTGTTCATTAGCGCTCACCTGTAAAAATAAGTCAAATCCAATGCATCATTCCCCATATCACTTTTAGATTCAAACTGTCTATGACGTATCAAGTAATTCATATTGCCTAGTAACAAACTTGCAAGAATTTCCCCGACGGCTACCACGTCACGTGGCATTGACATGACAGGAAGCTGGCAGCTTGTTGAATCCCCTCATAATTCCTGAAAATATTTTCTAACAGAATTTCTAATTGGATTAATATCTTGACTTACAGCTTTTTGAAGGTAAGCAATTCAATGGATTTATAATGCTTTAAGTGTAAAGGTATCTCTTTGATGGGAAACTTCACTGTGGATTGTTGAGCCTGAAGTGGTCACTACTTGCGTGAATAACACTCAACCTTTTGAAGAAATAGTTGGACTTGGGTGGATGCTGGTTCGGTGGCAGGGTTGTTGGTTTGTGGAACCAGTTGCCGCGTAACGTGCTGGAGGTGGGGTCCCTCGATTGTTTCGGGCGCGGGTTGGACGGGTGTATGAGTGGGATTGGGTGGTTATAAATAGGAGCTGCCTCGTATGGGCCAATAGGCCTTCTGCAGTTGCCTTTCTTCTTACGTTCTTATGTTCTTAGTTCTGACAGATGTGCCACACCAACCAGGATGTGATGGATATGTGGGCCTATGGGCCGCTCCAAGCAACAGCCTGTTGGACCAAGCTCTCGAGATTCAAGCTTGGCCTCAGGCCGGGCTTGGGGGAGTAGAACCTCTCCCAGAGCCTCATCCTGGTACAATCCAGGATTAATATCCGCCAACTTGTTCAGTACTGTATTTCAAAGGTCTCGGCGAGATCAGTCCCGTCGTATGTACTTACATTTTGATACCTGACCAAGACTATCGTGAGTTACGTTTTGATACCTGAACAAGACTACCGTGAGTTACATTTTGATACCTGACCAAGACTGACGTGAGTTACGTTATGACACCTGATCAAGACTAATGTGAGTTGCGTTTTGATACCTGACCAAGATTAACGTGGGTTACGTTTTGATACCTGACCAAGACTGACGTGGGTTACGTTATGACACCTTATCAAGACTAATGCGAGTTACATCATACTTGTCGAACCATAATAAGACAATTGCAGGTATGCCGTTGAGAGTCTACTCTAAATATATGAGGACAGCTCTCAAAGGGCCACACTTCCCACTATGCCTCCCAAAGCGTAAGAATGTCCTAGGGAAAACAACCATAGACATGATTTTAATGGAGGAGTTACCAGATAAAACTGATATGTTGTATATTTATTAAATATTATTAAATAAAATATTGACAAGATAATGTTGTTACACATTTTTTATGTGTAGCATTACATCATCACAAAGCCACTGACACGTGGCATTTCAGGCATTAAAGCGAACAAAGTGTGATACTGTACTTGATAAATACCTGTACACTCAGAATTTGCAGTGACTTTCAGGTTTAAGTTATCACTTTAGCATTCCAATGACGCGAGTACAGTACCATAGACTGATAATGTGTGTACTGTACTAAAGAGATATGTGGAGAAAAATACTGTACAAGGAATGCTGAAATGTTAATACAAAATTTGTATATTCATCAGTCACTCAAATTCTATTATCAAACCACATTTTATTTTCTATCTAGAGTCAAACAAATTCATTTGCAAACACTGTGACAGTACACTGTAATAACCAAAAACTAACTGAGAAAACTTCGAGAGTGAAGCATTTTAGGTGTCCTGAGCGGGACCTTGATATTCAGTACGTGAAACGTTTACGGTGAGGAACGAACCGACAGGTTGGGTCGTTACAGTGTTTAAGAGAAGCGGACACACCTTAATGTGAAGTAATTAAAGCTGGTGGACATACTATAGTTAATATATAAAAATATGCATGCTGTACACATTCAGGTTATGACTAGTGCACACAACATTTAACACTTGTGAAAGGTGATGCCGAGACTCGATACCGATGGAGATTGTGTTAAAAGGGGTCGAGATGTTAGATATCAGAGATGTCTGAGAAATGTGGTTTAAAAGGGGTCTGAGATGTTAGGGAGGGATAGTACCTCTTGACGGGAAACAGTTGCACCTTCTGGTGGTTCATCTGCTTTGGTCCCCACCTGCACTCAACTCTCACCTGTGGCTCCTAGTAGCAGTTTGCATGGAACAGCAGCCACACCCTGGCTAACCGCTTCGACTGGCAAGCAAAACCAGGTGAGGGTAGTAGACAGTCTGAGACCCCTCAGTGAGCTAGAGCATATTTACCTATGCAAGCGAAGACTGAACCAGGTGGACTGAGTGGAGGAAAACACCAGAATGGTTCATTGGGTAGGAAGGTGGACCCAGCAAAGTAATGTGGAGCACAGCTAGGGTAAAATGAGACACGTAGGATACAGCAGTTAGGATGCAGTGGCCATCCACTGCATCCTAACCTATCACCAGCCGTCTCGACTTGTCTTGCCGCTGGATCCAGTTGGGCCAGGGTGAGAGAGGTTGCAACTTTCCCTCACTTTAATCCAAATCAAGTGCAAGTCATGACCTCAACTCATACTGCACAACCCCAAGTCCCGTGGCAATGGCCAAGTTACAAAGCAGCAAGAGTGGATACACTGGAACTTGTAGTCACAGACCTGCACACAGGAGGCTTAGGGCATAGGGTCACTCTCTTTTGGAAAGCAGCAGCAGAGCTCGGCAGCCCCCCTGGGTGTCTGAACAGCCCTCTTCAGGACACACACACACTGTTCATCTCCATGGAGGAAGGGGCTATGGAATGTGTCTTAAACATAGCCTGCTTCAATTCACCCTGGCAAGCAAGCTGGCAGGGATACCTCACAGCAGTTGAACAAATACAGTCAGCCACGTGCTTTATGAATACCTGTTATCCGAAAATACCCGATATTCGATTGGGGTTTGTTCGGATAAAAACGTTCAAATAACTGGTGAGGGCAAGCAGCAGTCTGAATACAAATGTGCAGTAAAGATGGAATTAGTTTGCCCAGTGGCCGTACACAGCACCACTTGAGCAATGTTCATACACTAATGGATGGCTCAGAAGCATAAAACTCTGCCATGGCATTAGGTACATTGGTGTATGTGGTGAAAGGCAGTCTGCTGAGATTACCTCATCATCATTAATCTCCACTTCAGTCAACTCAACACTATCATCATCTACCACCACCTTTACTATCTAAATAACAACTACAATCTTCAAGTTAAGGAGTTAGGAGCAGGTAAAAGAAGAAGGTAAGGTGTAAGGTGAAGAACCGGTTAGAGAATATGGTAATGTCTAGAAGGCAAGAATAAGGTGAAAGGTAAGAATAGGAGGATAAGAAGGCTGTAAGCTTAGGTCAGGTCATGTTTGTTGAGAAGGTTAGAGCATTTAAGTATGTACTGTGAAAGGGAAGAGTCAACAGCAACAAAGCCAGGAAGGTCGACTCTTCCCTTGAAGATTGATTGCGTCATAGAGCAATCAAGTTTGAGAGGCCCAACTTTTTCCTTTTGAAAACATGTTGCCTATTCATAATAAACCTATTCCTCTTTGAGATCTCCACCATACTTTTCCTGATTAATTTTCAGGAACTTTCACCAGATACATTAAAACAATGCAGACGAAGTCACAATAACGTGGCTGAAGTATGTTGACCAGACCACACACTAGAAGGTGAAGGGACGACGACGTTTCGGTCCATCCTGGACCATTCTCAAGTCGATTGTGAGAATTGACTTGAGAATGGTCCAGGACGGACTGAAACAATGTCGTCCCTTCACCTTCTAGTGTGTGGTCTGGTCTCCACATTAAAACAATGATTTTGATCAATAATTTAGTGTCCTTTGTCTTGAATAATAGGACTATATTTGCAACTTTTCAGATTTCCTGCTTTCCTTGCAGTGAGACATGTTGGTTAACAAATGATTTTCAAAGCTGGGATTAATTTATTGTATAAAGTTTGCTGCATACATAAAGCTGATTAAAATGCAGCAACTTCATTAACTTTATACATTATACATGAACTTTATACATTATGTCTTCTGCAATTTCCATTAGAATATATAGTGTACAGTCACTAGTGTGCACCGGGGCAAACAGGCTCGTAGTTTCATCAAGTGAGAGAGAGAAAGAAGTTGAAAACATCATTATTTTGAGATTGTAGCAACATTACACATAAAGTTATGTAAACTGTATACAACCTGGATAACTTACATGAGTAGTAAGATATGGAACTGCAGTTGGTATGGCCAGGAAAGTCTGCACAGCGACGGGGCAGTGAGCCAGCCATGTGGAAAGAAGCATAAGAATACCGAAACGTGTGATAACCTTCGACCCGGCTTGTAGGATGGACGTGCACTGTTGCATGAGTGACACGGGTGGACTCCCCACACTGGTGGCTAGCTGCACTCGCAACATATTTTCCTGAAAATAAAATTTGCAACATGTTATTGTAAATTTTGTTTACAATATTGTAAATATTGTACTGTTGCAACACAATACTGAATATGCCTACTTTATAGTACAATTTTTAATATGACAACTTTACAGTGCAATACTAAATATAACAACTTTAACTGCACAACTGGAGAAACAAACTGTGATGATGTACAAACTATCGGCCATGTCAGGGAATACATCACGATTACACTAGGATACAATATCACAGAGAAAATATACATTAACTTTAAATTACCAATTGGATATACAGTACTGTACTGTACTACCATCCTTGACCCATTTACTGCCACTCCTTGATGAGGCACTTTTCCAAGTATGATGGAAGAGTTTTGTTGGTTAAGATGGCAAAACATATTCAATAACACCGTGACTCCCCACCCCTGGCAGGGTCTTGGCTGCGTCTCCCCACCCCTGGCAGGGTCTTGGCCGCAACTCCCTAACCCTGGCGGGATCTTGCCCGCAACTCACCACCTTAAAAATTGTGGGTGAAGTTGGCTGCGAGTCCCCATCTTGTAGGCGGGGTGGGGGTGACTTTGGCCACAAATCCCCATTTTGAATGGGAGTTGGCCGCAAATCCCCATGTTCAAAGGGTCTGGCTACGACCCTCCAATCTCCAAGCAGATTGGCCACAACTCCCAACTTCTGAAGGGGTGATCATGACCCCCCCATTCTTGAGGGGGCAGTGGCTAGGACTTCCCATCCTTGAGAGATTGGGATTTTATAGTTTAGTGTCTTCTTTGGTCCAGAATTCCTTTTCTACTCCTCTCTTTTTAGTGGCTCTTGTCTCCAGTTGTCGGGTCGGGGAGTTTCATGTTACTGTATCTTCCACAGACAGGGTTTTTGTTCTTTTGAACCTGGGTGGGGTTTTGGTCATTTGCAGTCAGCTCCTTCATTTCTGGCAGAGCCAGTCGGCTGGAATTCAGAGGGGGTCCTTTGGTTATTGATGCTTGGTTGGTTCAGCCGGGGGTGCATCACGTGCTGCATCCATTAGTGGTTCTCCGTCATTAGTTTCATGCCACCGATTTGGCCTCGGTGAATGCTCTGTGGATGGCTCCTATGTCCTTGATTCCCTGTTCCAAGGCTTGTATATCTCAGGTCATCTGCAGTGTTATTAAGTCTAGCCACGCTGCTGTCTAACCTCATGCCCATGATGTTAGGAAGCATGCCCCTCTGGTGGCTGTGTTTGCTTATATGACCTGGGTTGATATTCAAGCACAAGGTTCTGGCAGCCTGGTATTTAGTTGATGTTCCCAGGCCTTAGCTTCCTAGGGTGGCCTTGAGTTGGGTCTCTCAGCTTCAATTCTCGTCTTCGTCTTGGCTGCCTGTATTTTTTCCTCCTCCCTATTAAGGTCCTGTATTTTCTTCATCTCTTTGGGTAGTTAGCTTCAGTAAGCCACAATGGGGCTTCCCCCAGAAAACCAGCATTGAATGTAATGAAATGCCAATTTCTGGGTAAGCCCCTGTGGCTCCCCAAATCCCTCCCTCCCTTCCAGGTTGTCGGGAGGGAATTTGTGTGTGCATCTGCTCCAGAACTGAGAGCTAGAGCCCCTTGCAGAGTGTGGACCCCTTCCCCCAAATGAGAAGGGAAAGAAGAACTATCAGGGGGAAAGCGCCAAGTCATTACGACTATATAGCACTGGGAACGGGTCAGGGTAAGGATTTTGGGATGGCACGGGGGAGGGAAGGAGTGGTGCCCAACCACTTGCACGGTTGGGGA
Source organism: Procambarus clarkii (assembly GCF_040958095.1). NCBI lineage: Eukaryota > Metazoa > Arthropoda > Malacostraca > Decapoda > Cambaridae > Procambarus > Procambarus clarkii. The sequence goes on along the minus strand of NC_091161.1, from coordinate 14,306,394 downwards.
TTGAATGCCGACCTGCATGAAGCGAGACCGGCGCTCTACAGTCCAGCCCAAGTGGTTGAGCAAAAAATGAGAAGGGAAAGATGGGGTGAATGAGCACACGCTAGTTTTGAGAGATTCCAATGTTTATTTACATAATTGGGGGTGCTTATTAGGATGATTGTGAAGCATGGGTCTCTCTTGAATCCAGCAGTTGTCTTTTTGGTTTGCCGACTTTCTGGATGCTTTCCTCATTGAGGTGACGGACTATCATTATCTCCCTGCGCCTCTCTGGGGAGGGCCAGGTTCTGGCTTCCGGGGCTCATCCAGAAATTTGTGTTTCAATACATTCAATGCTGGATTTTCCAAACGTTTCAGATTTAGGAAGTTTTGGGTTTTTCTAACATGAGATTTTTGACACTTTTAAACGGTATTACAATATAAAAAAATGAACATTTCAATTACATCTCAATTTTCATATGAAACTTGACATTATTTTGCATATAATGCATAAATATTTGACATTATAATTCTGCTTTTACTTACCTTTTGTGTACCATTATCAACTAGAGAGTGACTGAGAGCTACTGCGGCAAACCAGTTAGACACTGGGTCCGGAGAGAAGAGTCCGCTGCACAGGAGCTGACCCGCCGTCACCGAGTTGGCTGGTAGGAAAACAAAAATACGGAATTTTACTTTCTTCGTATTTTTATTGCTTTTACAGTGTTGTATTTTTCTCAAGTGCAAAGATGCATTGGCTTGTTAATAATGTTATACAGTATACTGTATATCAAAGAAAGTGTAGAAGTGTAACTAATATGTGTACCTCGATATAATACAGTAATAGAACAATAAAATATTGTTTTTATTATCACACCGTATTCACGCATAACTTACAACTACTGTATCTATATGTTTTTGCACCATTGCAAGCCTCTAAGTTTTGGCGAGTAAGTAAGTAATTATCAAAAGAAGGCACCAAACCGGGAAGGCTATGTAGCACCATCAAATGAGCAGAATAATCAGAGGGCGCTAAATATCACCAAGGATGCCAATACGAGAAAAAAAACGCATAAGGCGAACGATATCAAAAGTATCCGAGTCACCAAGAATTCTATTGAGGGACAGGTGACCGCGAGTAAGTTTTGGCGAGTGTGCCAATCTTGTAACCATTGATTCATTAATGGAATAATCATACACACACACTTGCCTATTGCTGACAGCACCTGATAATGCAAAGTGCCACTTGATACACTACACACACATCGCTAACTCAAGCCTAAATATTTATTTTATCAGAATCCTGGTCACTAAATCCCGAATATGAATAATTTTTCACGTGCTCATTTTCTAAAGGATTATGAGGTCCGTTGTGTGATGCGCAGAGGCAATAAATGCGGCTGTATGCTGTGGCTCTGTCTTGCTTTGGGATCATCATCGGCAGGAACGAGTTCACGGATATCTGAACTTTCTACGTAATCTTTTTCTACGTCAGGGGTCTTCTATGTCACAATGGTAAATAATTGCTGATACTGAACTTATTTGTTTCCTCATTAAGCGATAATGTAGGCACAAGCTGCATGGTGGTGGTGGTGTGAGACGGATGCGCGGCGATTGTGGTGACGTCATGTTTGTTTCCTTGTTTTTAATCGGAGTTCTGTTTGCTAGTTCAGCTTTCAGTTTGCAATTTTTGATCAGCAGTAGTTTGTTTTGAGATTCCTACCTTTCTGGGTGCCTGACCTGGTAGATGGCAGACAAAGACTGTTTCCAATTACACGGGGGTGTCTTTAGGCCATTGTTCCTTGTGCCTCTCTTGAGGGGGGCCAAGGTTCTGGCTCTGGTCCCCAGTAGGCTTAGAACTCCTTCGATTGACTGTTGCCACGGTCTAATATATACACATCAGCCCGGTATAGCTCCTGGGAGCCGAAGGGGCTCTCCAGCCCGGTATAGCTCCTGGGAGCCGAAGGGGCTCTCCAGCCCGGTATAGCTCCTGGGAGCCGAAGGGGCTCTCCACAGAAAAACCATTTTGTTGGGCATTTGAGGTGATCAAAGGGGGAAGATTCCTATATTTTGCCTTTGAATCATTTCTTTAGTATTATTTTAGTTTATTTATGACAGTTGTAAATTTAAATTATATATAAAATTAAGTTCTATTATATTTTTATTTTATATAAATATATTTTTCTTTGTATGTTATGACTGGTTATATGTGTAATGGAGTCTCGAAAAGGTTCAACAGCTACGAAAGTTTTGCACATGGACTTTCTATTAACAGTCATGAAAACTTACCACCTCGACAATTGCCAACAAAATGACACATAATAGAGAAGGGTCTTCATGTCAAGAACTTTTGTACGATGGATGCTGCTGCAAACGACATTGCCAAGGAGGATTTCATGCAATGTCTATCCTCTTCATCAGTACGTTGTAGAAAAAAAAAATTGCAAGCATTGATGACATCTTTTAGTGCACTTGACTTTTGGGCAAAAAACTCCCCAGCGTTGAATGTAATGAAATGCCATTCTTCTGGGTGAGCCCCCGGAGGCTCCCTGAAGATATCGGACTGTAGGCAGATATCGGGAGCAGATAGAACTCCCTGGAGTTCTGCCTACCTGGGACCACGAGCCAGAACCTGGCCCCCTCAGAGAGGCACAGGGAGCAATGGCCTATGGAAAAAACCCATGTGCTTGAGGACATTCCATGTCTGCCATCGACCGAGGTTAGGCACCCAGATAGCATAACAAAAGTCCCACCTGGTAAGAAATTGCAACCAAAGACCACACAGAGACAGAACTCCCCCATAAACAAAAGGAAACCAAGCAAACAAGCAAAGGTCATTGATCGCCGCCGCGCCACTTGTCCGAGCAGCCCTCCCCTCCTTGGGAGGGGAAAGACCCGGACCCCCGCGTTGGCTAGTCATACCTCGGTTCGCATTAGTGTTGTCTCGGTGTCTCCCGATTTATGTGGCACCTTTCCCTGACTGTGGAACCGTCGTGGCGGATGCCTTTCGGCAGGACTGGTCGAGATGAGGTTACCTATACAGTACCTCTTTCCCCCGGTGCCCTTGTTGTTTCGGGCTCTAGCTCTTTTGGAGTCTTACTACGAGAACGTAGTCCATACGGCCCCTTGGTGCCTGGCCCAGCCTTGGTTTTAGGCGCTTCTTACTCGATGTCCATCACAGTTACAGCCAGGCAGCCACAGTCATGCAGTCACAGTCATGCAGTCACAGTCATGCAGTCACAGTCATGCAGTCACAGTCATGCAGTCACAGTCATGCAGTCAGTCATACAGTCAGTCATACAGTCAGTCATGCAGTCACAGCCAGGCAGTCACAGCCAGGCAGTCACAGCCAGGCAGTCACAGCCAGGCAGTCACAGCCAGGCAGTCACAGCCAGGCAGTCACAGCCAGGCAGTCACAGCCAGGCAGTCACAGCCAGGCAGTCACAGCCAGGCAGTCACAGCCAGGCAGTCACAGCCAGGCAGTCACAGCCAGGCAGTCACAGCCAGGCAGTCACAGTCAGTGTTGGCCTGTCTATATTTCAACTACAGTATATGAGGCTGCCAAAGCAGTTGTTGAGGCAGGATTACAGGGGTGTTGGAGGGAAAAGGAGGGTGATGGGGGTGAAGATGGGAGGGAGGGGTCCTTAAAGGGAGAGACTAGGAGTGTGAGAAAAGTATGGAGGGGAAAAAGGAGGGAAGGAGAGGGGGAGGTTAGAGCATTGGAAACTTGTTTTAGCTTGTCAGTAGGTAACCAGCCAGTCGGGAGTTTGTCAGGAGTGGGTGGGTGTCGGCGCCACGGATGAGCTAAAGTGTTAACACCATCACATGGCAGTGCTGCAGCCAAATCAAGGCCGCCAGAGGCAGGGACAGAGAGGCCGACTAAGAGTCCCAAAACAAAGCCCTGCAAATTCTGAACTTGGGACAGAACCAAATGGAGCTTCCGCCAGTTCATCAGGAATCTTAACCCTGTGAGCTAAGAAAGAACCAGTTCCCTGGCCTACAGAGAAGCGGACTGGCAGAGTCCACATCAGCCAGTCATCTAGGTGTACCAGAACACCAAAAGATAAATATAGGTCACTATGACCCAGGACAAATGCATAAGAATACAAGAAGCCAGATTGAGCCCTAACAGGAGGACATGAAAACAGTAAACCTGTCATCTTATGACAAAGCCTAACCAATTCCTGAACCCCGGAAGGAGAGACTTGTCAGGCCAGCGGAACCTTGGTCCATGAATGCCCCAGAGTACGGAGTTTTCGGTGTACGACTTCAATTTCATCACAAAGTTTGACCCGATGTACAACATTTGCTTCAGAGTATGACTCGTTTGTTGATACTGTACTCGTATTCATCAACATAGCTTATCATTTATAACCAACATTGTTGACTTAATAATAAGGCAACCATCATTGACTTCTACAGCTGTATGGTACATGCAACACATGGTTGTATATCATCACGTTGGGGGAAGCCAGTCGGCCAAGCGGACAGCACGCTGGACTTGTGGTCCTGGGTTCGATCCCAGGCGCCGGCGAGAAACACTGGGCAGAGTTTCTTTCACCCTATGCCCCTGTTACCTAGCACTAAAATAGGTACCTGGGTGTTAGTCAGCTGTCACGGGCTGCTTCCTGGGGGCGGAGGCCTGGTCGAGGACCGGGCCGCGGGGACACTAAAGCCCCAAAATCATCTCAAGATAACCTCAAGATAAGATAACGTGCAAGGGGTTAGAAAGTCCCCCAAATCATGACTTGAACTAGAAGAACTATTCTTAGAGAAACTATATAAATACCAATAAAATATTGCCAATTAATTATTTGTGAAAACTAGAAAAGAATTCACAATACTGAATATTACACTTATATTAACCTTTTTAAGGAGTAAATTACAGTTGTTTACATGATAAACAAAACAATATGATAACATGCATTCAGAAACTATAAGCAACTCCATTAATGGGTAATGCATGCACAAACACACAAGCTTCAAAACAACAGTCTTTGATAGAATTGTGGCAAGAAAGAATTCGTCTTCACAACCACGTCACTTGTGAAATACGTCGTGGCAAACATTGTGTAAAACACATGACTATGTATAGTTTGAAAGGGAGTGGTATGTGTGGTGCACAAAACAACTGCAACTTACGAAAAGGTTTAGCTCCAGGTACAACTGAAAAGAACACACACTAATTGTTAGCAAAAGCTGTAACACACATCAAATTATCCATAAATTACCATTCTTTAGCTAAATAATAGATTTTACAAAATGATAAAATCTCTATAACTAAAACATGAACATTTGGAATTAATAGTCCAATACAACATAACCATTAGGCGCACCATGGGCTATACAACCGCACCACTACCCTCACCATATACATTTTTTCTTCAGCTAAGTTTTTTGTCAGGTATACAGTCTTTGGCATGGCTATTAAAATATTGAATCCTAAACCATCTTTTAAAACTGGTAAAATTTCATCTAATAATATGAGTGAGAGATTCATAGCTATACATAAAATGGAGTATATGGGTCGGCGTAACACACTGCCACATACCCAGGTCATAATTATAATTAACTAAACTTTAAGTCTATCTCAAATCACCTTATATCCATTATGAATTTCAATAGTGCAAAAAAAAGTGAGCAACACCTTTATTTTTTTACATGTTCTGGTACAATATAACCCAATAGATCAACTTTATTAACCATTTCGCTGTGACAGTTAATTACACCACAAGAAAAACAGCAGTTGTTCCAAGCATGATCTGTGTCCACGTACTGTACTACTTAAAATTAACCTCGGTACCACCAGGATTTAGGCCTGGTGGTACCATGGTATGTACAGGGTATGTATGCCACATACCCACATACTGGGTATGTGGCAGTATGTGGTAACACATCAGGCCTGCAAGAACCATTCATCACCTACCTGAAGCCAGGACAAGAATCTGGCTCATTCTTTGATGCAAAGAGAACCTGCACACTCTAGATCCATCTGTGCAATACTTGGGACCCACCAGAATAAGGGGCCAGATTCACTAAAGCACTTACGCAAGCACTTACGAACCTGGGGCCAGATTCACGAAAGCAGTTACGCAAGCACCTCCGAACGTGTACATCTTTCCTCAATCTTTGACGGCTTTGGTTACATTTATTAAACAGTTTACAAGCATGAAAACTTGCCAATCAACTGTTGTTATTGTTATAAACAGCCTCCTGGTGCTTCGGAGCTCATTAACTGTTTAATAATTGTCAACAAAGCCGCCAAAGATTGAGAAAAGATGTACAGGTTCGTAAGTGTTTGCGTAAGTGCTTTCGTGAATCTGGCCCAAGGAGTTTCATTCCATTCAATGCTGAATAATTCATCAGGTGGACTAGAAAGAAGTGTCACCTGGGGAGAGCAAACCCCACAGTACTCAGGGTCGAAGGTATCACTGACCAAAAAAAGGCAGCATGCCGGGGGCAGAACAAGTGATCATTGTTGCATGGCATGGACGATAAGCAACACTTAAACTCGTGCAATGAAAGAGCAGGTCTGGGAGGGGATATCCATAGGACCACTGAACCCATGGGAAATTTCCAGGCTCTTCGGGGTAAACCAAGACGAACACCCAGGCACTGGGGATGATATGCTGGTCCTAAAAGTAAACAACACAGCCTGAGTTACAAAGTTGTGAAGGCTGACCTCAACATGCTGAAGGGAGGGCTATGAACCACCAGTGTGCCCCGCCAGTCAAAGTCACACCTTACTCGGGTCAAAGACACACAAACCATAAGACTTCCGACTCGCTCTACATAATGGCTGCCACAAGCAAGGACCTCTAAGAGAACAACCCTCTTGAGAAGATAACTCTGGCAATGCAAGGGAGCTGGCGGCTGAGCGGACAGAGCACTGCACGCGTGATCCTGTGGTCCCGGGTTCGATCCTGGGCGCCGGCAAGAAACAATGGGCAGAGTTTCTTTCACCCTGATGCCCCTGTTACCTAGCAGTAAATAGGTACCTGGGAGTTAGTCAGCTGTCACGGGCTGCTTCCTGGGGGTGGAGGCCTGGTCGAGGACTGAGCCGCGGGGACACTAAAGCCCCGAAATCATCTCAAGATAACCTCAAGATGCAAGGGCAGTACTAAGGAGCACACAGGGAAGATAACCAGGAGCACATACAGCTCCAAGCACTCTTAAAGCCAGGCTCATGCTACACCACAGAGTACAGTAACAGACAAACCACTAAGCTGAACAGGGGAAGCCGCATGGAAAAAGAGGCGAGTGGGAACCACTACATCAGCGACAGAACTGACAACTCGGACCTCGGTAGACAGTGAGCCACCTCCCACCTCCCTTCAGACGAGTGGGTCAGTAGGGGTAAATGAGCTCTCACTAGTCTCGAGAGAATCTGATCATGTGTTTACATAGTTAAGGGAGTTCATTAGGTGGGTTTGAGGCTTTTTTTTTTTTTTTTTTAACCCAGCAGTGGTTTGTTTTGACTCGCTGATTTTTTGGTTACTTTCTCTGGTGAGGTGGTTAAATATCACCACTCCCTTCACCTCTGAGGTGGCCAGGTTCTGGCACTGGTCCCTGGTAGCCCTAAAGAACTCTATGAGTGATATGACCTGGAGGATTGGAGCCATCTTGGTGTATAGCTTCAAAAGCTATACACAACAAGAAAGCCAAGTTCACACAACAAAACTAGATAGGAAAACTGCGCGTGAAGAAAATACTACAGCATACTGGAATGATATACAAACAAATGCTCTCCCTCAAGAAAAATTCCAGGATGGCTGACTCTGAGCTCAGAACAGAAGTACTGGGAACCACTGTCAAAGGTGGCGACAGGAGCACTACTATGATGCATTACGCAACACATCAGAAACAGAACTAAATGGCGAGTTGGAAGAGAAACAACCTCCGAGCCACTTTATGACACTGATCGATACTAACGGGTCTGAGCTAGCTTTGAGTAAATTATATTGATTCATTTCAACTGTTTTTGGAGAGTTATTTGGTAGTTTTGAGGCTTTGGTTCTTGTGAACCCAGCAGCTGTCTGTAAAGCTTTGCCGATTTTCTGGATGTTTTCCCGATAGAATGACAGAATGCCCTTTGCTCTCTCTGCCTCTGCGAGGGAAACCAGGTTCTGGCTCTGGTCTCCTGTAGGCCAAACAGAACTGCTGCAACTGATGCGACATTGTAGCATGAAGCAATCTTAGCAAGACGGCTGCAGGGGTCCACCAAGGTGAGGGGGGTCCACCAAGGGAAGGGGGGTCCACCAAGGGAAGGGGGGTCCACCAAGGGAAGGGGGGTCCACCAAGGGAAGGGGGGTCCACCAAGGTAAGTGTGAAAGCAGAGTAAACTTCATGAGAAAAGCAAAATTTTAAAGCCATCAATATATATAATATAAATTTATTAGAATTAGTTTTTAATTTAAAAGGACAAAGAATGCAGAATAACAAAGGACAATTTCATTCAATATAAACAGGGAAACAAAACACAATCATTACTAAGAGACTACTACCGCACTTACACTCGTCAAAACATTAGTCACGACACCATCACACCAACACTGATCAAAGCATTAGTCATGACACCATCATACCAACACTGATCAAAATATTAGTTATGACACCACACTAACACTGGTCAAAGTATTAGTTACGAGACGACTAACAAGCACCAAACCTGGCACCAGACCTGTAGTCCTCTCACCAAGTACCTTCTGCACTCGACACCATCCATAAGGGAAGAATTGTATAAGTCATCACAAACTCATTTTATCGGCTATAAATGTCAAGCAAAATATAACTATTACAACAATAAAGTTGTTGGCAATGATTTATATACAATAATAAAGTTGTCGGCAATGATTTATATACAACAATAAAGTTGTCGGCAATGATTTATATACAACAATAAAGTTGTCGGCAATGATTTATATACAACAATAAAGTTGTCGGCAATGATTTATATACAATAATAAAGTTGTCGGCAATGATTTATATACAGTACAACGATAAAGTTGTCAGCAATGTATAGAATCATTTACTGTTCCATGTGCAGTATCATGCACAGTACAGCATTATGTACCAAGTGTCACGCACAGTACAGCATCATGTACCCAGTATCACGCAGAGTACATCATCACGTACCCGGTATCGTGCACAGTACAGCATCACATACCCAGTATCACACACAGTACAGCATCTTGTGCAGCATTATGTATCCAGTATCACGCACAATGCAGCATCATGTTCAGAATCATTGTGCAGCATGCATAGCATCATTAATACTATTCTATACACAATCATGTGCAATATCATTAACAGAGTCACACATACACACAAGCGCGCACACCATTATATACCATCCCGTTCTCTGGATTTGCCATACCATACAAAATACAGTTCTAACCTAACCAGGAATATATATAAACCCCCTAGCATCCCACCTAGCCTACCATGCTGATGCATAGAAAACGTGGATATTTGAGTGTCGCTACTTTTCATAGTACTGTACTGTACATTGTAAACTGGGGACTATAATGTACAGAATGAGATGTACTAGCTGAAAGGTTGTATAAACCACCATCATGCACAGCATAATCGGTATCGAGTAAAGCACCATTAACAGTATTATGTACAGCTTTGTGTCCACAATTATGTAAATCGTTATGCAGAGAAGAGTGGGTATTGTTTGTCATACTGACCCATGGTATATCAAATGCCACGGGCAAGTGACAACCAAACAGGCAGAGAATTGCAGAAAACGGTTACAGTATTGTCATGAGCTTTGAGCCTAACTGGACGACATGTTACCGAGAATGGAGATAATTTTGTAATTAATATTTTGGGTAAGTAATATCACAGATATCCAAATGATGTATTGTGATTTTGGAGTAATATATATAGGGGTTTAATTAGCATTTATTATAGTACTATACGCAAGTGAATATTATTGGCTATGCATGATAAAGAGTGCAGTAAACCAAGATATTACAAAATTTCAGTGGTACAGTTCATCAACCAAGATAGTTGGATTAGTAATGCACCCATTATTTTCCATAGATATTTGTATTTTTAATAATTTATACTCGATTTGACTGGGTTTTTGATAACTTAATGCATAACAATTAATGTACAGGGTATCCCCCAACTACAAGCAAGTTACCGTCTGAAAAGATTTTCATGACATATTTGTTTGGAACGTGCAGCGAGATTTCTCACAGGGGCATACCCCACACCCAGGCACCGAGGCCGCTCGGCAGAGAGAGGTGCCACACACAGTTACAACCACCAGGCTAAGACTGGCATCAATTAAATAAACACTCGAGCCGCAGCATGCCCCAGCTACACCAACGAACATCACGAATCAAGGGCCCAAACAGAGAGGTCAAAGACTAATGAACAGCCATAGGCGAGGCTTTCCACAACAGCGGCCTGGCCTCCCGGGAGCCATCATGACTTGTATTGTACAGCATCATGTATATTGTGATGTACAGCATCACTTATTGAGGCCACTATAGGCCATTACTGAGGCCGTATTGAGGTCACTATTGTGGCACTATTGAGTGTTCGTGGCCCTCAGGTAAATTCAGGCACAGCATCACGTATATTGTAACTAAAAGCCTATGAATACTTCCAATAATACAACCTGTACAGATCAAATTAAATAAGGAGCAAATAATAATGTTTCTGAATATCTTCAAGTCAGCCTGCACAAGTTGCTTATGATTATGGCTGCTTATTATTATTATGAGAAAGATTATTTCAGCTGTATATGTGTGTGAGGGCATAACCTATCATCTTATTCTTCAGTCACCTAATACACACACATGTCCAATAATTTAACTTGAATTATATCAAGATCTATACTGCAATATGTTTGATAACACCTTAACAGGCAAAACAACACACACAATATAATCGTCTGTCGACTTGGAATTACTCTACACGAAAATTATTTCACAAAGAAAACTTCAAAAGAACAAGAAAATATGTACGCTAATTTAAATATTTATATACAGTACAGTACATGCAATTAAGGTATATATTAAGCATATTTAAGCTATTCAGAGGTGAGGGAAGGGAGGGAATTATCAGGGAAAGTGCCAAGCTATTAGACTATATAGCACTTGGAAGGTGTCAGGACAAAGATTTGGAATGGGACAAGGGGACGGAATGGTGCCCAACCACTTGGACAGTCGGGGATTGAACGCCGACCTGCATGAAGCGAGACCGTCGTTCTACCGTCCAGTCCAAGTGGCTGGAGTCCAATATTCAGAAGTGAATTGCAAGCTATTTAACCAAGTCAACCCACCATCAGCAGTGTGAGGCAGCAGTGTCTGGATGATCTGGGCCTGGCCTGTGTGGTTGCGGTAGAGGAAGCACTGGAAGCAGTACAAGACGGCACACCTCAGTATGAAGGGCTGCTTGTCGTTTACCATCGACATCAATAACACCACGATGGCAGGTCTGCAAAACATGACATTTATAAAAGCTATTGCTCTGCGTCTCTTCACTTTCCAGTGTGTGGGGTTTGATCAACATATCTTCAGCCACGTTATAGTGACCAATCGTCTCTACTATTGTTCTTATAATGTGATCTCGTGTTTAACAGTAGGATTCTCCTGATCAATAATCAAGAAACACCATTTAAAAACAAATCAACATTTTGTACTATTAATTTTAGAGGGCCAGAGAAAGATTGTAACTAAACCTAACTTTTCCTATGCATATTTTTTTTTTTTTTTTTTTTTTTTTTTTTTTTTTTTGAGATATATACAAGAGTTGTTACATTCTTGTAGAGCCACTAGTACGCGTAGCGTTTCGGGCAAGTCCTTAATCCTATGGTCCCTGGAATACGATCCCCTGCCGCGAAGAATCGTTTTTTCATCCAAGTACACATTTTACTGTTGCGTTAAACAGAGGCTACAGTTAAGGAATTGCGCCCAGTAAATCCTCCCCGGCCAGGATACGAACCCATGACATAGCGCTCGCGGAACGCCAGGCGAGTGTCTTACCACTACACCACGGAGACTGCTATTATAGTATAGGATATTATAGTACATATATGTAATAAATTAGGCCTAAGACTGTAGTGCATACCGCCCACTATTTTTTACTAGGAAGTTACATAATATTAATGGTAGCAATCGACCTGATAATGGTCCAGGAAGGACTGAAATGTCGTCATCTTTTCATCTTCTAGTGTGTGGGGGTTAGGTCAACATGATATTAATGTTTAGATAGGTTTATTGTTTAGTGGAACAACTCTGACTTTATGATATCACCGGAAAGCACACATTTTTCCTGTACTGTATAACCTAACGTTTTATCTTTACACATGTTGAGATTCTCCTGGAATGCGTCCCTTATCTATAGGGAGGACATATTGAACATTTTATGCTAGGGCATTCGACTGATATTTAGTGGGAAATATTTACTAGGGCGAACAAATCCACAAGGGCCGTGACGAGGATTCGAACCTGCGTCCGGGAGCATCCCAGACACTGCCTTAATCGACTCTTGGACGCTGGTTCGAATCCTCTTCACGGCCCTTGTGGATTTGTTCATTTGATGCATCGCGTTATTGTGATCTGTGTGTGTGATTTACTAGGGCATTCGACTGATATTTACCGGGAAGGGTCTACCGGGAAGGAAGACATAATTTGTAGACTAAGCTTCTAACATGAATTATGAATGAACAGGACTTAATTAACATTTATATATACAGTACTGTATAAAATAACTTATGAATAAATACTACTCTATTATAATTACATGATAATTATAGGAACCAGTACCTGGGTGGAGAAGACGGTGCCAGCATACTCGCAAAAAATTCTTGATTAGCTTGACTTCCACGAATCATGTCCGAGACGGTGGTAATGGTATCGGTGAGAATGTCAACAGGCACACCTAGGGCCATCAGCAGACCTGTGAGCGCCTGCAGTAGTCCACATTGATTCATTACCTTCTGGCAAGATGTCACTACTTGTGCTGCATTCTGAGGGGCCACTAGTGTTTGAACAAGCTGTTGGAAAACAACATACCACTATCTTTGTATACAATCAAATTTAACATTTTGGAATCTGAGGAGAGATTAAATCCTAGTTTACAAAGCTACCGTAGAACTCGTCTTACTGGAAACAGCTCCTAAGATTTTTCTTATTTTGCAAACAATATGCTTATGTGTACATCCAAGACTCCTTGCTGTGATTCATCATTTAGTTAAGATTATTGCACAAGTACCTATAGGATGCAAAACCAGATGCTTGTACATGATCATGTCCTATGATACAGTGGATTGTACCTTAGGAAGGTCACAGGAGTAAATGACTCCTGAATCTTGTTAGTATTTTTAGAGCTATTCCTCACCCCAAACTCATCCTAAGTCATATCCTACTGGGTTTTTTTGGAACATGATTTGCCATTTAGTATACAACCAGGTCCCAAATTACTTCTGGGTGAACAGTAACGGAACTATGCCTAATCGTTATTCTCTGCCCATGGCTTGAACCCGAATCAATATCCCTCACAAGGATTGTGGGTTAAGGGTGCTGTTCCAATGGTACCTGTGATTGAACCAAAATGAAAAAAGAAAGAAAAAGAAAAAGACACCACAAACCTGTAACATGTAGTGAATGTTAGTGACCTTCTGTGCCGACCAACCATCTCTCGAATCCAAAGGCAGTGAAAAGAATGATGCAAGTCGCTGAATATAGCTTCCTGAAAAGTGTACACTTTATTTTAAACTTGAATTGAGTACGTTCTATAATACAGAAATCATCAGTGTTTCTTAGACAGAAGAGAGCCATAGTCTTCATTTGATTAGCATTGGAAACATGATTTTTAATGCAGAATGTTTTGTGATTAGTGCCAATAATCAAATGACTGCCCTTTGTTTCATAACTCACCTTCCTTAAAAAACGTCTGATTTGAAGGGTTGTTACGCAGAAGATTGAGCATTAGAATGAGACAGTCTTCCACGACAACGCCGCCATCAGCAAATCCTTCTCCTTGAATTATCTCAAACATATGATCATAGCCATTTTCAAAAGCTACAATCTTTTGAAGGTTGGTATTGCTTTTTGTAAGTTGTGTCAAAAGCAATAAAGTCTGAAAACAGTAATTTTAACCGCATGTACACAGGAATCACTATATCCAAGAGTACCAGTTTTAATACTCCAGTAAGAACTATATGAAGAAAACTGTTATATATATCAAATCTTTAAACATACTGTAAACAAAAAATATGCCTAAACAATATATTTTCAATGAGATATACGTACATCATTCCTGATGACTTCCCGGCTGTCTGAGAGCAAATCCATAAGCTTGGAGACTCCACTTGGAATAACAAGGATCACCTCTTGTAGATCTCTTGGTCTGTACAGGAATACACCACCACAAACATTTATTGCATTTCTACCTACAGTATTTGTAAAAGTCTGGTAATGAATGTAATGAACTAGAGGAGTCCCAGTGACTCCCTGAAGTGATCTGGCCGAGATTGCTTCATACTAAAAGGTCACGTAAGTCACAGAAGTTTTGTTTGGCCTACTGGGGATCACAACCAGACCCGGGTCAATAGAACACAACCATAGTGGCACAAGGAGCGAGTGACAATTCACCGCCCTATCAGGAAAAAGCCTCCACAAAGTCGGCAAAATTTTACAGACAACTGGAGGGGTCACAGAAAACGAAGCCTCAAAACTGTCAAACATCTCCACTAACGATTCACATAGAACAAAAGATTCACTCAAACTAGCTTGAAACTCATTAGTACCAATTACCACCACCAAGTGGCCTGACCCCGGCCGGCTCCCTTAGTCCTGGAGCTGATGAACCACCACAATGACAAACTAACGAACCAGGAGGGTTGGGGGGGCGGGGGATATCAGAGCCACTGGGGCTTCTCCAGAAAGAAGCATTTCATTACATTTAATACTAGATTTGTATTGGAAGCTCCTGTTAACTCCCTAAAGCTAACTAACCACAGAGAACAAAAATGAGACTTACCATGGAGAAAGAGAGGGAAAAGGCACAAGCATGAAGACAAAACCCAAGCCAGCAAATATAGGCCAAAACAACAAACAAAAATAAACAAATAAAGCATTCTGGCAAAAATAAAATAACATCCTTAATAATACAAGAAGAAGCCTCAAGCCCATGCCTACGGGAAACTGGAGCAACCTGACAGGCCACCAGTGGTGAGGGAATACCATAAAAGAAAACAGGGAAGACGTATATTGTGCCCCCACCAAACAAGCAACCACCCGCCAAACACACACCGAAACTACGACGTTGGTACAACGTTCGAACAAGTTTTAACACCTCGTAACCTGTTATAACAACCAATATAGCAAGTTGTAACAACGTTCTAATACGTCATAAACACGTTAAGCCAAGATGTAACAACTTTATTACAAGTTGTAACAAGCGGAAAATAGAGACAGTTTCGGTTGGTGTTTCCAGGGCAGGTCCCAGAGAACCCAAGCTAAACCCTTAAGGAAAAAAGAGGGCATGTTAGTTAGGCAGCACAAGCAGGGACCAAACAACACAGTCAAGACAGAAACGAGATTCAATTCCTGGGAGATTCAATTCCAACGCTGAACCGGTCAAAATCGCATCCAGATATTTGAAAACTTCACCATCTGGACAGGAATCCAGATAACTGGAGGGTTGGTCAGAGAACCAAGAACAGCATCGGGCTATACCGCATTAATCCCCATACAGCAGTGGCTTGAGGGGGCAGGGTATGGGAGGTGTTGGAGCGAGTGGTGTTGGGTATAGGGTGTCAGGGGAATAGTCAGGACCATTATGGACCATCTGGGGGATGAGAGGCATGTGGAGGCATATGATTACCGTATAACCAAAAATTATATTAAAACAATTCATTTATAATAAAAAACATACAAATATTAATACTGTATCATAGCAACAGAAAATATCTTAAAGACTGTGTATACAAGCTGGAGTGTGTAGTTCCCTGATAAAATTAGAGGTTTATTTTTCCTCTGCTGGTCATGCACCCCAACTGGACCTGTCCAGGCTCGGTCAACGTAAATAAGCCATGTGCTCTCCCCCCCCCCCCCCCACCCTCGCATTATACCAGAGTGCCATGCCATGACTGAAAAACTTTTTGTTTTTTGTTTTTGTAGAAACGTTGATAATTTTTTGCCGACTTGGTTTGGTATCGGCAACAATTATCCCGGTGGTATTAAGAGAAAGAAAGCTATGCTAAAAATTAAAGACAAGTTATGTGTGATTGAACTTTGTGAAAATAGCTGGTCAATTGTAAGTGTTGGCAAAGATTTTGGTATAGGCATGAGTATTGTCTCATACCAAATTTTGGTATAGGCATGAGTATTGTCTCTGATATAGGAAAACAAAGATAACTACATGAAACACACAGCTACTAGTGAGTGAGGGAGCTTGTGCTAGAAGGGGGTGTAATAGAAAGAAGCCTGCACAAAAATGCATAGTTGGATGAGGCTGTGTATAAGTGGTTTGCACAACACTGCACAGTTTGTGTGACAATTCGTGGTGCAGAAATAAGAAATGCTACGAGCAGGTTTGCAGCCAGCCTTGGAATGATGCATTTCAAGGCAAAGTAAAGATTAGATTTCCAGCTTCAAAGCGAGGAACAATATTGTGAAGAGGAAAAGTAAAGCCTCACCAGAAAGCAAAGAGCCTTTAATCAGTGATGCTTCAGCAGCTAGCAGTCAGAACTGACCATTCCAGGCTCATGTAGTGTACAGTAATTTTAGTGCTGTATGTTACCTTGAGGTGCTTCTTAGGTTAGGTTACGTAAACCCAACCATATGCACACTGTACAGACCTTTTCCGCCAAACATCTTGCAGGTCATAGCAACAAGATTGCCTAGTTCCTCAAAAGAGTGCGGAGGATGCGGAACATTTTCAAAATGTGTAAACTACGAACTACACCAACAGTATTTATGAGCCCGAGTCCTCAACTTGGAAGGTGTTGCATACATAGTCTACTGAGAAGGAGCCAAGAAAGTCCCCACACAAACACCACAAATGTCACCCACCCAGGGGGGAAATATAACTGAAAATGTAACAGGATGAATGCAGGAGACAACAGGAGTGACCATTTGTATAGTAATATGTTCTCCATTCACCAATCTTGCATGCTGCACCATACAGCAAGCTGTGGATTCTCCGGACGCAGAATAATACTGCACAACGCAAACTGGCGCATGACTAATAACAGGTCACCAGGGGCCCTGCCTTTGCCAGAATATAGGAGCAAATCTTAGCTGCACAGGCAAGATATCATCATTCCCCAACCTCATGATGTGATACTCTTGGCAATGAAAGGCAAGTGAAACCTTAAGGCCTAGTCAGGATAGGACCTGGTGGGAAATCATGCACTACTATGAAAGATGAATGAAAGACACCCAGTATGAAGCACTAATCATCTACCTCATATATCAAGCTGCCTGTGGAATAATGGTATACACTCCAAGCAATTCTGTGTAAGCATGACCCCATTCCAAAAAACTTCAATGTATTTAACAGCCACAAATTTAATATGGTTCTCCAATATGAATGACTGGCAGGAAAATGTGACACAGTATGGTGGTATATATATACGTTGTGGCTCAGGCACTGCCACCATACAGTTGAACCATGACAAAGCCTAACGGTAGTCAAGATGCTCCACGGTGGTCACAGGGCTGACAAGTAGGGACCGCAAAGGTTTTAAGCGAGTATGATGTCGAGTCTTGTAGCTCACTTTAGCTGGCTGATCTCTTCCGGTGCTCCCTAATACCAGTACTGACAAGTAGGGACTGCAAAGGTTTTAAGCGAGTATGATGTCGAGTCTTGTAGCTCACTTTAGCTGGCTGATCTCTTCCGGTGCTCCCTAATATCAGTACAGTATGTCCCTATGTCAATAGTTAAAGTGTTTCCAGTAGTGCCACTAATTAGAATATTACCCTACTTGACTTCAATATTTACTGCCATATTGCAGCAGAATGTTGTATTCACCTTAGAAGTCAACAAAGTGGGAAAGCTTAAAATACAATAAAACTACCAACAATATACAGCAAATACTATACTGTATTTTACAATTCTCTCTCTCTCATTACTGCAGCATTTTTATCAACTGATAAGAAACACCTTATAACTAATTACTGTACAACCAAACTGAACTGCAAGACAAAACTAATAAAGAAATTAAAACAATACAGTTTACTAACCGATTTTTAAGTAAATTTATGAGTAGTTTTACTGCAGGATAGCGCACTTTGAAATCAAACTCATCCAATAGGTTGACCAAGAGCTCTATGTTCTCCTGCCGCTTGGTGAATATCTCGGTGAACTGCTCTCCTACTGCAGAGGCGTGACCAGTTAGAGTTGCACCTTCATCTTCTGTGTGGAAAAGATTACATTATAATCTCGTGAAACAAATTTATTACAGCCGAGAGCCTTATTTTCCTTCGGAAAGACATAATTATTAAGTTATGAAAAGTCAAAAGTAAAGCAGCAGTATTAAATGTACTTTCCTTGTCTCACTGTTATTTGAAAAGTCAAATGTGCACTCATCATGCAACAGGACCTCATGCTCGCCTAGAAAAAAAATTCCTTTTCGGAATTTTGTCACCAGAATTCTGATAATAACAGCAGTATTTTGGCTAATGTTAGCAGTGTGCATAGCGATATCAGGTGCCATTTTCCTTCAACAGGTGTTGGGGGGTAGGCTGTGCTTGGACAACTGGTTCCAGGATTTTCACACCCACCTGAACTGTTTAATGTTTGTAATGGTGCATAAACATAAAGATAGTTACATGTAATGCATGTATACAGTGTGATATCAACAAAACTAGTATGATTTATTATTTAACCCATATTAGTAATGTGAATATGCTGTATTTATGAATACCGATGTTCTACAAGTTTCGTGATACAAACCCAGTGTTGAATGTAATGAAATGCCTGTTTCTGGTAGAACCCTGGTGGCTTCCTGTAACTATCGTGCTGAGATTGCCCCATACTACAGGTCACATCGGTTGTGGAAGTTCTGCCTACTGGACACCAGAGCCAGAGCCTGCCTCCCCCACCCCCTCCTTCCAGATAAATGAGAGTAGTCAAGATATATACCTTGTATAACTTTTAATGCAAGATATGAAAAAAACCCAGCGTTGAATGTAATGAAATGCCATTTTCTGGATAATCCCCCATAGGGTCCCTGAGGCTATCCAAACTGACATGTGACATCGACCAGGGAGAGCACCCAGAAAGGTAGGCAAAACAATACAATCCCTCTACTGGTGAAAATTGTAACTTTTGTCCAAACAAAGACAAAGAACTCCCCTCAAAAGAAAACAAACAAACAAACAGCTAGCATCAACATCCAACTAGTGCGCCCGCTCGTTAGTGCTCCTCCCCCCTTCCCCATGAGGGGAAGGGGGGAGCAAAGTTTTGCCTACCTTTCTGGGTGATTTCCCTGGTCGATGACACAAATGACATACAGTACTGTATTCTAAATGTAGAGTGAGTGCTAATACAGCCATAGTTCCCTGCGCCTCTCTGTGTGGACCAGGTTCCGACTCTGGTCTCCAGTAGGCACAGAACTCCCGGGACTGATGACACCAAACTAATTTGGCATATGTCAGTTTGGATAGCTTCAAGGAGCCGACGGGACTCCCCACAGAAAATCATCTTAAAACCAATTCATTAATATGATGGAAAGGTAAAACCAATATAAATAATACAAAAAGCCAAGCTGGTTCATAACATAACTTCCTACCTATTTCTTCTGGATACTCTTCTGGAGATGTGATATTAACCAGAGTCTCTAATGAGTAATTAACAATTTCATGGTCACTTCTGTCAGCCTCCAGAACCTGAAATGGAGCAATAATAATACTGTACACAAAGAAAAACATGCACGATATATAATCTTAAACTAAATAAAGAATACAGATGACAAGTCATCAAAAAGGCACTGAAATAGTTTTTAATCCCTCAGAGTGTAGTTATATTATTAAGTATTGATTAAATTATATGTTGATTATAGCATTGCAATCATCATCAAATGACAATTTGTTTTGATTCAAAATACTGATGACCACCTGAAGGTTGAGAATAACAGTCAGTATGAACTTGGCCCAGTTCACCCGAGGCTGGTAGAAGTGAATAACTTGATCAAGTAGCAGTGCTTGCTTGCCTATGGCTGCTAGCATAGTCAGGATGTTGGAGAAGTTGGTATATGTGGACAATGCAAATGTTTTGTTGGTGCTATCACCTGGTGGTGGGTTTGGTTAACTGGGCATGTGATTGGCTGATGGATCAGTAGGCAGTCCGTCTGTCTAAGGTTTCCCAGCATCAAGAAAATAGTCAAATTAAAGTGTCCTCTCCTAACCTACCAGAGAACCCAGGACAGTACGTCACTTTCGCGAGATGCTTCTATTTCCAAATACGACAATTTTTGGCCTCACGTAACACACATGATTGAAATACGATGTTCTTTGTAAGAGGACAGGTTGCAGTAGTAATTGTCCATTGGTTGATGTGGTCTATGCAATTGATGGAGTTTGAAATTAGTGCTTGCAAACTCAACTCACAAGTACCTGTACCTTAAAATAATGGTGCAAGGACAACCATAATCCCTATGGCATTTATGCCATATAAATTCTGTCTGTCTAATGATCCCGTAAAAATGCAGATCATACGATATACCTTCGGAAATAGTGGCATGCAAACTCAAAAAATAGACGCCTATTGATTTTTCTTACTTTAGGCCAAGCTGGCATTACAAAATTAAGCAAGCAATTGGTTAACATTTGCATAATCTTGTCTTGGCCAAGTTCACAACCTAGAAAAGGAATTCACGTACTAAGCACTAGTCGTGAAATTTACATGAAAGATTACAATAAAACCAATTAGTTTATTACATTTGAAAACAAATAAGGAAAAAATTTTAGTTAGAAAATTATGGATAATATATATATATAGGTAAATACACACACATACTAACTTGTATAAGTGTATCCATCCCATAAGCACCAACCAAAACTCTATATTTCCGAGACATGGCCTTAAGTGCGCGGCAGCCATCACGACGATCTTCTAGAAGAGTAGACGACTGGACCCTGTCTATTAACCGTTCTACCTGAAAATAAATTACAATTCCGTACATATATAGATCTATAACGCTATTATCACAAAATAATCACAGTTACTTATTTTATTCAACATTATTAAGCAGTGCGAGTGAGCTCTTGCTGCATGTGCCTGCCTTTTTTCCCTCTGGCAGCACTGAGGTTCTCTTACCCAGGAGGGATACAGACAATTTTTTTCAAAATGAAGTCCTGAGGAACAGAATGCAAGTCCCATGTACCCGCAGGCGTTCTGAATCTTACGAAATACTAACAAACATGATATGTTGGTGTGCGCACTCCCTTTTCTCATGATATCATGGTGGGCACACTACAGTGGTTAAGGGCCCTAGAAATATATTGCTTACAGTAACACCTTAACACATTAAGTAAGTACTGCAATTATTTAAAGAAGGCACTAAACTAGGGAGACTATTTATATACTGTACATTTATAAGCCGTTCAGGCTTGTCTGCATATACATTTATTTATTTATTTATTTATTTATTTATATACAAGAAGGTACAGTGGGTTTATGAGAGTACATAGCATTGATTTTTTACATCCTTGCATCCTTGTAAAGCCACAAGCATGCATAGCATTATGAGAAGAGCACATATAGCAAATACATTAAATGTGTACTCAATAGCATTACGTATACACTCACTCACACTCTCAACATGAGCATACAACACTCATACACCAACCCATAATCTCTGTTATATTATTATTAACGTATTGAACATGTTTATACCACTAGAACTATGTACAAATTGGGTTAAATGCACACTTGTCTGGAGACCAGCATCAGGAACTTCAAATATTTGGCTCACAATGACACTTCGGATGTTGTCAGCTTTCTGCTAATATTTCCTGCCCGAAACGCTTTGCGTAATAGTGACTTTAGGCATTGTATGTACTAGCTCTATCTATAAATCTATCAATTTTTGTAAAACCTATTGTAAGTATGTACTTTACCTGAATAAACATTTATTTATTTATTATTATTTATTTATTTAATATCTTCGTATTAACTGCACATACAGCGTCCATTCCAGAGTCATTATATAGAATGTCCCCTTTCTCTGTTCATAACTTTTTAAAATAAAACTATATGCATGGTGCGTGCAATAACTTTCTTGTGGTCAGAGACCAACGACATCACAATAATAATAATGTTTATTCAGGTAAAAGTTTATTCGCAGAAAATGAGTTACAAACAAAATGTTGGATTTCTAGATAAAGCTAGTGTATATACTCTGCCTAAAGCCACTAAGTATATACTCAGCAGCCAGCAGTCCCCGTGGTGCAGTGGTAAGACACTTGCCCAGCGTTTCGTGAGCACTTTGGCCTGGGTTCGTATCCTGGCCGGGGAGGATTGACCGGGCGCCAATCCTTAACTGCACCCTCTGTTCACCCAATGGTAAAATGTGTACCTAGTTGTTAAACGATTTGGCGGGTCGTATTCCGTGGAATATTAGAATTAAGGACTTATCCGAAACGCTATACATGCTAGTGGCTGTACTAGAATGTAAGAACTCTTGTATATATAATTAAAAAAATAATACGTACAACACTTCGGACAAACGAGAACAAAATAAAGGAATATTGAGACGATAAATAATTTAATGTAGCCCAAGGTGTGTGCCATTTTACTTATACATTTATACGCACACAAGAAGGTACATAGTGGCTGAGAAAGTACACATACAGTACATATGTGACTGTGTAAGTCTTACAAAGCCATTAACATACAGAATTTCTCACAGCTAAACAATAAAAATGAACAAAAATATGTAACAATATCCTAGCCAGCTTGTACACCAGTAGCCCCCCGCCCCCCTAATGATACATGAGACACATAAAAGTATCTTACTGTATCAGCGCCAGTAGGCTGGTGTCCCGGGGGCGGCGCCCCCAGCACGCTCTGGGTGACAGACCTCAAGTAATCCATGTCCTGGCCGCCACCTCACACACACACACACTCTCACCACTCCTCACAACCCCTACTGCTGCCTCACAGGCGGGTTATGGGGCTAAATATGAGGGAGTTGTGACGGAGCAGCTGTGAAGGAGCCGCTGACGGGGTATAGTGTCCACGTAGGTGCAGACGACCCGCTCCTCTCACTCTCCACTACTCATAATATCACCAATAACAATATTTTACGCTTACAAGTGGGGGTATATATGATACATGAACATTGCAGGACACGTAGGTGAGATTGCATTATGCCTGGTGCCACTTTTTTTGTTTTTTAACTCAGACGTGGCCACTCAAAAGGATAACATCAGCGGCGTATGCAAGGCTGACGAGCATAAGAACTTCCTTCAGAAGCTGCACCGTGGGTGATTACACCCTTTCCATATTTTGCCCAACCCCCCCTGCAGTTTTCAAAATATCTGAAATGTCCGAAATTTGACTCCTGAGCGTGATTTTTGAGCCGAATTCTGACTCTCTGCATCTATTTTCATTTTCAAATTACGACCTTTTATACCGAAAATATGCTAATTACTGAAAACTGCGATGGGTCATATTTTGCCCAACCCCCCCTGCAGTTTTCAAAATATCTGAAATGTCCGAAATTTGACTCCTGAGCGTTATTTTTGAGCCGAATTCTGACTCTCTGCATCTATTTTCATTTTCAAATTACGACCTTTTATACCGAAAATATGCTAATTACTGAAAACGGCGGTGGGTCATATTTTGCCCAAACCCCCCTGCAGTTTTCAAAATATCTGAAATGTCCGAAATTTGACTCCTGAGCGTGATTTTTGAGCCGAATTCTGACTCTCTGCATCTATTTTCATTTTCAAATTACGACCTTTTATACCGAAAATATGCTAATTACTCAAAACGGCGGTGGGTCATATTTTGCCCAAACCCCCCTGCAGTTTTCAAAATATCTGATATGTTGGAAATTTGACTCCTGAGCGAGATTTTTGAGCCGAATTTTGACTCTGCACCTGTTTTCATTTTCAAATTACAACATTTTTTACCGAAAATATGCTAATTACCGAAAACGGCGATGGGTCATATTTTGCCCAAACCCCCCTGCAGTTTTCAAAATATCTGAAATGTCGGAAATTTGACTCCTGACCGTGATTTTTGAGCCGAATTCTGACTCACTGCACATGTTTGGAGTCTGAAAATAAGCCTTACAACTTCACCATTGTAATCACTGCTATCATCTCATATCATGTTGTTATATTGAATGCAAATTTTACTACAATGTATCTAGAAATAATCCTCAAATTATGCTATATTGTACCTATTGATAATCTTGATATGATTATCTTGTAACGAAAATGATATCTTGTAACTATCATCGTTACCTAGCCTCAAAACCTTACATTTGTCTTACATATCCTCAACAGTAGATACAAAAAAATGTAATTGCAGAATTCTAGTTACCTAATACCAGCATGGTATAAAACCTTATTATAAGCTACCAGACGTATAGATCAGTGTTTAGAGCAATAATAATACATTATTAATAATGTAATAATATTATTAAAATAATAATAATACAGCTGATGCCATCTATCGGCAGATAATAACACTTTCAACTGGCAGGTCAACAGTGGCCATAAGATACAGCTTACGCCATCTGTTGACATCAAATTACACTTATAACAAATTACCCCACAAAATACAACTAGCGCCATCTGTTGCTTTTCCAACGCACTATTAATAGTCAAACAGCAACCCATAAGGCGGGTTGTTGTGCTCGGGTAGGAGGTTCCAAGCTCCGCCCACAGATGGTATGGGGTGCATAATAAATGGCATATCATTGGTAGATATTCTTTGTTGACATTCACACAACAGCCAATCACAGGAAGGGATCAGCTAAAGGTGCCATCCACTTAATAAATCATCTTTATTCAGCACACCATCCTTGCTTATGACATTCTGTTTCAACTTTAATCTACCTAAAAAGTGAAATGTTAAGTGTTTAAAAGTATTAATATAGTGATAATTAAATACTATAGGATGTAACGGGTGTTACAGAAACATGGGCTGGCTACCTAACTTGTGACGTCATCAGTGGGTGTTAATTGCCTCACACAAATAATGATACACTGCTCTGCCCTCTTATTCGAGTAAATTATTCAGTTAGATGGAGATTTCTGTCAGGTGCAAAACAGAAATTGTTGTTCTTTTTCACAACAACCTTGTTGTTGTGCACAAGGACCTATTTCTTAGTTTAAATTTTATTCATAAAAGAGTGTTGGCATTCCCCGCAACAGCCAATCACAGGAAGGTATTTCTGGAAGCTCCGCCTCCTTATGGACTCAGCACATCGCTCTAGCTCATGGCTCTCTGTTTCATCTCTTGTATATACAAACTATGACTTTTTTCGATTACTGTTATAATTATTAATATGAGATATAAAAGTTTTTACACAAAATGGCTAAATTCTGCCATTAAATGGACTTTGTCTGGTATACATACAAACATACACCAATTTATTACCATTCATCCATTATTAATTTCAAATGTAATGTATACTGTCTAGTTTTTTTCCTCTCGCCATTACTTGGTGCAATATTTGAAAGTTGTCTATTTATTTATCGATCTATCTATAGTTTCTGTGCTTGGAAGAAAACTCTGCATTGAATTGGGACTAATTTATTAAATAATATTATTTAGTATTAATTAACAATTATTATTAATTACAATTATTTATAGCTTAGTTACTTTCATGTAACTCACAATCGTACATTCTTCCCGTTGATTGATTGACACATTTGTCAATCACACTCCACACATTTGTGAAGTGTGAATTTAATCCTTAAGTAAACAATAATCATAGTCTAAGTTAATTATGGGTTAAATGAGTCACAGAAGTTAACTAAGCTATGTATACTAAGGCTATGTACACAACAACGTTTCAGTCCGTCCTGGACCATTCTCAAGTCGATTGGGAATCGACTTGAGAATATACAATACAATACAACACAATACAATTTTATTTAGGTAAGGTACATACATACAATAAATATTTACAAGGATTGTTTGACTTATAGGTATAGCTAGTACATACAATGCCTAAAGCCACTATTACGCAAAGCGTTTCGGGCATGATAAACTTAAATGACAAGCTTAATACTAATTGAGCATAATGAGTAGAATGAAAACAAGAAATGAAAACATAGATGAAAAAGCAGCACAAATACAATTATGTCGACAAACAGCGCTCATTAAAGAAAAAAACAGACATTGGTTGACAATAGAAGGGTAAGGTAGGTTACAGGGAATTTATTAGGTATAGCTTCGCTTTTATCTTAAACTGGTTGAGAGAGGTACAGTCTTTAACATGGTTGGGAAGGTCATTCCACATTCTGGGCCCCTTGATTTGTAGAGCATTTCTAGTTTGATTAAGTCGTACTCTAGGAATATCAAAACTGTATTTATTTCTGGTGTGATGCTCATGGGTTCTGATACAACCTTCTATGAAGCTTTTGAGATCAGGATTGGCATTATAGTTTAGCGTTTTATATATGTATAATACACATGAGAGAATGTGCAGTGACTTAATGTCTAACATATTCAGAGATTTAAGTAGGGGTACCGAGTGATGTCTGGGGCCAGAATTGGATATTGTCCTAATAGCAGCTTTGTGTTGAGTAATTAGAGGACGTAAGTGATTTTGGGTAGTAGAGCCCCAAGCACAAATACCATAGTTGAGATATGGATAGATAAGGGAGTAATAGAGAGTCACCAGGGCAGGGCGTGGTACATAATATCTGATCTTAGAAAGAATGCCCACAGTTTTTGAAACTTTTTTGGATATGTTTAGAATGTGTCCCTGGAAATTAAGCTTGTGGTCAATGAGAATGCCAAGGAATTTGCCATCTAATTTGTTACAAATTTGGGTATTGTTTATTTTGAGATTTATTTGATTAGAGGATTTATTGCCAAACAGAATATAAAAGGTTTTGTCAATGTTAAGGGTGAGTTTGTTGGCAGTTAGCCACAGATGGACTTTATTTAGCTCAGTATTTACTGTGGCATTTAGAGCAAGGGGATCAGGACTGGAGTAAATGAAGGTTGTGTCGTCAGCAAATAGAATTGGTTTGAGGTGTTGGGAGGCATTTGGAAGGTCATTAATGTAGATGAGAAAGAGGAGAGGGCCAAGTATGCTGCCCTGGGGAACACCAATGTTGATGGGTAGGGTGGGAGAAATTGTGTTATTCACAGAAACATATTGGAGCCTGTCAGTAAGGTAGGATTTGAGGTATTGTAGGGAGTGTCCTCTGACTCCATAATGATGTAATTTAAGAAGAAGGTTTTGGTGGTTGACAGTGTCAAAAGCTTTACGCAGGTCCACAAACAACCCAACAGAGAACTCATTTTTATCAAGAGCTGTATGAATCGAGTTAAGCATACTAATAAGTGCATCGTTAGTGCTTTTGGTCCAGAATGCTAGAGTGCTAGAATGGTCCAGGACGGACCGAAACGTCGTCGTCCCTTCATCTTCTAGTGTGTGGTCTGGTCAACGTGGAATGGTTGCTAAGTGAATGCCAGAGGGAGGAGTCGTATCCAATAAACTCATCATATAACAAGTCAAATAGTGAAGTAGGCAAGGCCAATAAGAATGAGGGGTTGACCCGGACAATTTCTTCAGAAGGTCAGCTGTAACACAAACAAGGAGCCACAAGCAACGGTGTCAAGCTCAACAAGCCACAATGTGGGACTGACAACTGGAGAAGCTTTTTCACCCACAGGGTTATTAACCCATGGAACCGCCTACCCGCCGAAGCCATACATGCCAAAACTCTGTTAACTTTTAAAGTACAGCTGGAAAAGATCACCAAGGCAAATAGGGGAACCTTCGACAAGCCGTCGGCTTCTTGTCCTCGTCGAGGCCGCTAGTGTTAGTGGCTCTCAGGTAAACATAAGAACAAATTTGCCGATGATACAAATTATCAGTAAGGTAGTAGTGGAAAGTACGCCTACGCGTGTCCGTTTTGCTTTTTTCGAGGGACACGCGTAGGCGTACCTGTTTTTCGTTACAGTTTTGATGGGACACGCGTAGGCGTACCTGTTTTTCGTTACAGTTTTGATGGGACACATTCTGGCGTACCTGTTTTTCGTTACAGTTTTGATGGGACACGCGTAGGCGTACCTGTTTTTCGTTACAGTTTTGATGGGACACGTTCTGGCGTACCTGTTTTTCGTTACAGTTTTGATGGGACACGTTCTGGCGTACCTGTTTTTCGTTACAGTTTTAAGGGGACACGTTCTGGCGTACCTGTTTTTCGTTACAGTTTTAAGGGGACACGTTCTGGCGTACCTGTTTTTCGTTACAGTTTTAAGGGGACACGTTCTGGCGTACCTGTTTTTCGTTACAGTTTTAAGGGGACACGTTCTGGCGTACCTGTTTTTCGTTGCAGTTTTGATGGGACACGTTCTGGCGTACCTGTTTTTCATCTCAGTTTTAAGGGGACACGTTCTGGCGTACCTGTTTTTCATCTCAGATACGATAACAGATACGATTGAATTATCTGCAGGTGTCTTGCAAATTGTCTATACAGTATACCTAGGTCATAAAAGTATTTGTGTGTACGTCTGATACCATACTACTTGTGAGGGAGGAAATGTATATTTTTACCTCTCAGAATGTTTGGTAATATGTTTATTTGTGATGTGTGTATATGTATATATTAACACGTTGTACTGAACGGGGTGAGAATAGCTTGAGCTACCTCATCCCTTTGTGTGTATTTTACCTCAATAAACTTATTTCAATTTCAATTTCAATTTCAATACAAAAATCGGTAGGGAGGTTGATACGGAAGAGGACTCACTATCACTTCAAGTTGTAGCGAGTAGATTATCCCAATAATATACTCGCTCCAAATATAGTGTTAATGTCCCTGTCAACCTTTGGAGATGAATGAGGTGAGGCGTTGCCCGGGCAACACGGTGAGATGCCCGAGCAATATAAGCAGCGGTGTAGCGAACATTAACTAGTCTACTTTCAAGTGTGGTCTAGAGCAGACACTTGCGAGATACTGTACCGACGCTCAGTGCGCTCAACTCACACCAAAGTATCACCTGTGTACTTCTGTATATTCGACCAAATATATATATAGTATCTTAGTGTCTGTGTTTATTGTCACCATACTTTACGTAACAATAGAACCGTTACAAAGTTGATCTAAATAGGGTTTTGAAATGGTCAAAGGATTGGCAGATGCAGTTTAATGCTGATAAATGTAAAGTTCTGAGGTTAGGTAATGATGATAGAGTTACAAGATACGAGCTAGATGGTGTTGTGATTGCGAAGTAGGATTGCTAAAGGGATCTGTACGTTATGATTAGTAAGAATTTAAAACAAAAGGATCAATGCATGAATGTTCGTAATAAGGCAAATAGGACACTGGGATTTATTAATTGAAGCGTTAGTAACAAGACACCTGGTGTGATTCTTCAGCTATATCTTGCTCCAGTTAGGCCCTATTTAGATTATGCAGTTCAGTTTTGGTCGCCGTACTATAGAATGGATATAAATTCACTTGAACGTATCCAGCGTAGGATGGCTAAGTTAATTCCCCAAATTAGGAATCTTTCATATGAAGAAAGATTAACAAAGCTTCAGTTGCATTCACTGGAAAGGCGAAGAGTTAGGGGTGACATGATAGACGTTTACAAGTGGATGAATGGGCACAACAAAGGGGATATTAATAGGGTATTAAAAGTATCAACACAAGACAGAACACGAAACAATGGGTATAAATTGGATAATTTTAGATTTAGGAAATACTTGGGTAAATACTGGTTCAGTAACAGGATTGTTGATTTGTGGAACCAATTACCGCGTAACGTGGTGGAGGTCCCTCGATTGTTTCAAGCGCGGGTTGGACATGTATATGAATGGGATTGGGTGGTTATAGATAGAAGCTGCCTCGTATGGACCAATAGGCCTTCTGCAGTTGCCTTTGTTCTTATGTTCTTAAAAGGTTCTTCTAAATGTGAATGAATCTCATTAAAGAAATGTAATGAAGGAGGTTCCATATTGGGGCCAATCCTTTTTTGTCATATACATCAATGCCTTACATAAAAATGTTACAAACCACATATTCAAATAAGATTTATGGTAAAGTGGGAAGTGAAATTTATATTGAGGCCATGCAAAGAGATCTACAGGAACTTCACAAATGGTCGGAAGGCTGACAAATGCCTTTAATATTGAGAAATGTAAGACCTTACTCGTAAGACATCACCGCTATCAACTCAAGAACGCAGCAGATTGACGAAGACAAGGACTCTCCGGCTTGTATGTGAACATCAGGGTCTCCCCTCTACAGTTGTCATTTTCTCATTTTCTTTGAAGTTCGTGGCCGGAAAACGACCGCTCAGATGGGGTACGGTCGTTTCGTACTCGAGGCGATTCGATTAAGCTTATTTTTTGTCTATTAAAATTGTATATACATTATTATGTTTGGAGGTATTACCTTAGATTTAGCTGTATTGGGCTCGATTGGGTTAAGCTAGGTTAGGTTAGGCAGGTTTAAAGATCCGTGGAGGAATCATCTTGTGTACGATGTGACGCTAGTGTCAGCAAACAAACGTTTGGAGTACGACTGTGTTGTTCCTGGCCAGGCCGCTGAATAAACTTCAAAATAACATCTAAATCTCACCCACAAGCCTCAAATCCAACTCCAAACCCCGTCTAGTATAGCGGCGGCCCTTACCTCAGCCACCAACGCCACGTTAACACCTTATCAAAGCCTTACCAAGACCTGAAACCACTACGACGCATGTCCAGCTTCCAGCTCAAACTCTGTCTCAACTAACCCTACCTGTTGACCTCAGGGCGAGGACAGGAAGCCAGCGGCTTGTCGAAGGTTTCCTTAACCTTAAGATACCCGTATGTTATAGTAGGCGCCGTTTATAGCGGTTCTTGAGGTAGATCTGAACTTCTCCAACATGACCTCCAGTAAGTTGGTAACTTCGTTTATTTTCATGCAATAAATTTTGGTTATGTTGTCCGACAAAGCTGTCGGTATGTCATCCAGCTATGACATACCGACAGCTGTTGAAAGTAGATTGTCGTCTAGGTCGACGCTAAATGGTCGAAGGAGGATCCGCTGTGTGAGAGCTGACAGCATAACTGGCCGACCCCTCACAGTGTTCAAGAGAGAACTGGATAAGCACCTCCAAAGGATACCTGATCAACCAGGCTGTGACTCATACGTCAGGCTGCGAGCATCCGCGTCTAACCCGAAACGAGCATCCGCGTCTATGCCCGAAACGCTTTGCCTATGCCCGAAACGCTTTGCGTAATAGTGGCTTTAGGCATTGTATGTACTAGCTCTACCTATAAGTCAAACAATCCTTGTAAATATTTATTGTATGTATGTACCTTACCTAAATAAAATTGTATTGTATTGTATTGTATTGTAACAGCCTGGTTGATCAGTCCAGCAACCAGGAGGCCTGGTCGACGACCGGGCCGCGGGGACGCTAAGCCCCGGAAGCACCTCCAGGTAACCTCAAGGTGACGGTGTAAGCCGGGGCATAGCCCTTGTACAGGGTGTCTGAAAGCTTGAGGAAGAAGGAGAGGGCCCTCCCCAGTATTGTAGAGTGGGGAGACTGGAATACCTGTCCAGACTCCTGACACCCACACCCCACATGCTGAGAAACTTTAAAACACTGTAAACACTGGTATATAAAGTCTAGTACAGTATTTTTTATTATTAATCTAAATGTTTTCTCTTTGTTTTACCAGTTTGTATTATTTGTATTTTCATTTTTTAAGTTTCAAATATATTAGATTGAGCTTTAGTAAATGTTTATGCCGTGTGTGTGTGTGTGTGTGAAGTTTTCCCCGCGCGTTTTCGTGTGAGTAGTGCCTATGCACCCCACGAGGACAGAGAAGGCCCACATTGTAAGACCCCCACAAGGATTTCACACACAGAATGTGTGTGGTGTGTTCGTGAGGTACCCACCTCGCTACACAATAACTTGTGTGAGATTATTGACCTTGGTTATATCAGTGTACTTGAGTACCCTTGTCCATCTGGTGAGTAAGAAGTTATTCCTTGGTAGTGTAATTTCCCATTTCCTGTGTCTATTAATAAATGTAATGCACACACTCTGCCGAGTCCTGCCAATTCAAAAATATGGTACCAGCCCCCATGTGGTTACTCTTGTGTTTGAGGTGTGTGTATAATTTGCATTTGTCTTGTAGTACTGATTTATAGTAACATATTAAGTACGGAAGAAGAGGATTCCGTTTGACTTCTATGTTTAATAAACTTGGTAAATTTTTCATTCGTTCCATCAGCTCCCGTCCCCATACCCTTTGTCATCTGTTCCATCAACCCCTTACCCTTTTACATCCGTTCCATCAACCCCCGTCCCCATACCCTTTTTCATCTGTTCCATCAACCCCCTTACCCTTTTTCATCTGTTCCATCAACCCCCTTACCCTTTTACATCCGTTCCATCAACCCCCGTCCTCATACCCTTTTTCATCTGTTCCATCAACCCCCTTACCCTCTTACATCCGTTCCATCAACCCCCGTCCCCATACCCTTTTTCATCTGTTCCATCAACCCCCCATCCCCTTACCCTATTGCAGCAACTGAAATCAGGTTTTCTTTTCAGACAAGAAATTTGTTTCGTCAAAACTCAATAAATTTATGCATCAACGAAATCCCTACCGCACTCCGCCCAGTTTCAAGAAGCTTGCCCTCAACTATCCTGAATTTCGAAAATACTGTACCTATGATCTTGGTGGCAAAGTTCACTTAGACTTTAAGAATCCGAAAGCTGTACGTGCTCTTACAACGTGCCTTCTGGACCAAGATTTTGGTCTTAAGGTATGTTTTTCATCGTATTAAATTCTTATTTTACAAAAAACAAACATGCAGATATAAATTAATTCATCTTTCTTCCCGATATGTATTACAGAGCATCGTCAAAAGTTCAGATTTTGGTATAATGAAACCTTAAACATTTGAACCATTTTCTAGCTGAATAATATTTTAATGTTCATAATAGGGAATACAATATAATACAATACAGTATTAACTACTGAACAGCCAAACCTCTCTTAGCATATTCTTCCATCCCTCCCCCATACTGCCTTGGTATGGTGAGGGGAAGGGGTCAGTCTTGTGTACTGCCCTCGGATGAGTGAGGGGTAGCTTCCGCAGCCCCCCTCCCCCCTTCCTGCCTGCTGTTGTAGCGCACAAGTGAAATATGTCCTATAGCTTAGTCTTTCAAGCTTTTGCCATGCATGTCGACCCATATATTCCCCATTTTCCTTCTTCTGGAGGTTGAGCCTACCCCTGGGGTTCAACATGCTTTTTTGAACCTTCAACACACATGCATTAGGGGTAAGTTTCTACTCAATGGGAAGAATTTCCCTAAATTCTTGTCTTGTTCCTTCTGAGAAGGGAGCATTTGGAGATCAGAGATCACTCACACAACCAAGAGAAGAGGCTACCTATAACCTTCAGAAGCACTTCAAAATGAACAAATCCACAAGGGCCCTGACGAGGGTAAGCCGTGTCATCCACGGCTCTTGTGGATTTGTTCATTTGATACATCACGCTATTGTGATTTCTGTGTGTAACTTCAAAATGGTTACCATCCCTCTAAATGATGTTTGACAACATTGAATTGCCACACAACACTTAAGTCAGGCTCACCACTACAACCTTAAGAACACAGGAATCAAAGATTGAGAATGGGGAGCTTTCGAGATTGCCAGCCAGAAAAGGGCATTTCATTACACACCATGCTTTATTTCTGGGCAAGGCTCCCTTGGTGGCTCCCTTCCTTTATACCGTGCTAAAAGTGAGTTATCGTGCATGGAGGAAAAAAATCAAAACCACCAGGATGATAATTTGGGATGGCCTAGCTGTCGTGCATATAAGCATAGTGCTTGGTTTCATAAATAAGGAGTGAAGGCTGCACCTCTAGTAGCCCGCAGATACGGAGAGACAGCAGTGACGGGACAAAGAGTATCATGATTTCCTAGACACACAAACCAAGGGACCTTGACAGAATGTTAAACCATCATTTTTACCAGGAAAGCAAGACAAATGTCCAGAAGCAATCTTGAGATGATTTCGGGGCTTAGCGTCCCCCATGGCCCGGTCCTCGACCAGGCCTCCTTTTTGTTACACTACAGGAAGCAGCCCTTAGCAGCTGTCTAACACCCAGTTACTAACTCCCAGGTACCTATTTACTGCTAGGTAACAGGGGCATCAGGGTCAAAGAAACTCTACCCATTTGTTTCCACCCCCACCGGGGATCGAACCCAGAACCTCAGGACTACGAATCCGAAGGGCTGTCCACTCAGGTGTCAGGCCCCAAAATGGTTTGTGGAATAGAGATCCCAACTGTGTCCTATGAGCGTGACATTCTCCAGCTCTATTACTCAATATCAAAGTAAGAAGAAAAACAGCTATAAAGATGATGTTATCTAATGATGGAACAACATGGAAGCAAGTGGAAAATGAAAAGTACAACAGCAGAGTGAGAGACAATGAAGGATCAAACTGAGCATGAGCCAAATAAAGATGGGAGAACATCATTAATTGCTTGAAAAGCATGTACCTGTTGGCTATTATTAGTACCTGTTGGCTGTTATTGGTTCTGGGGATTAACGTCCCTGTGGCCCGGTCTCTGACCAGTACGAAGATTCAAACCAGTACAATACGAACTTGCAATATGAAGTACAAGCTCTGTGTAAAGTATGTCCTGATGACTTGGTATGATAATATTGAGTATTACCATCCTCGAAAGAGGACTCACTAATTCTCATAGGGATTGTTATATTTAATCTCCTCCTTTAGTAA
The DNA here is from genome assembly GCF_040958095.1 of Procambarus clarkii. Lineage (NCBI taxonomy): Eukaryota > Metazoa > Arthropoda > Malacostraca > Decapoda > Cambaridae > Procambarus > Procambarus clarkii. Next base: position 14,271,478 of record NC_091161.1, on the reverse strand, counting down.
AGACACGTAGAAATAAGCTCGTGCCCTTACACGGTAACCATACTGCATTTCACTTTCATAATAATCCTTTGTGTAAATTTCAGTTAGGGCAGCAAACACTGCACTTGCCTCATTTAGGAGGCCAGGTATAAAGTGGGCTTTGTTTGATTTGTTTTAGACCTTGAATCATTCAACCCAGAGCATTTATTCAGATTGTGGTTTGGCAATTCATTGTTGTCAAACATAATTTAGAGGGAAGCTAAGCATTTTGGAGAACTTCTTTGGTGTCACAATGAGTGGGTTCATTCAGTTGGGTCATTGATCTGTGACCCCTACATGGTTTCCTCCCAGTTGGGAACCAGACAAGTTTTGAAGCGATAATTGTCCCTGTGGGTAGAAAGGTCGGCCAGTGTCTAAACGTGATCTTAGCATCCTGAGGGAGGACAGAGCCACAAGCTAGAGCAGCTACAAATGGGCCTCTAACCAGAATATTTTAGCATTAAGTGATTTTGGGTACTTTATCTTAAGTCTTAACATCTTATGTAATTTAAAATTTCTAACCCTAATCTACGGAAATTACTCATAGGTTAGTATTCCCGATGATCGACTGGTGCCGACACTTCCCCTGAGGCTCAATTACCTTTTGTGGATCGAAGACCTACTGACACATGCGGCACACTACAACTCGGAGCACTGTGTCTTGGGCATTGACATTGGTATGTAAACATGAAGCCTGCATGGTGAGGTCTGTGTGTTGTGGTTGTATTATGTATATATGATCTAGCAATTGTAATCACACTAATCATTCATGCCTATGTTATCCCTCACTGCCCTACCTTTTATGAAAGGGAACTGGAGGGTAAGTGAGGGGGATGGGAAGAAGGGGGGGGGGTAGGGGGGAGGATGAGAGGGGAGAAGGAGTGGGGACGATGAGGGGGGAAAGGCAAGGGTGAGGAAGATGGTGGGAAGGAATGGGGAGTGGGGAAGAAAGGGAAGGGGGAGTGGGAAGGACAAGAGAAGGAACCCGGGTACTGCCAGGTATCCCTCCTAGTACAAGATATACGAGATCAAACTATGGCCAGATGAAGACTATTGTGGCTAGACATTCACACAGTAAATTATACAATGAATGAATTATTTCATAGCCATACAATTGTTCAAAGTTAATATTCCTCAAGGATATATTTTAAAATTATTCACCTTCAAAGTGTGCTGCTTCTTAAAATTCCCATCCTGGCTATAAGGTTCCTTCATATAGTTGAAGAGATGGGCCCACTTAATTCAGCTCTTGGTGTAAATAGTCTCGACTCAATATAGGTGGAGACCATTATATATCTTGCCATAAATATTTGCACTTTTTGCTTCGTATTATAATTTGTCTTTTGTATTTACAGGTGTTGGAGCAGCATGTGTTTACCCATTGTTAGGAGCGCAGCACTTTGGCTGGTGTTTACTGGGCACAGAAAGTGACGAACATAGTTATCAAAGTGCCCACACAAATGTGCAAAATAACAATCTTCAGGCAAAGATTCTTTTGAAGAAGGTAAGATTTATTTTATTTGATCTTTAGAAATAGTTATATCATTTTAGAATTAGGTATCCCTGGGGGCCAGATTCACGAAGCAGTTACGCAAGTACTTATGAACGTGTACATCTTTCCTCAATCTTTGACGGCTTTGGTTACATTTGTTAAACAGTTTATAAGCATGACAACTTCTCCAAAGACCCCAGAGTCTGGTCGTGGTTCTCAGTAGGTCAGTGCGGGTCTCACAGACCTGATACAGTACCCGCACTTGAGCACTAGGGGCCAGATTCACGAAAGCACTTACGCAAGCACTTACGAACATGTACATCTTTCCTCAGTCTTTGACGGCTTTGGTTATATTTATTAAACAGTTTACATGCATGAAAACTTGCCATTCAACTGTTGTTATTGTTATAAACAGCCTCCTGGTGCTTTGAAGCTCATTAACTGTTTAATAATTGGAAACAAAGCCGCCAAAGAGTGAGAAAAGGTGTACAGGTTCGTAAGTGTTTGCTTAAGTGCTTTCATGAATCTGGCCCTAGGAAGCTATGGAAGGCCTATCAGAAAAGTTATTTTCAAAACATTCGGCATTTGAATGTTAATATTTGTCATTATCTTGGTATCAGTATATTATACAGTATCAAATTATAGTGAACATTTTTGTTAAAATAGTTACATATTCTTGTCATTCAAAGGTTATACAACCTTTATATTTTCAGGTTGAAAGCAATATTTTTTTCAAGAATTTGATAAATGATGAAGAGGTGAAAAGGTGGATGTTAAAGTGCAAATTACGAAAAAAAGCTGAAGTGAGCGAGTCGCTGCAGAACTGCGAAGCACGAAAGGCCCAGACAGCCGCACTCGACTCTCTCAGTCGTGTAGAATTTGGTAATGGTCAGTGTACGAGTGATTAGAGCTATGCATGTTTAGACTTGTACTGTTATAGGCTGATGACAAGACCACACACTAGAATGTGAAGGGACGACGACGTTTCGGTCCGTCCTGGACCATTCTCATCGACTTGAGAATGGTCCAGGACGGACCGAAACGTCGTCGTCCCTTCACGTTCTAGTGTGTGGTCTTGTCATCATACTTTAGCCACGTTATTGTGACTCATCGCTTGTTATAGGCTTCTCTTCATCTTAACCCCATCTGCCAACACAAATGCGATTGTGGTATAGAGAGATATCATCGAAAGTGTGTAATTCTCGAGACATTTCAGCTGCCAGTTTTGTGCTTACATTACAGTTTATATTTACTCTCTTCATTGAGATATCATTTGTTCATCACTGTCCCTACCAAAGGTTATGATATAGCCAAAAACTCAGCATTGAATGTAATGAAATGCCTCTTTCTGGACGAGTCCTGGTGGCTTCCTGAAGCTATTTTGCCGAGATTGCTCCAAGCATATGGGTGACATAAGATGCAGGAGTTCTGTTTGGCCCACTCAGTACCAGAACCAAAATCAGGCCCCCCCTCACTGAGGTGCAGAGAGCGAGTAACAATTCACCACAACACGGGGAAAGCATCAAGAAAGTCAGCAAAGTTTTATAGACAGCTGGAGGGTTAAAGACTGAAGCCTTGAAACCACCAAACTACTCTGCAAATGATTTACATAGACAAAAAAAAAAAAACATTCATATTTTGCATGAAACCACAGTAGTGAATACCACAACCAGGTGCCCTGGCTTCTGCACACAGCCATCTTCCTTGATCAGTTGTGGAGGTGATGAACATCCCACCGATGAACCAATTAACCTCATAGAGAAGGAGTCGAGTAGCTACCGAGGCTCATCCAGAAAGAGGTGTTTAATTACATTCAATGGTAGGTTTCTGGGGGCGCTCCCAGTGGCTCTCTGAAGCTAACCCACACAAAACAAAAATGAGACTTGGGGAGTAAGAGAGGTGCCATGCACTTAAACGAAAAGAATCCAGGCCTGGAGACATGGCCCAAGGCAATGTATGAACCCTCTTAGAATGCCAAAACCCCTGGGACTGAATATCAACCCAAAACATGTTGGAAATGATTGTGGCCAATGCAGCACACCTGTGAATATCATGAACCCAAGGGTAGCCCATACGCTGGCTAGATTTGATGAGACTGCAGACAACCTCTGGAAATACGAGCCTTGGAACAGGGGACTAAGGAAACAGGGTTAGCTAACAAGGCATTCATCGAGGCAAAACTGGTGACCTGGTCGTCTCCTCAGAGGTGAAGGCCAGCTCTTGGCTCTGGTATCCAGTAGTCAAAACAGAACTCTCATATCTGATGTTATCTATTTGCATGAAGCATTCTCGGTGAAATAACTTTACTGAGCTACCAGGGGCTCTCCCAGAAAATAGATATTTTTTGTATATAAATAAATTCTAAAAAGAAAATTATTGCTCTTTCCAGCAATGCCATTAAAAACTAAGTGTTGGCAGTAATGAAATTCCCCTTTTCTGATGGGTCCATAGTATCTTCTTGGGGCTTATGTGCTGGTATAGTCTGGTCTGATTCTGTGATGAAGAGAGTTTGGGGATCAAACTTAATGTCCCTGACCTGCACCATCTGGTGGCCCAGGTCTCTTCTCATCCCAGTAAGCTGCCCACTACACTCGGGAGCCACCAACACTTAACCCCCAAACATCCCACTGAAAAAAAAGGTAATGAGGGGCTCTTGAAAGGAAGGGGAGCAGACTAGAAATCAGTTGTTCAACATCCTCCCAGCGAGCATAAGAAATATTGCTGGAACAACCGTGGACATTTTCAAGAGAAAACTAGATCATTTTCTCCAAGACATGCCAGACCAACCAGGCTGTGGTGGATATGTGGGCCTGCGGGCTCCAAGCAACAGCCTGGTGGACCAAACTCTCACAAGTCAAGCCTGGCCTCGGGCCGGGCTGTGGTGGGTATGTGGGCCTGCGAGCCGCTCCAAGCAACAGCCTGATGGACCAAACTCTCACAAGTCAACCCCTGGCCTCGGGCCGGGCTTGGGGAGTAGAAGAACTCCCAGAACCCCATCAACCAGGTGTTTCATTACATTCAATGCTCGATTTCTGGGAAAGACTCCTTAGTAACCGGCCAAAAATGATTCCAACTGTGTTTTAGCAGAGGGGGAATGATTTAATAAAAAGGAACATGAGATTGGTAAAAAAGAGACAAGACAGTAAGGACTTAGCTGTGGGAGAAGACAGCAGCCTGAGGTAAGGGTCTTGAGTTAACCCCATCACACCCATATACATGTATTATAACCATACTTACATCACTGGTATACAAACTGGGTAATAATAACTAAAATCAATGTATGATAACCACATTACCCGGGCAGTCTCAATATTATAATAACTGCACTTTAAGGTTTAAGACATCAATTTAAACAAGAATTGTTGACAATTAGAGAGATAATTGACAAAGAAGAAAAATCGATAACATACATACATACAATTTTAAATGAGACTTGAAGACTAATATAGCATGAATTTCTAGAAATGTGCACAGCATATGACTGTTACCACTACCATGATGATGATGATGTGATGTAGTTAGCTTGGGCACGGCTTGGTGGTCTCCTGGGGTTCCAAGTTGTACTTTGAACGGCTTTTGAGTTTTGTGTAATGCACTTTTCTGTGTACATTCTGATGTTAGTAGAATCTTGCTTTAAGGAGCAACAAAGTCTGCTTCTCAGAAAGGTGTTTTCAAGCACAATCAAAGCTAGATTTTTGCTTATTTGTATGCTCCTTCTGTCCCTCGAGCACTTACCACGCAGATACTGTTTTCACGATAGTCGAAGCTCATTATGTTTGCTTACGTATTTGGAGAAGAATAAATTTGTTTTGAAATCCCTACATTGCAAGTTATATAATATACACCTTACAGGTCAGTTGAAAGATGAGGAATGTAGCACTTACTTGTACGACTTCACAATGTGCAATCCCCCCTTCTTCAGTTCCGAGGAAGAGGCAGACACGATGAAGAAAACCAGAAAGGACAGAGGAAGTCCTGTCAGTGCACCAACTGGTAAGAATAACTTTTACAGTCTTAATCCTCAATTGCGTACCAATTATTTCAAACAAACATCAAAGTTGGGATAATCCTGGCTTAGTCAGACAAATTCGATGTTGGTTTAGTTATTTTGTCAGTAATTGAGGAACAGCGCCACCACAAAATTTCCAGTTCTTTTTTTCAGTCCACTTTTCATCATGTACATGTTATTCACATTCAGCATCTTGAGGTTATCTTGAGATGATTTTGGGGCTTAGCGTCCCCATGGCCTGTTCCTCAATCAGGCCTCCTTTTTGTTAAACACCCCTATGAAGCCACCTGTAGCAGCTGTCTAAATCCCAGGTACCTATTTACTGCTAGGTAACTGGGGCATCAGGTTCGAAGAAACTCTGCCCATTTGTTTCCGCCTCCACGGGGAATCGAACCCGGAACTAAAAACACGAATGAGAAATAAAGTGCTGTTCATAAATGACCTTCTCACAGGGGCATATGCAGTATTTGGAGCTTTCACTGAAACCCGTACAGGGAATTCATGGACTGTCAGATCTGGATACTAGAATATAATTATATAGATGCTATGGAGTAAATAGACCACATGTAGCTCCTGAACTCCACATGTGATGTAGTAGCGGTAGAGATTTGATACGAGTTATGAGAATTTAATTAATTAATTAATTAAACCTTATTGAAACCTTATTTAATTAAATTTAATTAAACCTTAATAAAACCTATAGGAATTAAACCTCTTGTCCATGGGTGGAACACAAACAAGGGGACACTGATGGGGACACTGATGGGGACACTGATGGAAACTTAGTACTGTACTCAAATGAACCACAGAGACGTTAGAAAGAATTTTTTCCGTGTTAGGGTAAGTTAACAAATGGAATGAACTGGGCAGTGATGTGGTGAATTGTGGCTCCATACACAATTTCAAATGATGATAGAGCCCAATAGGCTCAGGAATATTTCAACCAGTTGATTGACACTAGAGAGGTGGGAGCAAAGAGCTGAAGCTCAACCCCGTAAGCACAACTAGATAAGTAGGTACTTGGAACAAAAATAGAGAAAATAAACCTAGTTATTAATCTAATATACAAACTGCCAAATGCAACGGCTGAGGAATTTATATCACAGGTAAGCAAAATAGAAAATAGCCTCGATAATCTGGCAATGCAGATACAGTACCAGATATTATCTTCCTTGTAGACTTCAATCTACCTACGCTAAGATGGAGATTAAGTGTCCGAGATGGAGATTAAGTCTCCGTGGTGCAGTGGTAAGAGACTCGCCTGGCGTTCCGCGAGCGCTATGTCATGGGTTCGTATCCTGGCCGGGGAGGATTTACTGGGCGCAATTCCTTAACTGTAGCCTCTGTTTAACTCAACAGTAAAATGTGTACTTGGTTGTAACAACGATTCTTCGTGGCAGGGATCGTATTCCAGGGACCTGCCCGAAACGCTACGCATACTAGTGGCTGTACAAGAATGTAACAACTCTTGTATATATCTCAAAGCAAATACAGTAATAGTGTTGTACCAGAAAATGCACCTGGAAATAGCCAACCACAGAGCTGAGAGCTCCTTAGTTTGTGACAAATTTGTCTTCCAGCAGCAAATTGCAGAGCCAACTAGTAATGAAAACATTCTAGACTTGATCTTCACAAACAACAAAGAAATAATCAATGACATGACAATTTTGGATACCACATAATCAGATCACAACCTCATTAAAGTGCAAACTAACGTCAGAGCTAATAATAGGTCCAAAAGATATTATCAGGTGAGAGGGGCTATTCAATGAATTAAATTTGAATAATGAGATGATTGACTGGGAAAAAGTCAATCAAAATCTTGCAAACATCCAATGGCAAACTGTCATAATTAACGAAACACCAAAACAAAGCCACAGAGACGTTAGAAAGAATTTTTTCAGTGTCAGGGCAGTTAACAAATAGAATGCATTAAGTAGTGTTGTGGTGGAGGCTGACTCCATACACAGCTTGAAATGTAGATATGATAGAGCCCAATAGGCTCAGGAACCTGTACACCTGTTGATTGACGGTTGAGAGGCGGGACCAAAGAGCCAGAGCTCAACCCCCGCAAGCATAACTAGGTGAGTACAAGGAATGGAACAATTGGCTGTCGAAACACACCAAAAATAACAGAAAAACTTAAGCTGGGAAATTGAAGAAATAGAGCAGAAGCTGAAGTAATCATATCAGATTGAAGAAATTAAATTAAAATGGAAATTAGAAATAAGAACAAATCTGAATATTTCTTCACATATGCAAAATCAAAATGCAAAGCCTCCATCAGTATCCATCATATGCAGAGGACAACTAAGAAATGAATGAAATAATAAAATATTATTGTAAGGCTGTTAAGTACTCAAATAACGTGAAAGTAGAAGATCCAGACAGCTGCTTCATGAATGGTATCTAAACCCTTTACAATAGAACTAATATCAACATGAACGCTGTTTCTGTTCGGTTTTTGCCTGGGGTTTTCTGAATGTTTTGTTACCAGCTGTTTCCGGGCCTGTCTTGCTCGGCTGTTGCACCCTTGTAAAGATCCAGATTTTGGGTCCTGGCTCCTGACTGGCCATTGTGGGTGCCAGAGGCTTGATATGATTCTTAAGACTTAACATATATCAGTGTGTAAATTCAGAGAAATTGTCACTTATAGCATTGACGAAACTTAAATATGTTTAGAAAGGGAAGCAGGAAATTCAAATTATGGCATTTTGAATTTGAAGATTAATGTTATGACTTGTTGAAAGCTTGGAAAATATACAGGGTTTGGCAAAAATAAACAACATCCAACTCTAACGGGTAAAAAGTAATGTGTGCTTTCATTGATGGCTCTTTTGGCTTCTTGGAGTTATCAAGTGTCCCCACGGCCCGGTCTTCGACCAGGCCTCCACCCCCAGGAAGCAGCCCGTGACAGCTGACTAACACCCAGGTACCTATTTTACTGCTAGGTAACAGGGGCATAGGATGAAAGAAACTCTGCCCATTGATTCTCGCCGGCACCTGGGATCGAACCCAGGACCACAGGATCACAAGTCCCGCGTGCTGTCTGCTCGGCCGACCCGCTCCCTAATCATATATTTTAATCATATATTTTTAGAGGCCTCACTTAATATAATACACATCTTCTGGAGTCAATACTGGAACTGGGGATGGTGGCTTGCGTGATAGTCAAGGAAGTATTTTAGACGTTGGAGTTGCTTAGACATAGGAAAGTATGAAAGTGGTCAATAGCTGAAATATCTTATATGTTTAAGCATGATGATGTCATGGAAGAAAATCAACTCAAATAAATGTATATTTCCTTAGGTGCAATTCACGAGAAGGTGACACCAGGTGGAGAGGTCTCCTTTGTCACAAAAATGATCGACGACAGCCAATTGATGAAGGATAAAATCAGGTAGAGTATAGATGCTTTAATTTGATGATACATGGTGCAAGATGAATTCAGTGTGAAGAAAACCACCATATATGGCCAAATGTTTTATTAAATACTATGTTTACCTCTAGACAATCATGTCTTATGTCTTATTGAATCTCATCCCATTCCAAATATGGGTTACAGTATATGATTGTACAGTATGGTGCTTTTCTTCAAATATGAGCTGATAGCTCTTGTCATATGCCCATGAACTTGGAGTTTGCTTTTCAATCTTGGGGCGATGGCTCTGCTCTGGGGCCCTCTTCAGCGGTTCCCGGGGCTTGGGGGGAGTCTGAGTTGGGTCCTTGGGTCCTGTTTGACCCTTTGTGGGATCTAGTGCCTTCTGTGGAGTATCTTTTCTTGCACAAGGAGGAGTTTTTTTTATGCTCCCTCACCACATCAACTTGATTTTGGTGCTCTTTTTGAGTGTCTCAGTGCCTGCCTCTTTGCTCTACCTGTTGACTACTGATTTATGATTCTGAGGATCAATGTCCCTGCATCCTGGTCTTTAACCAGGCCTCCAGGGGCCACATTCACGAAGCACTTACGCAAGCACTTACGAACCTGTACATCTTTTCTCAATCTTTGGCGGCTTTGTTTACAATTATTAAACAGTTAGTGAGCTCCAAAGCACCAGGAGGCTGTTAATAACAATAACAACAGTTGATTGGCAAGTTTTCGTGCTTGTAAACTGTTTAATAAATGTAACCAAAGCCCTCAAAGATTGAGGAAAGATGTAAACATTCGTAAGTGCTTGCGTAACTGTTTCATGAATCTGGCCCCTGGTTGCTGGTCTGATCAATCAGGCAGTTTGATGCGGCTGCTCGCTGCCTGATGTGCGAGTCACAACCTGGTTGATCAAGTATCCTTTGAAGTGCTTGTCTAGTCCCCTTTTGAACACCGAGAGAGGTAGGCCAGTAATACCCTATGTGTTGGGAAGATTGTTGAAAAGTCTTGGGCCTCTGATGTTGATCAAGTTCTCTTTCACCATGCCTATTGCACTTCTGCTATGCAGTGGGTCTATTTTACACATCCTGCCATGCCTTCTGGTCTCATGTGGTGTTATTTCTGTGTGCAGAGTTGGAACGGGTTCTTCTAATATTTTCCAAGTATAAATGATTGTGCATCTTTCCCAACTGTACTCTAGGGAATACAGATTTACAATTTTTAGGCAGTCCCATGTACTCTTGGCACTATGTCGGATATGTAGTAGCTTCAGGGAGCCTTTGGGGCTTACCCAGAAATTGGCATTTGATTACATTCAACGCTGGTTTTCTTGTGGGCCCCTAATAACTCTCCATTTCTGCTCTGCTACTTTCTTTCCATTAGGATTAAGGGGCTTGTGTATATCTTCCAAGTGACGGGGGAGGGAGTAAATAGTGGCATCATGAGTGACCTGGGGGCCAGATTCACGAAAGCACTTACGAACCTGTACATCTTTTCACAATCTTTGGCGGCTTTGTTTACAATTATTAAACAGTTAATTATCTCCGAAGCACCAGGAGGCTGTTTATAACAATAACAACAGTTGATTGGGAAGTTTTCATGCCTTTAAACTGTATAATAAATGTAACCAAAGCCGTCAAAGATTGAGGAAAGTTGTACACGTTCGTAAGTGCTTGCGTAAGTGCCTTCGTGAATCTAGCCCCTGGGCTGCACCTGGTGATGGTCTCTTGCATCACAGGCTGATTACCCCTCAGCAATGATCACTTACCTTGTTTACTGGGGGATGGAATTTTCATTAAAATAGTTGCTTTCATTTTGTGCCTATAATTTCTGGTTGATTTTTCCATGGGTTTGGGTTGATCTTTGATCAACCCAAACCCTAGGCTCACCTTTGTCCTGTAGAATGACCCAGATTTTGGTCTTTGTGAAAGAGAACACATCCCGTTCTTGAGGGACTAGATGTCATACAGTGTGAGCAGAGAAGGAAACGACACATGGTCAGGATGTCTCCAGTTCCAGTGAGGGTTCTGCACCCACGAGAAAAAGCCATGTGCACAAACTGTATTGTCTTAAGTGTATATGAAGATTTCTTCTTCTTGCCAGTTTCTCTGCTCCACCACGGGTTCCATTCTATTGCAGACCTCGCTCACTGTATGTCTTTATGCAAAAAAATATTTAATTGCTGGCTAATGACGAATTAATAAATGCTGTAATAATGCAATGTGATGTGTGATACCGAGATAAACGTTTATTGTATGCAGTACTTTTCTTAAAGGTTTAATGCAAAAATGATAGGCTGTATGTTCACAACCAAATTGACTAATATCAAACACACGTTACAGAATCTTCACAACATTGATTGGGACGAAAGCTAACATAAAGCCAATCAAAGGGGCACTGAGTGCGGCCAGTCCGTCGTGCTCTGTGGTGACACAGTTCTGCCAAGGAAGAACCATGAGGTGCGTTAACGTCAAGTTCGGTTCCTGCTTTTCCTTTGTATGTGTAAACACAGGAAACTGATCACTTACACTGATATAACACTAACACAGGTAGTGTTATATTACACTTATTGTACACTATGATTGAGACTGTGGCAAGGAATTATTGTATCCAAAAATTCCATAGGTAATTATAATAAATATTTTGAGAATACAGTAAATGTAAGCATAATGACAATTATTTATAAGACTAAATATTTGGCCAGGTGCTAGTGAAGAGCTTTAACCCTGCTGCTTTGTTATGGGTTTTATGGGTTATTCCCAAGCTCGCCTGGCCTCGGGGAGCGAGTTTTGTGTAGATGTGATTCCCAAGCTCGCCTGGCCTCGGGGAGCGAGTTTTGTGTAGATGTGATTCCCAAGCTCGCCTGGCCTCGGGGAGCGAGTTTTGTGTAGATGTGATTCCCAAGCTCGCCTGGCCTCGGGGAGCGAGTTTTGTGTAGATGTGATTCCCAAGCTCGCCTGGCCTCGGGGAGCGAGTTTTGTGTAGATGTGATTCCCAAGCTCGCCTGGCCTCGGGGAGTGAGTTTTGTGTAGATGTGATTCCCAAGCTCGCCTGGCCTCGGGGAGCGAGTTTTGTGTAGATGTGATTCCCAAGCTTGCCTGGCCTCGGGGAGTGAGTTTTGTGTAGATGTGATTCCCAAGCTCGTCTGGCCTCGGGGAGCGAGTTTTGTGTAGATGTGATTCCCAAGCTCGTCTGGCCTCGGGGAGCGAGTTTTGTGTAGATGTGATTCCCAAACTCGCCTGGCCTCGGGGAGCGAGTTTTGTGTAGATGTGATTCCCAAGCTCGCCTGGCCTCGGGGAGCGAGTTTTGTGTAGATGTGATTCCCAAGCTCGCCTGGCCTCGGGGAGCGAGTTTTGTGTAGATGTGATTCCCAAGCTCGCCTGGCCTCGGGGAGCGAGTTTTGTGTAGATGTGATTCCCAAGCTCGCCTGGCCTCGGGGAGTGAGTTTTGTGTAGATGTGATTCCCAAGCTCGTCTGGCCTCGGGGAGCGAGTTTTGTGTAGATGTGATTCCCAAGCTCGTCTGGCCTCGGGGAGCGAGTTTTGTGTAGATGTGATTCCCAAGCTCGCCTGGCCTCGGGGAGCGAGTTTTGTGTAGATGTGATTCCCAAGCTCGCCTGGCCTCGGGGAGCGAGTTTTGTGTAGATGTGATTCCCAAGCTCGCCTGGCCTCGGGGAGCGAGTTTTGTGTAGATGTGATTCCCAAGCTCGCCTGGCCTCGGGGAGCGAGTTTTGTGTAGATGTGATTCCCAAGCTCGTCTGGCCTCGGGGAGCGAGTTTTGTGTAGATGTGATTCCCAAGCTCGCCTGGCCTCGGGGAGCGAGTTTTGTGTAGATGTGATTCCCAAGCTCGTCTGGCCTCGGGGAGCGAGTTTTGTGTAGATGTGATTCCCAAGCTCGCCTGGCCTCGGGGAGCGAGTTTTGTGTAGATGTGATTCCCAAGCTCGCCTGGCCTCGGGGAGCGAGTTTTGTGTAGATGTGATTCCCAAGCTCGCCTGGCCTCGGGGAGCGAGTTTTGTGTAGATGTGATTCCCAAGCTCGCCTGGCCTCGGGGAGCGAGTTTTGTGTAGATGTGATTCCCAAGCTCGCCTGGCCTCGGGGAGCGAGTTTTGTGTAGATGTGATTCCCAAGCTCGCCTGGCCTCGGGGAGCGAGTTTTGTGTAGATGTGATTCCCAAGCTCGCCTGGCCTCGGGGAGCGAGTTTTGTGTAGATGTGATTCCCAAGCTCGCCTGGCCTCGGGGAGTGAGTTTTGTGTAGATGTGATTCCCAAGCTCGCCTGGCCTCGGGGAGCGAGTTTTGTGTAGATGTGATTCCCAAGCTCGCCTGGCCTCGGGGAGCGAGTTTTGTGTAGATGTGATTCCCAAGCTTGCCTGGCCTCGGGGAGTGAGTTTTGTGTAGATGTGATTCCCAAGCTCGTCTGGCCTCGGGGAGCGAGTTTTGTGTAGATGTGATTCCCAAGCTCGTCTGGCCTCGGGGAGCGAGTTTTGTGTAGATGTGATTCCCAAACTCGCCTGGCCTCGGGGAGCGAGTTTTGTGTAGATGTGATTCCCAAGCTCGCCTGGCCTCGGGGAGCGAGTTTTGTGTAGATGTGATTCCCAAGCTCGCCTGGCCTCGGGGAGCGAGTTTTGTGTAGATGTGATTCCCAAGCTCGCCTGGCCTCGGGGAGCGAGTTTTGTGTAGATGTGATTCCCAAGCTCGCCTGGCCTCGGGGAGTGAGTTTTGTGTAGATGTGATTCCCAAGCTCGTCTGGCCTCGGGGAGCGAGTTTTGTGTAGATGTGATTCCCAAGCTCGTCTGGCCTCGGGGAGCGAGTTTTGTGTAGATGTGATTCCCAAGCTCGCCTGGCCTCGGGGAGCGAGTTTTGTGTAGATGTGATTCCCAAGCTCGCCTGGCCTCGGGGAGCGAGTTTTGTGTAGATGTGATTCCCAAGCTCGCCTGGCCTCGGGGAGCGAGTTTTGTGTAGATGTGATTCCCAAGCTCGCCTGGCCTCGGGGAGCGAGTTTTGTGTAGATGTGATTCCCAAGCTCGTCTGGCCTCGGGGAGCGAGTTTTGTGTAGATGTGATTCCCAAGCTCGCCTGGCCTCGGGGAGCGAGTTTTGTGTAGATGTGATTCCCAAGCTCGTCTGGCCTCGGGGAGCGAGTTTTGTGTAGATGTGATTCCCAAGCTCGCCTGGCCTCGGGGAGCGAGTTTTGTGTAGATGTGATTCCCAAGCTCGCCTGGCCTCGGGGAGCGAGTTTTGTGTAGATGTGATTCCCAAGCTCGCCTGGCCTCGGGGAGCGAGTTTTGTGTAGATGTGATTCCCAAGCTCGCCTGGCCTCGGGGAGCGAGTTTTGTGTAGATGTGATTCCCAAGCTCGCCTGGCCTCGGGGAGCGAGTTTTGTGTAGATGTGATTCCCAAGCTCGCCTGGCCTCGGGGAGCGAGTTTTGTGTAGATGTGATTCCCAAGCTCGCCTGGCCTCGGGGAGCGAGTTTTGTGTAGATGTGATTCCCAAGCTCGCCTGGCCTCGGGGAGCGAGTTTTGTGTAGATGTGATTCCCAAGCTCGCCTGGCCTCGGGGAGCGAGTTTTGTGTAGATGTGATTCCCAAGCTCGCCTGGCCTCGGGGAGCGAGTTTTGTGTAGATGTGATTCCCAAGCTCGTCTGGCCTCGGGGAGCGAGTTTTGTGTAGATGTGATTCCCAAGCTCGTCTGGCCTCGGGGAGCGAGTTTTGTGTAGATGTGATTCCCAAGCTCGCCTGGCCTCGGGGAGCGAGTTTTGTGTAGATGTGATTCCCAAGCTCGCCTGGCCTCGGGGAGCGAGTTTTGTGTAGATGTGATTCCCAAGCTCGTCTGGCCTCGGGGAGCGAGTTTTGTGTAGATGTGATTCCCAAGCTCGTCTGGCCTCGGGGAGCGAGTTTTGTGTAGATGTGATTCCCAAGCTCGCCTGGCCTCGGGGAGCGAGTTTTGTGTAGATGTGATTCCCAAGCTCGCCTGGCCTCGGGAGCGAGTTTTGTGTAGATGTGATTCCCAAGCTCGTCTGGCCTCGGGGAGCGAGTTTTGTGTAGATGTGATTCCCAAGCTCGCCTGGCCTCGGGGAGCGAGTTTTGTGTAGATGTGATTCCCAAGCTCGCCTGGCCTCGGGGAGCGAGTTTTGTGTAGATGTGATTCCCAAGCTCGCCTGGCCTCGGGAGCGAGTTTTTGTGTAGATGTGATTTCCCAAGCTCGTCTGCCTCGGGGAGCGAGTTTTGTGTAGATTGTGATTCCCAAGCTCGCCTGGCCTCGGGGAGTGAGTTTGTGTAGATGTGATTCCCAAGCTCGCCTGGCCTCGGGGAGCGAGTTTTGTGTAGATGTGATTCGCAAGCTTGCCTGGCCTCGGGGAGCGAGTTTTGTGTAGATGTGATTCGCAAGCTCGCCTGGCCTCGGGGAGCGAGTTTTGTGTAGATGTGATTCGCAAGCTTGCCTGGCCTCGGGGAGCGAGTCAGTCTCTGGTTATGGTGGGCAGTAGACTAGAGGTATGGCTGAGACAGTGAGACAGCTTCGGGAAGCTACTGAGGAAAGACTTTTTTAAGAAATTTATTACAGGCCTTGTATGCATTTCAGAATTTATTATGCTAAAGAGCTGGGGAAATTTTGCTGATGAAATACTGTAAAAGTAAGTGTATTAGAGAAGTGTGTGGGTGTGCAGTTGTGCATGTATGACACGCTACCTCAGCATACACAACTATTACAGTGAATTGTATTTTTATTATTTTACTAGTTATGTAACCAATAGCCCAAAATGTTGTGTGTGTGTGTGTGTAATTACCTAAGTGTAGATACAGGATGAGAGCTACGCTTGTGGTGTCCCATCTTCCCAGCACTCTGTCATATAACGTGTGTACTCAGCTAGTTGTGCTTGCGGGGGTTGAGCTCTGGCTCTTTGGTCCCGCCTCTCAACCGTCAATCAACTGGTGTACAGATTCCTGAGCCTACTGGGCTCTATCATAACTACACTTGAAACTGTGTATGGAGTCAGCCTCCACCACATCACTTCCTAATGCATTCCATTTGTCAACCACTCTGACACTAAAAAAGTTCTTTCTAATATCTCTGTGGCTCATTTGGGCACTCAGTTTCCACCTGTGTCCCGTTGTGCGTGTGCCTCTTGTGTTAAATAGCCTGTCTTTATCTACCCTATCAATTTCCTTGAGAAACTTGAATGTGGTGATCATGTCCCCCCTAACTCTTCTGTCTTCCAGCGAAGTGAGGTTTAATTCCCATAGTCTCTCCTCGTAGCTCATACCTCTCAGCTCGGGTACTAGTCTGGTGGCAAACCTTTGAACCTTTTCCAGTTTAGTCTTATCCTTGACTAGATATGGACTCCATGCTGGGGCTGCATACTCCAGGATTGGCCTGACATATGTGGTATACAAAGTTGTGAATGATTCTTTACACAAGTTTCTGAATGCCGTTCGTATGTTGGCCAGCCTGGCATATGCCGCTGATGTTATCCTCTTGATATGTGCTGCAGGAGACAGGTCTGGCGTGATATCAACTCCCAAGTCTTTTTCTTTCTCTGACTCCTGAAGAATTTCCTCTCCCAGATGATACCTTGTATTTGGCCTCCTGCTCCCTACACCTATCTTCATTATATATAGGTGTGTGTGTGTGTTAGTGGCTTTGCAAGACCGTAAGAACACGAATGTCGTGTACTCTCACATCCCAGTGTACCTTACTTGTATATGAATAAATACTACTGTAAATCAATAAATAAGATTAAGTATGAATGGCATTATCAGTATGAGGCATTAGATTACAGTACTGTACAATATTTTATTTGAATTTGAATTGTTAAGTTTGAAGAGTGTGTAATTACCTTAAATGTACAGTAGTTGCTTAAGTGTAGTTACAGGATGAGAGCTACGCTCGTGGTGTCCCGTCTTCCCAGCACTCTTTGTCATATAACATATAACATATAATTTGTCATGTGTGTTGTGTCGTGCAGGTGGGGTGTGGCTTGGACGTACGACTCTGCCCTGCAGCTAGACCAAGTGAGAAGTAAGAAAGAGATGGTAACCAATAAACCGCTCGTGTTAATGATGCCTCGAAGTCTAATGACGGTTTACTCGGTTCAAGCTGCTTGGACTATGGTTAAGAAGTGGCTACATCAGCTCAAAGTTTGTAAACCACACCGTTGCACGTTTGTACACTACTCTAATACCACTTATTTATCCACCATACTTAGGTCAGAGTCTTAAATAAATCATGTTACAGAAGATATATGAGAAGTAGCATTGCAGAATTTTCTACAGTGTGCTGTGAGACGTTACTTTTCGTTTACTATTATAATGCAATGTAGAGAATATTATTTAAATGAAAATGGTTTAAATATTTTTTGTATTTTTTCCCTGTAGTTATTTTTGATAACTTTGATGATAATTTTAGAGAGGGAGATTTCTTTGGTTCAGATAACAGTATTTATTATCCAAGTGATAGGATATTTTTAAATATTTTTTAAAAATACAAATGCCTCCCTCCCACCTCTGCATATTGGTATGGCAGTGTCAGGGAACAGAGAGTGTGTTTGAAAGATAGGGACAGGACGGTAGCTAAAATGTGCAGCAGCAACACAGAAATTGCCCCCGCAGGACAAAGTCCGAGGATGACCGACATTTAGCTTAGAAGCAGCGGGGCCTGCGCTGCTTGTTGACGACCTAGGAACCCTAGAGAGGAGAATTAATCGTGTCCTCTCGTCTGCGACAGATCTGGCTTGGAGGACTGGGGAGACTTGGAGCTCTGCCTTCCCTCCCAACTGGCTAGGATAGTGCTAACGAGCTCGCTCTAGTTTTGAAAGATTTAATTAATTTACATTGTGGAAGTTCATTTGGTAGTTTTGAGGCTTTGGTCTCTTTCTTGAGGTTATCTTGAGATGATTTTGGGGCTTCAGTGTCCCCGCGGTCCGGTCCTCCGCCCCCAGGAAGCAGCCCGTGACGGCTGACTAACACCCAGGTACCTATTTTACTGCTAGGTAACGGGGGCATAGGATGAAAGAAACTCTGCCCATTGTATCTCGCCGGCGCCCGGGATCGAACCCGGGACCACAATCACAAGTCCAGTGTGCTGTCCGCTCGGCTGACCGGCTCCCTCTTGGAACCCAGCCATTGTCTGTATTGGTTTGTTGACTATCTGGATGCTCTCCTGGTGGAGTGTCACCTTTTGGTCTCTGTGCCTCTATGAGGGGATCAAGGTTCTGGCTCTGGTACCCAGTAGGCCAAACAGTCTCCGTGGTGTAGTGGTAAGACACTCGCCTGGCGTTCCGCGAGCGCTATGTCATGGGTTCGTATCCTGGCCGGGGAGGATTTACTGGGCGCAATTCCTTAACTGTAGCCTCTGTTTAACGCAACAGTAAAATGTGTACTTGGATGAAAAAACGATTCTTCGCGGCAGGGGATCGTATTCCAGGGACCATAGGATTAAGGACTTGCCCGAAACGCTACGCGTACTAGTGGCTCTACAAGAATGTAACAACTCTTGTATATATCTCAAAAAAAAAAAAAAAAAAAAAAAAAAACAGAACCCATAGCTGATGTGACCTAGAAGTTGGAAGCTATCTCAGTGAGATAGCATCAGGTAGCCACAATGGCCTCCCACCCAGAAAATTAATTGCCAGGACCAAAAACTTAGGCAACCTTCCCTCTGCCAGAACATAGAGGAATATTGTATTATATATGGAGTAAAAACAAGGGAATAGACAGTAAGACCCTTGAAAGATTAGATTAACCAAGTTATAAAATAATAAAAAAAGCATCCCAACACCCACACAGATATTAGTACCCGCCAAACACACATCGAAACTACGACGTTGGTACAACGTTCGAACAAGTTTTAACACCTCCTAACCAGTTATAACAACCAATCTAGCCAGTTGTAACAATGTTCTAATACGTCATAAACACGTTACGCCAAGATGTAACAACTTTATTACAAGTTGTAACAAGCGGAAAATAGAGACAGTTACGGTTTGTGTTTCCAGGGTGGTAGCATAAGAGAATGAGTTAAGAAATATTCCCATTACATGTGAAATAATCATAAAGAGTATTTACAAATTAAAGGAATCAAATGCTCCAGATATGGATGGATTTCTATTCAGAACAATGGAGGAATTGGCTGATGAACTAACTCCTATTCATAAAATCTCTAAACCAAAGATATGTCCTCCCAAGATTGGATATACTGTATGTAAATGTTACTTTCATCTTTTATAAAGTTAGAAAAAATTCAGCAGAAAATTAATGACCAGTACTCCTAGCCTCCCATGTCTGCAGGCTCAAGGAGAACATCCTAAGATACAGAGATTTCACCTTCAAAAGAATATATCTGCTTTGGAAAAGAAAGATAACACAAACCATTGGGAGCCGGTCGGCCGAGCGGACAGCACGCTGGACTTGTGATCCTGTGGTCCCGGGTTCGATCCCAGGCGCCGGCGAGAAACAATGGGCAGAGTTTCTTTCACCCTATGCCCCTGTTACCTAGCAGTAAAATAGGTACCTGGGTGTTAGTCAGCTGTCACGGGCTGCTTCCTGGGGGTGGAGGCCTGGTCGAGGACCGGGCCGGGGGACACTAAAGCCCCGAAATCATCTCAAGATAACCTCAATGACAAAAAATCATTGCAGGATTAAGTCAGTTCTCATATCAGGAGCAGTTGAAGGCTTCAAGACTAACAGAACTATAAAGCCACACACGACAGGGCTAATCTCAAGACTTTTAAAATAGTATACTGAACAAATTACACGATATTAACAGAGACCACTTCTTAAAAGGTCCAATATAACTCGTACAAAGGGTACCAGCATCAAGCTCAACAAGCTACAATGTTGGATAGAAAACAAGAGATCCTCTTTCACAAAAATTTATTTTCACCAATAAATCCATATCATTTGCCTACCCACCAAAGCCATAAATCCGAAGACAATACTCAGGAACAATGGAGGGGGCCTTTGACAATCTACCAGCTACCTGTCCCTGTTAAGGCCACTAAAGATGGTGGTCCTCAGGTAAATTCAGGTAAGATCATAGAGAGTAGACACCTGAACTGCTAAGTAAATAAGAAATTGAGAAGGGAGTAACGGAAGGAATGAGTGGGGTAGGGAAGGAATGAGAAAGAGAGGGAAAGAGTGAGAAAGGGAGGGAAGGAAAGACAAATAAGGGGGTAGGGAAGAAGAAATGGGAAAGAATTTAGAGAGGGGGGAGTGGAAGGGAGAGAGAGAGGGAAGGAGGAAATGAGAGTGAAGGAGAGGGAGCCATTCATAATGTTTGCATTGAAGACTTGGAAAAACTGCCTTGATTGCATAAAATGAAACCATGACTTAATTATTTTGATCTTTGCAATAACCGGGACTTCTCTGATTTTTAGGTGAAAGTTCGAGTGTTAAAAAGCAGCAAATATTTTGTGAGTGCGAATGTGAAGGCCTTTAAAGCTACTTGGCTGCACCAGAGAAGAAAGAAGAGGCAAGGTACAAGGAAAGCTGTGAGTACACACTCAGGTCAGTCTCAAATGTAATCATTATAAAAGTAGCTACTGCGAGGCCCCTTGATGTGTGCAGCGTTATATTCCACTTTGTTTCTCTTTTTCTCAGAACTGCACTGTTAAACCCCATGCTCTTTATTATTAAATATGAATCTTGAACTTTATTATTGAATATGCTTACCACTTACCAGTATTCTCACACATACATAAATTCCTATGTTGTTGTGGAACTCTGTTGAAAGCCTTTTTTTAGGTCCAGATAGATGCGGTCAACCCAATCATCCGTTTCCTGTAAAATCTCTGTGGCTCGATCATAGAAACTGAGTAAATTTGTTACACAGGATCTTCCAGATAGAAAACCACGCTGTCTGTCTAATATTATATCATTTGTCTCCAGGTGTTCTACCCATTTAGTTTTAATTATTTTTTCCAATATTTTGACTATAACACTTGTCAATGGTACAGGTCTATAATTGAGGGGGTCTTCCCTGCTGCCACTTTTTGTAGACTGGAACTATGTTAGCCTTTTTCCACGTGTTTGCTACGACTCCTGTACACACGGATGCCTGAAAAATCAGGTGAAGTGGAATGCTGAGCTCAGGTGCACATTCTCTCAGAACCCATGGTGAAACTCCATCTGGACCAACTGCTTTGTTCTTACTTAGCTCCTTGAGCATTTTTTCCACTTCGTCTCTAGACAACTCTATGTGCTCTTTGTTGTTCTCTGGAATTCTTATTGTGTCTGGTTCCCCGAAGATTTCATTTTGTACAAACACACTTTGGAACTTTTCGTTTAATGTTTCACACATTTCCTTTTCATTTTCTGTGAATCTATTTCCAATTTTCAACCTCTGAATATTATCCTTTCCTTGCAATTTGTTATATATGAATTTATAGAATAGACCTGGTTCTGTTTAACATTTGTATTCAAAATTACTTTCTGCCTCTCTCCTCACTGCTGTGTAGTTGTTTCTCGCATCTTGTGTGTAACAAAAAGGAGGCCTGGTCGAGGACTGGGCCGCGGGGACGCTAAGCCCGGAAATCTTCTCAAGATAACCAGTATAAAAAAATGGTAGCAGGGAAGACTCTTAATTATAGACCTGTATTGTTGACAATCATAGTAGTAGTCGCAAACTTGGAAAACAAACTAAAACCAAATGGGTAGACTACCTTAAGAGAAATGATATAATAGATAGACAGTCAGTCTAGTTTTCAATCAGGAAGATCCTGTGTAACAAAATCTACTTAGTTTCAATGATAGCCAAAGGAATTTTACAGGATAGAGATGGTTAGGTTGACTGCATTTATCTGGACCTAAAAAAAAAAAAAAAGGTGTTCAACAGAGTCCCACACAAGAAGTTGTTTTGGAAACAGGAACATGCTGCATGTTCCTGTTCCTGTTCCAAATAGGGAGCTGGTCAGCCGAGCGGACAGCACACTGGACTTGTGATCCTGTGGTCCCGGGTTCGATCCCAGGCGCCGGCGAGAAACAATGGGCAGAGTTTCTTTCACCCTATGCCCCTGTTACCTAGCAGTAAAATAGGTACCTTAGTGTTAGTCAGCTGTCACGGGCTGCTTCCTGGGGGTGGAGACCTGGTTGAGGACCGGGCCGCGGGACACTAAAGCCCCGAAATCATCTCAAGATAACCTCAAGATATGAGTAACAGAGAAACGTCTGACATAAATTAAAATTTTTATAGAAGACAGTAAAACAAGGACAGTAATCGGAGGTAATCTTTCAAACTGGAGAAGTGTTACCAGTGGAGTACCACATTACTGGTGTCCAGTTCCAGTAATGTTCATTGTCTATATAAGCGATCTACCAGAAGGAATGCAGAATTATATGAACATGTTTGCTGATGATGCTAAACTACTAGGGGAGATAAGACACTTAAGACGATTATCATGCCCTTGAAAAAGACCCGGACAAAATAATTGTATGGGCAACACTTGGCCGAGGGAATTTAATGTGAAGAAATGCCACATTACAAAATCAGTCCAGCAACCAGGAGGCCTGGTCGACGGAGCCACGGGGACGCTAAGCCCCGGAAGCACCTCAAGGTAACCT
This sequence comes from Procambarus clarkii, assembly GCF_040958095.1. Taxonomy (NCBI): domain Eukaryota; kingdom Metazoa; phylum Arthropoda; class Malacostraca; order Decapoda; family Cambaridae; genus Procambarus; species Procambarus clarkii. The sequence goes on along the minus strand of NC_091161.1, from coordinate 14,249,044 downwards.
CAAGGTTACGACTGTGAAATAGGAGGAAATGGGTTCTGGCTATAAAACTGTCACCCGAGGACCATAAAGAACATTGTGCGAGGAGTGTACGCTACACTGTCCAACTTTAGAATCACTTTTAAATGCATGGATGGTAAAATACTAAAGAAATTATTCATGTCTTTAGTGAGATAAAAATTGGAATATGCAGCACTTTTATGATGCCCATATTTTAAGAAATTAGTAAAGGTGCAAAAGCATGCAACTAAATGGCTTCCGGAATTGAAAAATAAGAGCTATGGAGTTAGGTTAAATATACCAAAGCTAGAAGATAAAAAAAAAAAGAGGTGATATGATCATGACATACAAAATAGTAACAGGGATCTATAAAATTTAAAAAAAATTTTTTTTGAAAACTTCAAGAACAAGAGGACATAGATTCAAACTAAGGAATCAGAACTCCTGAAAATACAACAGAAAGTTTACTTCTGCAAACAAAGTGGTAGACAATTGGAATGAGTTAATTAAGTGAGGTGGTGGTGGAAGCCAAAACCGTCAGTAGTCTCAAAGCATCCTACGGGCTCACCATAGCCCATGCTACATGGACACTTCGTTCTGAGTAGCTAAATCTGAAACAACAACATCAAAGCATCATATGACAGAGTACTGGGAAGACGAGACACTACAAGTGTAGTGCTCATCCTGTAACTACACTTAGGTAATTACACACACACGAAGTTACAAAATGATGAGGATGGTAAATTATGGTCATTAAGATCGAGATCTTTCAAAGGAAGACAGAGAAGCTGAAACTGAACTTCCTTGAAGTAAAACATTTAAATGAGAATAGGAATGAAGAATTATTTTTTCTATAGAGTAATAGGGAAGCCTATAAAATGGTATTAAAAACAAACCAACAGTAATTAGAGAAAGGGGAAGTAGAGGGTATAAGGATTTCGAACACGTTCCTGAAAATCATAAATATTAACATTGATGGAGTGAGATAAAACAAAATGCTAGAGCTTAACAATATAATGCAGCTTAAGATGCCAGATATTGTTGCATCTGGCGGCAAGGAAGTAGATTTGACTAGCAGTTGGACATAGACAATGACTGTGTAGATAGCTGGAATCAGGGTTGCAAAAGTTGCCGGTTTTGGTGCCCTTCTGTTGGGATTTTCGTTGGTAATGTGATCTTGCATCCGCACTTTCCTCTGCCTCTATTGAGGGGCTTTTGTGATTTGATAGTCTCTGGTGTGGTACAGAGGTTGGGAGAACTCCAGGTTGGTTATTTGGTGAGATACAGAAGGGACTCGCCAGAAAGACCCATTTATTGCAATCAGTGCTGTATTTTGGAATGTTACACTGTAGTTTAAAAAAAGTAAGTAAATAAGAAATAATTTAAGTAACTTTATTTTAATTCTACATTAATTTATTTTCACTTAGTAAATGTTATTTTTTCTTTACAGATGAGGAGATAGGCAATATTTCACTAGTTGACGAAAGTGCAAATAGTACGATATCAAGTAAAACGGATACAATGGAAGAAACTTGTGTAGAAAATATGGAAGAACAAATGATGAGTAAAGACCAACTTGGTGGAGACCACGATAGTGATACGAAGACAAATGAATGTGGCGATGGTGTGTCGGCTGAGCACTCTATGTCCAGTTGCCAGGCTTCCTGCCTTCGTGTGAACAGCCCAGACACCGAGTCTCAAGCCACAACGCCTCACAACCATGCACAACAAAGCTCGAAATTAATCCAAGACCGAGAGGAGCCGATGTTAAACACGGGTAAAGTGGAAAGACTTGAATGCATTCTAAGATGCAACCTGCAAATGAAGCAGTCAGGGGCACTCGTCAGTATGGAGGCTTATTACTTAGATGGCTCAGCTGGCAAAGATGGACTCAACCAGCTTCTTCAGTTCATGAGAAACCAACTCCTAAGACCAACAGTGTAATATTTCTTGCTTAATATACAAATTCAGAATTGAAGATCTGTAAAAAATGAAATTGCGTTTTATAAAATTTAATTAATTTATAGAAAATATTTTTGAAACAATAACCTTTATAAAATATTTTGAAGTGTGGATTTGATTAAATGTGGGTAATACACATGTTTATTTTCTTAATGACCTTTATAATAGACAGTTCCACTTACCTTCCTAAACTAAGTATTTGTTCATAAGGGTTTTCCCATAATCAGGAACAAGAAGCCTTCCTAGCTTATGATAGCTCCCTTTAGGACAACTAGTGACCTTCCTCAGGGTGCACCCCACAAAGTTGTTTAATTCTTGGGTACCTCTTACTGCTAGGTCAACACACTCACCACACGAAAAAAAACGTTGCCCAAACATTTCTGGCCTCCCGCAGGAATTCAACCCATGCCGTCCAGAATCACCTCTAAACGTACACAGTACCGTGACCACCGCACCAATTATCGTCTAAGATGCACCAATTAGACAATCATTGGTGCGATGGTTACGATACTGTGTACGTTTAGGGGTGATCCTGGACAGCATGGGTTCGAATCCTGGCTGGGTCAGAGTTCTTAGTGATCTATGGCTTGCGTGTTCCTGCAGCTTTCTCTCTTATTATTATCTATACTGTATATATATTTGACTGACACGACTACACCATATAATATAAAACAAAAGCCCGTTAATGCAGACCCGTTCCCCTGCCTAAAGGTTCACTAGATAGTAGATAGGGAGAGTGGGAATCTTGTTAATCCATTTATTTTTGAGTATAGATGAAAATTAATTTTTTCTTGTAAACTATTTAGTTGCTGTCTTAGACCTTGTTAAAATACTGCTGGGATAAAGAGGGGGTAGGTAAAGAATTGAGGGAGAAGAGAATGAAGAAGGTCCCTCTCTTATGGAGGTCATCAGCCTGCCCGTCCTCCTAACGTTTCTCAACGTCAAGAAACTGTCGTACTAAAGTGCCCTTATCCTAACCTACCAGAGGACCCAAAACAGAAAACAGGGCAGTATGTCAATTTTGTGAGTCGCTAATGTTATCTAGTAAGACAATTTTTGGCCTTAGGTAAGAGCATACGTCAAAATACTGTACGACGTTCTGTTAGGAGGACATTGCATCAGCACCTGCCAATTTAGGTAGTGGGAAATAGTAGAAGCATAACCAGAAAAATTAAAACATGCAGGGATTAAGAGAGGATAAAGGGTCTTGAATGGCAGCCAAGGGGGTTTAATAAGAGAATTGCTCCCAGAGAATTTCTTGTTATAAATCACTCAGAATGATTAACAACTCTGCTAAGTCTAAAAAGAAGTTTAGAAGATGGGGAAGGGAGATACAGAGAACGGATAATACAATACAGTATATCATTTATGGGGTGGCTCCAAGGTGGCCGGCTGTTGCTAGCAAGTCATACTAGACCCTTGTGTGGTTATTAAAAAGCCTACTAGGGATCAGACCTAAACCTGGCATCCTTACAGAGCGCAGAAGATTCACTATAACCCTAACCAAGAAATAAGATACCAGAAATGTAGAGTGAAACAAAACAGAAAACAGCATCTAAAATGTAAACTCAGATCAGCCATGCAGCTCCTCAGTGTTAACATTGCTCCTCCAGTCTCCGTTATCCTTCAGATACCAATTTTACTAGGTAAGTGTTGGTCAGGCCGATCGGACAGCACGCTGGACTTGTGATCCTGTGGTCCCAGGTTCGATCCCAGGCGCCGGTGAGAAACAATGGGCAGAGTTTCTTTCACCCTATGCCCCTGTTACCTAGCAGTAAAATAGGTACCTGGGTGTTAGTCAGCTGTCACGAGCTGCTTCCTGAGGGTGGAGGCCTGGTCGAGGACCGGGCCGCGGGGACACTAAAAAGCCCCGAAATCATCTCAAGATAACCTCAAGATTGGTCATCCTTTGAACTTAGGTTCTGCAGGGGCCATTTATTTCTGTATTATTCTACAGTATTAGCTTCACAAGCATATGTTTGCATGCCTCATTTGTTGTGTGACCTCTGAGACACTATTCACCTTGAGCTGCATGTGCCTTGGGTTGGCTAACGACATGGGTGATAGTGTTGCCCCTACTCTGTCAGGGGTTCCCTTCCTTGCTGGGTTCATGTGTGTGTTTGTGAAAGGCCAGCCTCCTGTATAGTGCATGGGACTGTGACTTCTGTGAGGCTCAGGGTTGGGGGACAGTCTAGTTTTTTGAGTGCAGAGGAGTTCATATGCTTGTTTTATGGCATATTGCTTACACCTTTCACAACTATGTATTTCACTTTGGCTGGATCAGGAATCTGTTCTTGGTGTCCCTGCTTGGTTTTCACCTTCATGGCCTGGTAAACCCCCACAGTCTTTGGTGTGGTTTGAGATGGTCCATCAAGCCCAGACTCGCTGGGGGCGAGTTTTTGAGATATTGATTGGTTTTTGTGTGTGTGTGTATGTCAGTGGTAATTCTTTGTTTACACTCCTCCTCGTTCAGATGCTTCTGTGCACCAACTGCTTTTGATCTGGCCATAGCCTGTGTGGTATAGGGTTCCCTTGTGCCCTCCTGTGATTTCCTTGCCCTTCCTTCCCTGCCTTTTGTCCTAGTTGGAGTAGCTTTGGTGGTGTTCATGAGGTGTTTTCCTTTTATATCACCACCACTCTTTACTCGCAACTATTCACTGCTACTCCACCCTAGCCTCCTCTTCCCTTCCAGGTGTGGGGTCCTGTGTTGTTTTGTATGTACTTACCTGATTGTACTTGTGGGAGTTGAGCTCTGGCTCTTTGGTCCTGCCTCTCAATGGTCAATCAACTGGTGTACAGGTTCCTGAGCCTATTGGCCTCTATCATATCTACACTTGAAGCTGTGTATGGAGTCAGCCTCCACCACATCACTTCCTTATGCATTCCATTTGTCTAATACTCTGAAAAAAATCTTTCTAACGTCTCTATGGAGATGGGAGTATGTATAAGGTGCGTGGCGTCTTCCCCATGATATGTTCCTGCTGGTCCAGGTTTTAGACCATACTGGCAAGTAGTTTTTCTGTTATGGTTTGCAACATTCCAACTTTTTGCTTGTACCATGCTATGACCACTGCTTCTTGGAAGGGAAGAGCTCTGTTCCCTCTCACTGCCTTTCATTTCCTGCATTGTTGGCTCATTTGCATTATTCTCTGCGTTCACGTTGGCGACATCTCTCCTCGTGTTGTGGGGGCCTCGTAGCCTGGTGGATAGCGCGCAGGACTCGTAATTCTGTGGCGCGGGTTCGATTCCCGCACGAGGCAGAAACAAATGGGCAAAGTTTCTTTCACCCTGAATGCCCCTGTTACCTAGCAGTAAATAGGTACCTGGGAGTTAGTCAGCTGTCACGGGCTGCTTCCTGGGGGTGGAGGCCTGGTCGAGGACCGGGCCGCAGGGACACTATAGCCCCGAAATCATCTCAAGATAACCTCAAGATAACACTTGGTCCCCATGGAGCAAATGAGGGTGTTCCGCCCACCCCTAACCCCACCATTGAAATTTTGCAAGACCCTTACCCCACATGGTGAAAGCAGATACTTTCCCCATTGTTTTGAAAAAGCATTTTCCTTTAACATTTTTTCCTCACTCACACTACAGTGTTCTGTTCACTGATGGGTCAAAGTCTGTGTTGGCTTCTCTGTTGTTTCCCCCAATGGAACATATATTTGGAACAATGGAACATTTAAACGATTCTTCGCGGCAGGGGATCGTATTCCAGGGACCATAGGATTAAGGACTTGCCCGAAACGCTACGCGTACTAGTGGCTGTACAAGAATGTAACAACTCTTGTATATATCTCAAAAAAAAAAAAAAAATATATGCTACCTACCCCTGGAGACCAGCATCTTCATGGTATTACTTTATCCAATGTTGTATGCTCATCAGCTGCTTTCTCAACATCACCGTTCATTTGTCATTGTGGTAAAGTCTCACATTACCCTCATGACTAAGGTAACCCTTTACCTTTATCTTTTAACCCTTTACCTTTATCTTTTAACCCTTTACATCCTGTGGTGGTCGAAATTTAATGTGCCATTTTTTTTATCTCTGGCAGATACAAGACAGTAAAATTTTCTGGGTTCTCTGCCATATTTTGAGTTACCTCAAATGAATTCACAGATGCCACCATCATGGAGGCTATTCATGCTATCTTGAGGTTATCTTGAGATGATTTCGGGGCTTTAGTGTCCCCGCGGCCCGGTCCTCGACCAGGCCTCCACCCCCCAGGAAGCAGCCCGTGACAGCTGACTAACACCCAGGTACCTATTTTACTGCTAGGTAACAGAGGCATAGGGTGAAAGAAATTCTGCCCATTTTTCTCGCCGGCACCCAGGACCACAGGATCACAAGTCCAGTGTTCTGTCCGCTCGGCCGACTGGCTCCCAAATGCTTGCGACATTTCCTAGAGAGAGATTTACCATTAAGATTTCTACCTGTTCATTCATGTTGCAATCCATGACCGTTGGGCTGGCATTAAAGATAATAAATTACGTGCTCCTAAACTTAACCTTCCTCCTACCATAATACTAAGCAATGGGAAACAGCTTTGCCTATGTAGTGTGTCAGTCACACCTGCGTAACTCAAGGCCACTTAATGGAATGACATTCTGCTCCAATTTGTCTAAATTGCATTGTCACACTTACAGCCATGCACCTCCTTGTAGATTGTCTTGATTTTCAGGATGATAGAGTGTCTTGCACTCATAGTTGTTTATTCATTAGAATCCTTGGTGAATCTGATACCTTTGACATCGTTCACTTAGTGCCCCTCTGTTCTCATATTGACACCATGTTATATATCAACCCATCCTCCTGTTTAGATAGCCGGTCGGCCGAGCGGACAGCACGCTGGACTTGTGATCCTGTGGTCCTGGGTTCGATCCCAGGCGCCGGCGAGAAACATTGGGCAGAGTTTCTTTCACCCTATGCCCCTGTTACTAGCAGTAAAATAGGTACCTGGGTGTTAGTCAGCTGTCACGGGCTGCTTTCTGGGGGTGGAGGCCTGGTCGAGGACCGGGCCGCGGGGACACTAAAAAGCCCCGAAATCATCTCAAGATAACCTCAAGATAGTACCTATTGTGACGATCGTTGATAAGTCAGAATTCATATTCTTAGCTGTTGGTCGTATACTAACTCGTAAGGAATTTTTAAAATAAAAGAAGCTAAAACACACTTAAATATTCCTAGGCTTAGTATAGCACACACATGTACTATATTAGGTCTCAGATATTGTATATTAGGCCTAAGAAGGTTAGGATAGTTATTAGTTTGGTTTGTCAAAGAAACACAAGCAAAAACGTTTTCTGGTTGGACCGGACTGGAACTTTCGAGTTCTGGTCCAACTCAATAGTTCAAAGTTCTACTTTCGCTGTACTGTACGTCGGAATATATACTATGGGCCTCATTGTTACTATGAGCACTACTAACACGGATGGGCTGTACAGCTGTATATATATAGTGTCTTTTTAAACATCTTGCGACACAAATGGTGTAGCAGTTTTCCCCGGCTTCGCAGCTTCTTTTGATAATTTCTTATTGTAATAATTGTTTAGACTGCTAGACTAGCAGTAACCCTGTAGATGTAAACATTTTCCCATTTTATACATTTGTTTTAATATATCCAGACACACTTTCCACCATCCTCTTTAAAAAAAAAAAATTACTTTTTGTCTTCATTTGACCTAATCTCGTTGCATATATTATTCTGCCCTCGTGCGTGTCTTCCTTAAACCTTAAGGTTGCAATCACTATATGTTATGTTCTCACTTGCTCTTTCCACCAAGTAATTCCTGCCAATCTTATATCACCTTGTGACACCGAACACCAGCTTAGCATTCTAACCCAACAATTCTTTGGTTATCTTGATGATTTCGGGGCTTTAGTGTCCCCGTGGCCCAGTCCTCGACCAGGCCTCCACCCCCAGGAAGCAGCCCGTGACAGCTGACTAACACCTAGGTACCTATTTTACTGCTAGGTAACAGGAGCACAGGATGAAAGAAACTCTGCCCATTGTTTCTCACCGGCGCCTGGGATCCAACCCAGGACCATAGGATCACAAGTCCAGTGTGCTGTCCGCTAGGCCGACCGGCCGCTCCGGTTGACCTGTACAGCTCCAAATATAACTCATTATCTCAGCCACTACAAGAAAATGATGGTAAATCACCCCACTGACAAAAATATGAAGGTTAAAAAAGTTGACCAGACCACACACTAGAAGGTGAAGGGACGACGACGTTTCGGTCCGTCCTGGACCATTCTCAAGTCGATCAAAGGTTAAAAAAACTATTTATTAAAGAAAATGCATTTTGGCACAATATAAAACATATGAACATTTTTACATGTTGAATTACCAGGATTCAGCACTACAAACCTTATAATTCCTCATCTTGACACCATTTATACAGTTATAGACATATGGTACAAAACTAAGCATAAGATTCATGTGTAAATGCACAGATGTTTGGCAGTGTTGCCTCCCCTATAGTATAAACAAGTTAATACTGGCATCATGCTAGTTAATGCTGGCAAAAATGCTAGTTAAGTATCACAAATTTTGCATTTGTAAAGCCATGCATCAACTTGGCCTAACCAACATAATCATTCATCACTTTATTCAATTCAGTAGCTCTCAGGCTGTAAACCTGGAGTAATTACCTAAGTGTAATTACCTAAGTGTAGTTACAGGATGAGAGCTACGCTCGTGGTGTCCCGTCTTCCCAGCACTCTTTGTCATATAACGCTTTGAAACTACTGACGGTCTTGGCCTCCACCACCTTCTTCCCGAACTTGTTAAAAGTGCACACCTTTTAATCTTGCTAAAGTTATTTTAAAGGGAAGAGATGTTTGTGTTAATATAAATTACTGAAAATACAATATACAGCAGTAGAAAATACATTATATGATGAATAATAGTATGAAATCTAGCAGAAAGTACAATATATCTCAAGTACTTAATCACGAAAACCCCACTTCATGATAAAACAAATATTTGCACGTTTAATTCTGGATAAGGTGATGTACCTATTAAAAAATACCGAGGACATACACAGGATCAAACCCACATCCTGAGGAGTCCCGAGACGCAGTTTCAATCCCATTGTGCAGCCTCAACATTACCTCAAAACAAATAATTGTTTCATCATCTATTACCTCATAATTTACACATAGATAGTTGTAAGAATCATATAAGCACTCTCAGCCAAAATAGTCATTCATTAGATTTCCTGAAAGCCATTAACAATGGTAAATTAAACACGGTTTCCTTGTAAAACTTTTGCTTGTTAACACCAAGAACATTCCCGTGCTAACACAATGGCCACTCAGCACTACATTTATCACAACATAGTGAGGGGTTGTAGATGAAGAGTCACAATAACGTAGCTGAAAAATGTTGACCAAAACGACACACTAGAAATTCGAGAGACGACGACTTTTCGGTCCATCCTGGACAATTATCACAGCGATTGAACGATTATCAAGTCGACCGAAACGTTGTCGTCTCATCAATTTCTAGTGCGGTTTTGGTCAACATAGTGAGGGTTGTTATCGTACGAGTGAACACCATGAAACAAGTTACCATGTTATTCAATACTTATGATTATGTTAAAAAGCAAGCTTAACTGGATCTAATAAATACTTGCATATTTTAATTCATCACTAACTAACATTAGAGAAACTTTTCCACACTCGTCTTCATTAAAAAATAACATAGAAAAAGGAGTACCAAATAAGTAGTTTACAAAGTGACAATTATCTTGGTACTACAATGTTAACTTGCTACACTCCATCAGAACCTTTCTCCTTGCAGTGCACACTAAATGAATGTTAAGGAATTCTCGTGTTTCTCATCTTGTCTAAAGAGGAAAAATATATATATATATATATATATATATATATATATATATATATATATATATATATATATATATATATATATATATATATATATATATATATATATATAATATATATATATATATATAAATTACTAGTAGTATTGAAGCAGTGAGGAGCGGCTGAATACAAGGCCAACATATCACAGGACAAGACTCAAGCTGGTACTATAAATATTTCCAATATATATAATTAAAATGGTATGTTTATACAAGACATCAGATAGATCATAATGCACAGTACACCGTGAACACAACTGCGAACAAGCCTGAATGGTCCCCAGGACTATATGCAACTGAAAACTCTCACCCCAGAAGTAACAAAAGAAGTGACTTTTGTCCCGGTCGTGTTGGTCGAGCGGTTAAGGGATCCTGTACGCCAGCAGCAGAGTGCTCCTGGCAGTATGGGTTCGAGTCACTTCTGGGGTGTGAGTTTTCAGTTGTAAACACAACACATTTCCTCCACGACACAACGAGCAGTTAACTCTTCTGGTGCATTAACTCTGCCCTGTATGTTTTAAATGTTTGCCACAATGTGTTTTTATAAGTACAAATAATACAAAACATGTTTATGCATCTGAAAATGTTGTAATTTTGCATTTTTTTGTTTGAATAAAACTATCGTAGGAAATTCTCACTATCTGAAATTTATCCGTTGCACCGGATTAGCGATAACTCCTCTAATTTAATATGATTTTATGGAATCTGTGCATATATATAGCATTAATATATACACACACACACACATAAAATACATACACAGAGGCATATACATGTTTAGATAAATTATGTATACATACAATTGTGTATGTCACATTTCCTGTATGTTTACATCCACTTTATACACATGAATAATGGTCTTTGAGTATACTGTACCATTCAGTCTATTCAGAAGGCTGTTTCTAATATACATAGCATGAATAATTAAACAAAACATTCTTAGCATCATTTCAGTACCATACGTATTCTATTTTTTCTTGTTCAATATGTCAGTCCACGACAGTTCATTCAGGGTAGTAATGTGATTCAGCAAATGTACAAAGGTTATGGATTGTATGTTGCCATACAAAATACAACTACATTCTAAAGTTGAAGTGAAGGGGGATGGACAGGAAATGTATTAACGAGAATAAAAGAAATTCTCAATAATAATGAAAAACAAAAGAGCAAATAAAATAAACATCTGTCAAACTACTGTTGGTATGGGCACACTGGCCAGGAAGGGCCAGTGTATCAGTGCATCATTGGAACAAATGGGAAAAATAGTTCGTTATATGCAGGCGAGGAGTCACAATAACGTGGCTGAAGTATGTTGACCAGACTACAAAAAATAGTTCATTATATGCAGGCGAGGAGTCACAATAACGTGGGTGAAGTATGCTGACCAGACCACACACTAGAAGGTGAAGGGACGACGAACGTTTCGCTCCGTCCTGGACCATTCTCAAGTCGACGAGAATGGTCCAGGACGAAATGTCGTTGTCCTTCACTTTCTAGTGTGTGGTCTGGTCAACATAGATAATTATATTTGTTAAGGCAATATACGTAGGAGCAATACCAATACAGTACATACTGGGTATTTGTAAAGACGTCCCAAGAACACATGTCTTGAGACGTCAACTGTGTAACATACCCAAATATCTATTTACTTTCATAATAGCCATAAAATGTCATGACAAAACTCAGATTTGTCAGGAAATATAAAGGATAAAGGTTAAAAGGAAATCAATTATGAGAAATGCATTTAAATGCGCAAAATTTGACTTTACCAAATGTCCCTCAACGCCTTTTAAGACGATGCCGCCTTACTCGTTCTACAGTAGTGGTGATAGGTTCATTATGCAGTATTTGTCCAGGGGAAAGATGAGAGGGATGAAAAGAGAATGGGGGGGGGGGGTGGAGTCAGAAAACGGGGGAGAATGGGAGTGAGACCCTAGCACAGCAGGATACCCCCGTGTAGTTTACAATATTAAAGACTCGTCACTTCAACTGATACTTTAATATAATGTGTTTGATTAAAGCAGCAAAGTTACTATCTATAAAAAAAATCTAGTTCTGCTATAAATATTAAATAACTGATTCAAATGTATAAATCCTCTATTTTATGCTGATTAGGAACATAACCAACATCTTATCTAGTTTGTTTTTATTATATTAAAGATACTGTAAATAGAATACAAAATTTACTGCAATTGATTGAGAGAGCTGCTGGCAATAGATACCAGGGATATATATATATCTTAAGACTACGAACTGTGACGAATATTCTTAAAAACAAAAATGCCTCTGTATATATATACATGAAAACACAAGCATGTAAGAGTGTGGCTTGTGGCAAATTGATAGACAATATACGACTATGTTGTTGTGCTTACTGTTAAATATTTACGCCGAGGACTTATCGCAATGTTTCGTCGGGAAAAAACTGACTGTTGTATAGGAGACGATTTCTGAATTCACTGCATTTTGCACCTACGTATATTTGAGCTGACGAAGGAACGTGGGGGGTGGCGTCGACAGCCACTTTCCATTTCTCTTCACTGGTGATATAACCATAGGCTTACCCCCCTGCTTAAGATAAGCACTGCATATCCCACATGACAAAATATACTAATATATAAACAATGGTTGCCACTGAGCTACACTATCAACCGGCGAAAGTAAGATTACTGACGATCTTGTTTAAAGTTTTCAAGTAAATACAATGAGAGCACAAAACACAAATGAGAATGAATAGAAACTAGTTTAAAGAAAAAATAACATGATAAAACCCTAAGGTACTCCATGTCAACCAGGAATAACTAGCTAAATAAAGAAAGGAATATCAAGGTATTTAAAATGAAATCAGAATGTAAAGTGGTGACAAAGAAAACGGCAATTACTAGTATCAATTGTATTCTTTAGACTAATTAAGGTGGGGGAAAGGAGGGGAGGGCTATATTAAATTTTCTGTAGCAGTACTATATATAGCATGAATGCTATACATTTCTTTCATACAATTAGCAGTAATATTTTAATGCAAGGTACTTTAAAAGATTATTCGTAGTGCAGCATTGTGTGTCAATTTTAATTTGTGCTTTGTACGATTCAAAACGAATATACAGTACTCGCATATAATCAAGCACTCGACTCCTGCTACAGCATCTCCCTGTACAGACACACGGCTTGTAACAGATTTGTTTTTTTTTTAAGTTTCGGACATAATGGATGATAGTGGTTTACTAAAGACTTCATAACGCAACATCCTTTGGAATGGCAGTTTTACCAGAACGTTTTGTTCAGTGTAAAATACAGTGATGTCAGATGCATCAAATGTTTTTGTCAATTTTGTAAACCGGCTGGTAACTTTTAAGGAGGAATTTGTAAAGATTGACGACGAAATATTGTATACCCCGAGTATTAATTTAACCATAATTGATTAAACATAATTAAAAACTTATCAAGAATTTGTTGTAATTAATTACATTAATATGTGGAATGCATCAATTTTATTTTAATATTTACTGGACTTAGCCGTGTTTAAATTCTCTCTCTCTCTATTCACTACATTTTATTTGCCTTGTCATTGTTAGCTAGTCCTGAAGGGAGAAGGGGCAAGGGTTTCAAGAAATCCTTAAATAACTGGCTTGTCCCCGAGTAGATAAGATGTTTAGTAGCACCACTGATCAACACGGTTGTAGTTAAGAATTTGAATTACAAAACAAAAAATTTAATAATGAAATGCCAAATTCCAGGTGAACCCTTGTGGCACCCTGAGGCTACAGTACTGATCTAGTACCAAACTACTAGGAGCCATCAGTTGCAGTTTTTTCAGGCCTATCTTGAGGTTATCTTGAGATGATTTCGGGGCTTTTAGTGTCCCCGCGGCTTGGTCCTCGACCAGGCCTCCACCCCCAGGAAGCAGCCCGTGACAGCTGACTAACACCCAGGTACCTATTTTGCTGCTAGGTAACAGGGGCATAGGGTGAAAGAAACTCTGCCCATTGTTTCTCGCCGGCTTACCAAGAAACCAGAACCTAATCCCCTTTAAACCCTCTAAAGAGGTTCAGAGCCTCTCGAGTCTCTCCACCGAGATAAAATTGACCGTGAATTTTAATCATATTTGCCCTCACTGGGGAAGCTCCCACAAAGTCAGCGAAACAAAACAGACCATTGGTGCTTTTAACACATATTCATACTCCAAAAACCAACAACAATTTAAACAAACTATCAAAAATTCATGACAATAGCATAACCTCGTTGCCCCGTCCCCCCACCAGATGGTCAAGCTTGTGCCAATGTCAGCGACAACAGAATTTGAGATAGACATTGTGTACTTGCCTAGCTGTGCTTGTTGCGCTTGCGAGGGTTGAGCTTCGGCTCTTTGGTCCCACTTCTCGACTGTCAATCAACTGGTGTACTCGTTCTTGAGCCTATTGGGCTCGCTATCTATATTTGAAACTTTGCATGAAGTCTCCCTCTACCGCATCACTGCCTAGTGTATTCCATTTAACTACACTGAAACTGAAATAAACTTTAATGTCTTTCTCTTTCCTTTAACCTCTTTCTAAAATTAGAGGTGCAATACGTACTCGAAGAGAGAGAGAATTCTATCAACATCAGAGGCCCAAGACATACTACTACTATATACAAGGGGCATAACTAGCTGACATCTCAAAAGTGTCCAAGAGAGAACTCAATAAAGAACCCAAAGGATACCTGATCAACTAGGTTGTGATTCGTACATCAGGCTGCGAGCAGCCGTGTCCAACAGCCTGGTTGCCCAGACCATCAACCATGAGGCAAAGTCAGAGACCAGGCCGCAGGGACCTTGAGCCCCGGGAACCAACGCAAGGTAACAGCAAGATAAGGTCTGTGGTTCATTTGAGTACCATACTAAGTTTCCACCTGTCTCTCCTTGTTCGTATATCACCCATGCTACATAGTGTCTTTACCCATCCTGTTGTGCAATTAGAGTTGGGATGTACATTGGCTGCAACATAAGTTGAGATTGGCATTGGACGCAATGGAAACTGGGATGGGCATCGGGTGTAACTGAAGTTAGGATTGAGCAGGAAGAGGTTGGAACCAATTAGTGTGTTCAGTTGAGAGTACAAACTGATTATATATATTTTATTCAATAAATGTACAGTTTTGAGGAAAAATAGAATTTTGTAAAATTCTTATCTTGCATAAAACTTTTTTTTTTTTTCAAAATAGCTGACTACAGCTTTTTTGTTAGGAAAAATAAAGGATATGAAGGCCAACAATTCTTTATAAATGAATAGGTAACCAATGAACCAGCACCTAAGCATTTGACTTCTTCCAGCAAGTGTTTACATAGTTGTTATTTATGAGAAGTTGGTGACTAGCGATTAAAAACACGTTAAGGGGTACCAAGCTACGCACACGACAACTCTGGGGCTAGATTCACGAAGCAGTTACGCAAGCATTTACGAACCTGTCCATCTTTTCTCAATCTTTTCCGGCTTTGTTTACAATTATTAAACAGTTAATGAGCTCCGAAGCACCAGGAGGCTGTTTATAACAATAACAGTTGATTGGCAAGTTTTCTTGCTTGTAAACTGTAATAAATGTAACCAAAACAGTCAGAGATTGAGGAAAGATGTAAAAGTTTGTAAGCACTTGCGCAACTGCTTCATGAATCTGGCCCCTATTTACTATCAGTCAATATTCACACACACGAGGCACAATAACCGAGCCAAGTACACGCACGATAAGGTTAATAATAAACCCAGTCTAAACTAATTACTGTACAATATTTCTCAAAAATACTTGAAAAGTGGCTGCACAAAATGAAGTTTGTTAGTTTGTGTAGTATTTGTACAGTTTAAGCGTTACTGATACCAAATGATCGGCAATTATCAAAAAGGGAGCAGCGAGCAGTAAGTATATAGCACTATATACATAGCATTATATATGCCACAGTTCATCCCAGATACCAGCCAGTAAGCTGGTGGTACGAAGAACATGACCAATGGTGGTTGTCGGCAGAACTAAATAATAACCTGCAGCCGAATGATAAATTAAGAACTTTTGTAAAAAAAAAAAAAATCACAAAAATATTATAGAAGAACAAATTCGTGACACAGCTGACAAATGATCGTTGATGCAATGGAGACAACGTAAGCATGAAATAGAGCACAAACGACGCAGCAAGTAAACAAGGAGTGTTAAAAGTTGTGCTCGAAAGAGTGGCCGGTATACAATGTAACATCATACATGAGGTAATAAAAGTGTTAGGGTCAAACTGCCAAAGAGTAATTACTCAAACTCCATAAAAGAAACAGCCTTACGAGTACAGACTGATATAGCTTAAAGTAATGCATTAAAGATCTCGAGTACATTTTTTTTTTTCAAATTACTCGCCAGCAAATTTCTATAAAAGAAATAAATAGAATGTCCTGCAACTCTAATCAAATGCTAGATCTTAATAAACTCAAACATTGATGAAGAAGGCTAAAGTACACCAGCTACAACATTTACACATTTGAAAGAGCATTTTAGCTGCACTTTCACATACAATGTAGTAAAATAGAATACTGTTTTTTTTTTCTTTGCATATCAAGACACTGTTTGGGAAGTTCCACATAAAAGTATATTCTGGCAGCATTTAAAAAAATACCAAGAAAGGCACAATCAAATGAATGTTGTATTTATAAGGCCACACCAACTCAGACACCCGAACACGTGTTCATGCAAACATGAAGATTTGTAAATACAGAGCTTGAGAGGTGTGTGTTTGGGATGCAAAACCCTGCAACTCTATAGAGCATTTGGGATACTTGCTACTCACCTAATAAGCCGAGGTGCTTCTACATCAGCCACAACGTATATGGAGCATCAAATTCGAAGCAATGATTTACGCAACACACAGCACCACTTAGACTTTGTTCCTTACCCGGACAGAATATTTTGAGGTAGAAAATACCACGAGAGAGCCTTAAAATGTTTACCGAAACTCTCAATGTTGGCTGATGTTTGGGAATGAGATATTTAATAGTGTAATTTGTCTTTCTGAGATCAAAATGAATACTTGCACCCAGTCCACTCACACTTCTAATAATGTATGCCTGTACCATATTTCTCAGGAATGCATATAATTCTTCTGAAAGAATCATCACACAAACAAGTCCTCATATACAAAATTTGTATTCTTTCATATCACCACAAGAGTACACTTACTTAACTAACTTTGAAGAAAACAAAGACATTCCTTCACTAGTTGTCTCATGTTTAAAAGAAGGGACCCAGGAGCTAAAGCTTGCTCCTTGCAGGCGCAACTAGATAATTACTCACACACACACGTTGATTTCCAAATCCAAAGATATACAGGTACTGTAATTAGTACATGCACCCATACACTACAAAAATCATAAAAATCAAGTTTCAAACACTATTAAAGTGTGACGAAGTTAAAGTAGTTGAGACAGCCAATGCAGTATGTCTGAGGAACCATTTCATACAGAAGAAAGCGCACACTCTACATATATTCTGAATTGCCGCAAAAAAGCACAGAAGCCTTGTTTACGTCTGTAAACAGGTCTTACTACAACTTGCTTACAACAGTACTCTCAATATAATATTTTGTATAACAGACATGAACTTGCCTATCTTTACATGGTATCCTTCGAGCAATATTAACATTAAACTCATTTCACGATGTATTGAAGGTATTAGAGACATAGCATCTGCCATACTGGTAATTAAAGAAAATATCATGGCCTTGGAGATAGCAATAAACCTATATTGAGGATTAACCCTACAATATAAGAAAGTGAGAAGAGGCTGCAGTTATTGAGCAGATCTAAACCGAGGAAAATAGGCATCAAGAATGAATGCGAGAGTTGCCACTCCGGCTGCTATTACCATGAACTGACTTCCACCAAGAGTCCCAACTCTCACTCCTACTAACATAAACTGACTTACAGCAAATGCGTCGAAGCCAGGATCAATGCTGCCATCACTGGATACCATTGTTTATTCCTAACTGGCAATACATTACCGCCTTCTTAACAAATACAGCGACAGGTGTCGGTCAAGAGGTCTTGCAGCCCCTTCGTAAGGAGCCGTACTGAAGGTCTGTATTGTAATACTGTGTCTAGCCATTTGACATCCTTACCAAAATTATCTTCCATTAATCCCTATTCAGTATATGTCATGTTTTCTGGTGAATAAATTGTTAAACCTACAAATCTACAATTTACATCTATAAGAGGCACATATTTACAGAGTGGTAATTCTGTTATATCTTTTTATACATAAAATTGTACTAAGTGAAGAGAAAATGGGAATTATCCATTTCCAAAAATATCTATTAAGCTTTAAATTGGCAATTAATTGTGAATCTCGTATGCAACTTCACATAGTGATTTAATATCCTATAACATGCAAGCACATAAGAGCTAGGTAGGATACTTTTATAAAAGGGGTTAGACCTTTATTGAGTGCATGACCACTAGTCATAACTCACAAAAAAATCCCCCCCAAATAAATTAAGGAATCCTTCAATATAATCCACATTAGCTTATGCCAAAAATCCTCCAATATCTCTTAACAATTCATTAAGATATGGATGGAATCCTCGGCTCTCACTTGCCCGAATGATTCCGTGGTTTTGATAAGTTAAGAGGTGCATCTGAAAAATAAAAATAGAATTTTAGTAAATATGTAAATTACACATACAGTATTTATTATGGTTACCACAAAATTATTGAATAAATATCTTTTTTGGACTACTGTATGCACTCGCTTATCCGGATTCCACTTAACCGGATATTTGAGTTATCCGGCCAAAATGGCATCAGGGAAGTCTGGCAAAAATTCGCAATATCCCGATAGTAATCTGGATAACCGGAGATTTTGCCTGATACAGCAGACAGGTATGGGCCCCATAATGTATTAATCCCATACATGTGTGGCTCGAGTCGTGGGGTATGGGAGGTACTGGAGTGGGTGGTTTCAGGGTAGGGGGTGTTGGGAGAGGGGGGGAAAGTTAGGAGGAACTGTCTAAGGGATGAGGGGGGGCCTATAATCTGTATTATATAGAATAATTAAGAATTATTTTAGAACATTTCATCATAGTAAAAAATGAAATAAATATCATCTAATATTATAACAAATACAAATTTCTTGAAAACTATGTGCACAGGCTGAAAAGTGTGGGATTTATTTTCCATCTGGCGGCCTATTTTCCATCAGAAGGCCTGGTTGACGACCGGGCCGCGGGGACGCTAAGCCCCGGAAGCACCTCAAGGTAACCTATGTAAAATGCCTGCCCGCCCGCCCGCCCCAGATCCAGGCCGGGTCGAGCTAAACAGGCCACGTACTCCCGGCCCTCGCCTACTCACAGTGCCGCCCCATTGGCCAGACATTTTCTTAAATAACTTGTTGGTTCTCATAGTAACTTTCATAATTTTTGGCCAAGACTATGTCTGGTAGCAGCAACAATCGCTCTAGAGGTGTTGAAAGGAAGAAGGTTGTGCTAACAATTAAATCAAGTTACGTGTTATAGAACTCTGTGAAGATGGCAGGTCGGCAGTGAGTGTTGCCGAGGAATTTGGCATAGGCATCTTGAGGTTATCTTGAGATGATTTCGGGGCTTAGCGTCCCGCGGCCCGGTCTGCGACCAGGCCTTATTTTCGTTACACACCCCCTGGAAGCAGCCCGTAGCAGCTGTCTAACTCCCAGGTACCTATTTACTGCCATGTAAACAGATCCTTCTGGATGAAAGAAACTGCCCATTTGTTTCTGCCTCCACCGGGGATCGAACCCGGAACCTCAGGACTACGAATCCAAAGCGCTGCCCACTTAGCTGTCAGGCTCCCATTATTACGTACAGGCATTAGTACCGTCTCTGATATAAGGTAACAAAAAGATGAAATACATAGCAACCAGTGAGAGTGAGGGATGTAAGCACAAGTAGAGGGTGTAGTAGGAAAACTTTGAAAGCCTTCACACAATGCACAGTTGGATGAGGCTGTGTACAAGTGCACAAGACAGCACCGCACAGCTGGTGTGACAATTCACAGTGCAGAAATAATACATGCTGCAAATAGGTCTGCAGCCAGCCTTGGAATACAGGATGTCCAGTTAAGCGATGGGTGGATTGCAAGGTTTAAAGTGAATCACAATATTGTGAAGAAAATTGTCAGTGAAAAATTGAGTGGAGATAGTGTTAAATCATTTAAACATAAATTAAGAACATACATTATGTCTAACAATTTATATTATCAAATCTATAATGGTGATGAAACTGGGCTGTATTGGAGGAGTTTGCCTGAAAAAAAAACTTTAGCTCTGAAGAGTGAGAGTAATGTGTCAGGGAGTAAGGTTTACAAGGATAGGCTGTCATGGTGTGCACCTATGTCAACGGAAAACACACACACACACCCATGTGTGTGTAATTGTTGGCAAATCCAAGAAACCAGGAGCTTTGCAACATTGCTTGAACAGTCTGCCTGTGAAATATTATAGCTCAAAGAATGCATGGTTTACACAGATCTTTCTTTTGTGGTCTCAAGGTGTGTTTTACAAGGGAGTTTGTGACCACAATTAAGAAATACAAAGTGAGGGCAAGCAAAGTTTAGGTTTTGCTGTTGCTTGATAATGCACCTGCCCATCCCCTATATTGAGACCTTAACCTCACATATTTGGCAAGATAACATGTATGGCACTTCCTCCTAACATCGCCTCTCTCACCCAGCCTGTGGATCGGGGAATTATCTGTGTCATGACGAGGTTGTACACCAAAAGTATGTTCAACGAAGTTTTGATGGATTTGCCTCTGTAGGAAGCTAAGGAACGTGGTGTGGATAACAGGGTGAAAAGAACCATTGAGAATTTGAACAACTATTCCATCAAGGAAACAATTTATAATCGGAGCAAAGTGTGGAGTGAGGTAAAGGAATCGACTTTGAAGAATTCCTGGAAAAAAATCCTCACGGCTACTGTGCATATTTAGGCATTGGTTAGGTTAGGTGTTTAGGTTCTGTTGGCGATTGTATTTGTAGAATGTGGTTGAAGCATTTACAGCATTGAGGTTCAAACAAAAGTTGTCAGCAAAGCACTTATTCCAAAAGTGTTTGAATGTCATCAGTTGCGAGTCGTGTATAAGCCATTTTTCATTCATAAACAGCTAGGGGTTTGGCAAGTGGATGGAATGGAATTTGGCCTTTGTTTATGAGGACGGGCTGCACAAGAAATCCAAGGATCTTCAACAAATGAAGCTTCACAAGCAAGCTAAGAGTCTTCAAGTAGAGAAGCCTCATAAGCAAGCCACGAGTCTTCAACCAGTGAAGCCTCACAAGCAAGCCAGGTCATGTAAATTTTCAAGCATTCTTAACTTAAAAGAGGTGTGGCATCAGTCAAAACGACGAATTACAACAAGGTAAGCCGAAGTTTCCGTTTTAAATTACAGTACAGTACTGCATTTATATATATTTTTAAGTATAGTGTGTGCGTGTGGAAATTAAAATTACTTTCAATGTGATACAACATTTTTTTAATAATGACCAACCAATTTCTTGTCAATTGACCAAATTGACAAAGGGGAATTCCTGAAACCAGCAACTTCAAGAACAAGAGGACACCGATTCAAGCTAAGGAAATAAAGGTGCCGGAAAAATATTAGAAATTTTCTATCACAAACAGAGTGGTAGACAGTTGGACCAAGTTAAGTGAGGTGTTGGAGGCCAAAACCATCAGTAGTTTCAAAGCATCATACGACAAAGAGTACTGGGAAGACGGGACACCACAAGCGTAGCTCTCATGCCATGACTACACTTAAATAATTACCGATTGATAAGCACCACTCTTAACCTTAAACTGATCCAGTCACCCTCAAACAATAGAAAAGCCTTTATCAATCGCCTTTGGGGGGGGGGGACTAATTGTGCCCTGTAATTTTAAAATGTCCTTCCGATTCAAGATGTCATTCGACGCAGGAGACCTCAGGCTATCATTTGCCATATTGGATAAAAGTCTAGAAAGCCTTAGTTTTCTTCCTAGGTCTTCCTACAAATATGGGTATAATGTCTATTGCATCACCACCCATTAGCTAATACCAATGCTAGGAACCAATGATGCCATGCAAAATTGCAAGGAATTGAAAAAAATCTTAGTGATAAGGAGGAATCTGTAACAAGTTAATTTCCCAGAAAATTATGATATCAGAAATATGATATCAACATTTCTTCCACTCATTATGGTCAAACTCAAATTATTACAATTTTGTTTGTGTTTTTCCCGGTGCCTTACCATACAGAAAGAATTTTTTTTGTTTAATGCACACCAGGAAATCCACCGATTTCAGGGGTAAAGAAGGGATTAATGCACACCAGGAAATCCACCGATTTAGGGGGGTAAAGAAGGGATTAATGCACACCAGGAAATCCATTAATTTAAGGGGTAAAGAAGGGATTAATGCACTACCAAACCAGACCACAGAAGAACAACTAATTCTTGCTTTAGGAAGTTATCAAGTGGAATAATTAATATTATTCAATTAGGAATCCATAATAATCCAGAAATAATCATTTATCCTGGAATAATCCAAATCCATGAATAATCCAGGAATAATAATGTATTCTGCAAATACCAAATGGAGTTATTTCAGGAGATACTGTAATAAATAGCCTTCAGGAGATACAGTAATCACATACATAAACAAAATAAACAACTAGATTGTCAGACCCGGGTGAACTGGATGATAAGGCCTTCGGAGAAAGTGTAAACATACGATTACCTACCTTGTGGAGGTGGAGATGGTAGTGGGGAAGATAATGGCCTGTGTGGTGAGAGCGGATGCACAGATGGTGGTGGCTGCCACGGTGACGAAGCTCCACGAGGGCTGGCCCCTCTACTCATGTGAGGAGACGCGGGTGTACTAGAGACCTGGGGCTTTGGACTTGGGCTATGAGATATGGCATGTGGGGAGGACCGTGACGACTGGCTTTGGGGCCGAAGAAGTTGGGCTGCTATGGACGTTGGCGGTGAATATCCACCAGATAAACTCCCAGATAAGAGGTGCTGGTATTGTGACCCAGGCAAAGATGGAGGCAAGTGTCCTAACTGGTATGTACCAAGGCCTGCTGCAGCAGCTGCAGCAGTTGCAGCGGCAGCAGTTGCCGCAGCAACAGCTTGTGCCATCTCTGTGTGCTGGGAAGACATAGAGGGAACTAATCCTGGAGCAAGAGAGTGAAGCATCATGTACCGAGGATCCACATATGGGTGCAAGCTATATAAACTTGCCATGTGTCCATAACGTGTCAAGTCGTACCGTTCCGTCGAGAGCCTGCCGAGATCAACAAGTGGGTCTGTCCTTTCTATTTGACTTGCATTTAGTTGCTCCAGCCTCTCGGAAACACTTCTATCTGTTCGTTCCTGTCTCTCTACCTTAACTGTACTCGTTAACACATCACTACTAATACGTTCTCTTACAACACTAGATTTGCATTGAGTACCACTGGGTTTCAGTTCAGGTTTTAATAAAGTTCTAAGGAAGGAATCATTCTTTCTATTGGCAGTTTCATTGTTTAAAATTGATTCGATGCTATATACCGAGGGTGTTAGTGAATTAATGGCACTTCTGTTGGGCTGAGAATGAGGCTGATTTGAGGAAGATGAGTTCTCACCGGGGTTGTGTGACACACTATTGACTCCAGAATGTAGCTTTTTACGATGTATAGATTCTTGATCAGTTTCCATCTGTCGTAGATACCTTTTTCTAGGAGACACGAAAGTTGGATCAACCGCATCAGCACTTATAATGGGTTTCTCAAACAGCACTTGAATGGAAGTTGTGGTATCTAGTTTTAAACCAACTTTTAGTCCCAACAAGAGAACCCGCGTCTCTAGTTTGCATTTTTTCTCCTCAAGTGCACTTTGGTTATCCTCAGATTTAACAGTTCTACACGAGTCTTTTATCTTCTCACAAGGCTCCCAAGAACCTGTTGGACCATTCACATATATGAAAGGGTTGCGTCTAAATCTAATTTTTTTCCTTATGTCTCGGGCACGCGGCAATGCATGCCAGTGAAACGAAGCTGTCTGCAACACAAAGCCTTTGTTACGTCGTGGCGTCAATTGCTTCCTCAGATGCTCACCCGTCCAAGGAGAAGAATTCAACGATGAACAGTCATCTGAAACTAAAAAATTAAATTAATATTATACTAGATATGTGGTGCTTCCTTGTAAGAACAACTTCATGGATAAATATGCCAGAATTTTTAAATTAAGAACAACAATTTATAATCATGTTTGTAGTTAATAATAACTTCAACCTCAATAAGCAAGAATAATATAAATAATGTTTCAACTATTTACTGGTACCACAATGACCAACCTTATTAAAATAATACCTGGACCATACCTGTAGTGTATTTCTGGAGTAGTTCTACTTTATGTCTTATCTCTTTCTTACCTTTGACTTTCTAATTTTAAATGATTGCCAAGGCATCTGTCTACAGAGGCCTCGTAGCCTCATGGATAGCGCGCAGGACTCTTAATTCTGTGGCGCGGGTTCGATTCCCGCACGAGGCAGAAACAAATGGGCAAAGTTTCTTTCACCCTGAATGCCCCTGTTACCTAGCAGTAAATAGGTACCTGGGTGTTAGTCAGTTGTCACAGGCTGCTTCCTGGGGGTGGAGGCCTGGTCGAGGACCGGGCCGCGGGGACACTAAAGCCCCGAAATCATCTCAAGATAACTCAAGATAAGAAGGCTAACATTATTCTTTCTAGGAATGATAAAGCTGTTGATATCCAGCAACTGGTGACTGAAAACAAGCGGTTAATGTAATGAAACGCCTCCTTTTAGTTCGGCCTCGGTGGATCTCTGAACTTAGCTCACCAAGGTAGCGGCATAAGAGACGTCAATCCTAGGAGTCCACATTGCCTATCAGAGACCCGAGCCAAAACCTGGCCCCGCCTCAGAGAGACGCAGGGGGCAGGGAATAGGCAGTTCCATGGGAGGCGGTCGGCTGAGCGGACAGCACACTGGACTTATGATCCTGTGGTCCCGGGTTTGATCCCGGGCGCCGGCGAGAAACAATGGGCAGAGTTTCTTTCACCCTATGCCCCTGTTACCTAGCAGTAAAATAGGTACCTGGGTGATAGTCAGCTGTCACGGGCTGCTTCCTGGGGGTGGAGGCCTGGTCGAGGACCAGGCCGCGGGGACACTAAGAATAAAAGCCCCAAAATCATCTCAAGATAAGAAGATGGGGTTTATAACCCTTTGGGTGAAAAAGCATCTGTTTCCTATCCTACACTGTGGCTTGTTGAGGCTGAAGTTGTTGCCCCTTTGTGTTACATCTCATCTTTGAAAAAAGTGATCTAGATTAACATCCTCCAAATTGTTCGGTATTTCAAAAGTTTCAATGACATCAGCCCTGTCATACCTGGTTTGCTGTGGTGTTAGCCCTGTGGCCCTCAACCATTCCTGGTATGAGAGTCAACTTAGCTTCGGGGTGACTTTTGTCACCCGGTGTTGAACTTTCTCCAAAGCAGATATGTCCTATATGTGCTATATCACAACTTAATTTTCTAGGGGCTTTATAGGCTTTAAAAATTACTCCTTTCAAGTTCAAGTAATAAAAGCTTCAAGTCAGTTCATAAATTAATAAGCAAAGGAAGTTCTCAAGGTATCACCCTGTATGCTAAACCACAAGAAGAAAATATACTGTACCAGAGATACACATTGCAATAAATACCTCTTAAAGCATATATCAAGTTTTCTAATGGTAATGGACATGACTAAAATTTACGTAGAGTCGCGATTACTGTATCACACACCAGACTGTGACGTGGGAGTGTCGTGTCGCAACGGATGCTGCGTAGTAGTAGTAGTGGTGGCAGATGATGGCGGTGGCCAGTAAGTCTTGCTCTTCACCGGTACCCACCCAGCAGGAGCGCCCATATCTGTTCGATGAGATAACTCCAGTAGGAATTTGCCCTCTGAAAAAATGAAAATAAAGATTAGAGCATTAAATGAAATAAAACAAACAAACCCCCCACCCTCCCCGGGCAACACCTCAGTAGCTCCTTTATCCTCATCTTGTTCCCTCTATGGGTAGGAAGTACACGATAACCTATGCAAATCCCCTGAAAAATCAAATCATAAAACACTCGACCTCCCTCTCAGAAATGTTTGCCGATTCTCAAAATGTCAAACCAAACTTCGTAATGAGCTATTAACATGTAATATGCCTCACTCGGGGCTTGCGTCCATCTCGCTGTTCGGCCCAAATGAATTATACGTGATAAGAGAAGGACAGGATATACGAGGTGGGTGTGGGAAGCTAATGGGGTGCCACCCTGAAAGTGGCATCCCATTACTCACCGTTCTATTTCCGGGTTGGACACGTCAGTTGCCTTCCCTGGCTATTCCTTTAGAGACCAAGCAACTCTTAACACGTTGTATCTATGTGTCAAAGATGATGTTCATTATGCATAACTTTGAAATCATACAAATATACAGATACACTATATGTGTATAAATATATGCACACATTTATATTTTTGTTTGTACTATTTATTTAATTTCTGTGATGTGAAAGAGTACTGCTGTTATACCGGGCCGATGGAATGTGGCACACTTATCATTAATTAAATAAAAAAATTGCCGCATTGGCCTTTGCAGTGTGAATATTGTACAGGAGTGAAGGGATACTCAAGCAAAAATTAGAACAATTTACTCTAATATCAAAATAAACAAATAACATATGAAAAACCCGCAAACCCCCTGACACACTTGGCTAACATGGAAGCAATAATAGTATCACAAATACATGTACAAACTTACGTTAACACAAAAATAAGGGCGACACTGAAAGCATTTACATATATCATTACAACCTGTACACGAAGCAGCTGGAGGCAAGCGTCATGTTGAGGCAGTAATGTTGATTCCCCGAGTACCTGGTAGAGACTGACGAATTTACCGAGGTCATGGGGTACTCAAACACCTCATTGTGACGCCACATCCTTTGTTACCGAGGCTTGGAACTAGGAACCGGTGGCATAACTGGCAGTTCATAAACGTAACGAAGCACTGGCGAGTCTTGCACCTGCCTGGGGCTCTCGGGTTGGGTGGAGGGTGTACTGGGTGGAGATGTCCAGACATTCATCTGCAACTGGGTTGAACGCCATACTGGTCGTACTATGAGGTATGTAGAGTGGTAAATAACGAAGGTAAGATGGAAGAGGCAGTTTCCTCTGCTATGCTGGGGATTTATGTGGTAAAATTATATATACAGGATATATATACTGTATGTATATATATTTTCAAGATGGGGGATGTTTACTGGAGGCCTGAGGAAGCAAATGTGAGCCCCCCAAAATGGGGAGTCGGTCAGCCGAGCAGACAGCACGTTGTGATCCTGTGGTCCTGGGTTCGATCCCAAGTGCCGGCAAGAAACGATGGGCAGAGTTTCTTTCACCCTATGCCCCTGTTACTTAGCAGTAAAATAGGTACCTGGGTGTTAGTCAGCTGTCACGGGCTGCTTCCTGGGGGTGGAGGCCTGGTCAAGGACCGGGCCATGGGGACACTAAAGCCCCGAAATCATCTCAAGATAACCCCCCCTCTTATATGCATGGAAGTTTCGAATCTTATGATATACAGTACTAACATCATCACATATCTGCTGGCACACCATCACACCCCTTAATATGTCAGCTGGTGCAGTGCAGGGGTTAAAGGTATGTTTTTGTTCTCAAAGTGGGGTTGCGGCGTCGTGGTCGATTAGATCCCCTAGTTAGCCCCATTGCTACAGGTATCGGAGTTGTGGGTGTCTATTTACTCTGCCTTTACAACATGCACACCACCTCGCAATCCCACTAGGGGTGTGGTTCGTCCTGCATCTGTTCAGCACATTTCCTGGTCTCAGCTATGTTGCATCTGAAAGTTTCTGAGTTGGGAAGGTTTTTTTTCCACTGGGGCTGTTTCATACATCATAGTTTAATGATAAAACTTCAGACTTCATTTTGTATTAATACTGGTATATCAAGTGGTATTGAACGTAGTGTTCATTCCAGTGACATTTTACACAATGGCTCCGCTTTCAATTCATGACTTAAGCTTTGTAATAAGCCTAATATACCTTAAGCACTTTTTTTAGTTCACAGAGAACATAAACAAGTCTTAAACGACTGGTGACTGACGACTTTATCCTTTTGCTTACATTAAGGACAGATATGCACATAATGTGGAATAATGAAAAATTTGACTAAAAAATAAACCAAACCACACAACTTGTTGACCAATCCACACACTAGAAAATGAAGGGACAACAACGTTTTGGTCTGTCCTGGACCATTCTCAAGTCGATCAAGTCGATCACACAACTTATAAGTTATGTGAAAAGTCATTAAAGAGCTCTGACAGAGAGAGATCTAGGGTATAGTTCTGGATTAGGTAGTCACCTGTGGAATTTATGAAGATTATTGGGTGAGAAGCCTTACCTTGAGGTGTTTTCGGGCTTAGCGTCCTCGTGGCCCCGTCAATGACCAGGCCTGGTTGCTGGACTGGTCAACCAGGCTGTTGGGCACAGCTGCGTAAGATAGCAAAGGTAGCCTTTGCTATCCTTTCCAATTTCAGAATTACTTTTAAATACAGTACATAAACAGCGATATATTAAAGAAACTGTTCACAGCTTTTCTACGACCAAAACTGAATATGCAGCAGTTGTATGGTGCCCATATCTCAAGCAGCACATCAATGGTTCAGCGAGACCATAGAGCCGAAGCTCAAACCTACAAAATGCTACAGAATGATTTCTTGAACTGAAAAGCAAGAGCTACAAGGAGAAGCTAACGACATTATATATGCCAAAGCTAGAAGAGAAGACATGTTCACTACATATAAAATAGTAACAGTAATTGACAAAACTGACAGAGAAATTCTTGAAACCTATAACCTCAAGAACAAGAGGTCGTAGAGGAAACAAAGGTGCTGAAAAAATTAACAGAATGCTTTCTTTTGCAGAGTGGTAGATGGAACAAGTTAAGAGAGGAAGCGGTGGATGCCAAAACCGTCAGTAGTTTCAAAGTGTCACGTGACAGACCAGAGGAAAGACCCGACACATACCCGGATTACCCGAAAGTCCAGGTAGGCTCCAGGCTCCAGCACCTTGGGAGCCGGTCGGCCGAGCGGACAGCACACTGGACTTGTGATCCTGTGGTCCCGGGTTCGATCCCGGGCGCCGGCGAGAAACAATGGGCACAGCTTCTTTCACCCTATGCCCCTGTTACTTAGCAGTAAAATAGGTACCTGGGTGTTAGTCAGCTGTCACGGGCTGCTTCCTGGGGGTGGAGGCCTGGTCGAGGACCGGGCCGCGGGGACACTAAAGCCCCGAAATCATCTCAAGATAACATCTCAAGATAACCTTTTGTACTAAATAACGGAGTAAATATTTTAATAACACTTGGAGAAACGAATTAACATTATTAGTCAATAATATTATTACTAATTAATATTAATTAACGAATTAACAAATTAATGGAATAATAGCCAACACCGACAATTTTTTTTTTGTAATTCCTGTACAAGGCTGGCCTGGGGCCAGGTTTGTCTTGTGATTACTTGATCTAGAAGGTTGTTGCTTCCGGCATCCTGCAGACCCACATATCTATTACAATCCACCTGGTTCAGAATAATTATTGCACATATGCCTTACATTCCTGTACCATTTTATAAAAGTGTTTTCCTTCTCAATTCATTCCATAATTTTTACAATGAATCTACTATATACAAATTTAAGAACTATTCATATATTGCATTCAAGAAATTCCTCCCGTCAAAATATGGAAGACGATTACGGCTAAAGAATAATCGTGTCTGGCACCCGAGTCTTACCTTTGAAGAACGTTAACCTGCCGCCGGTAGTGGTGGTAGTGGTGGTGGTAGTCGTGGTGGTGGTGGTAGTCGCAGTAGTCCCCGTAACAACCTTGCCTTCCTCGCCGCCGGTGCCGGTGGGTCGGGGCAACGCCCCCTTGGCGCTGTTGCTGGGTATGGGGGTCCCGGGCTTGCCCTTCACCTCCGCCCCGGGGCCGGTGCTCGGAGGCGACCCTAGGGGCCGGGGCGAGGGCGCGTGACCCCCCAAGAGCGGCACGGGACTCTCGCACTTAATCTTAGTCTGTGAGGGAGAGGTGACAGCACTGCTTGGGGGCGAGGGAGGGGAGGAAGGAGAGTTGGGGGAGAGGGACCTCTTCTCCATCATGCCCAACCCCCCTCCCCCCTCCAGCCCTGCCTTACTCATCCTCACACACACATCCGGGCTCGACACCTCCGTCTTGTTCTTCATGGTACAAATCTCCCCCCTCTAATGGATCTCAGACATCTTGAGACATCTTTGAGACATCTTCATCTCAACGTCGTGGATGCTGACCGCTTCACTTCCCCTTCCAAGACCTGGCATTCTTCTCCTCTACCGCGCTCCGGAGCCCCATTTTAACACTTATTCTCACGCCGAAAGGTCTTCCCGAGCCTCACACTCCTCGACATCCTCACACCAAGTCCCCAGAGTCGCGCTTTGTGGCCGAGAATCACCGTAGAAATTTGTTAGTGTACACTGCCATAGCTCAAAACATTTCTTTCATATTTTGTTCCGTTTCCCCCGTGCCTGTGTCCCGGTGCAGGCAAGCTTGCTGCTGCCTCCTTCTCTTAAGTCTCTCACGCCCACACGCCCGCCCTTATTAATACACGCCGCAGCGACTCGTGATATTAACCCAGCTGGCGGCCATAGACAAAGCCAGGGAAAAAATTTTCACACTCTATGCACTGATAACTTTTCTAGTTCAGGAGCATAACAGTATGACGCGCGCGGCCGTACAAATCTGGATTGAAATGCGTTAATTGCTAAAATGTTATGTTATTTAGCGATTTATATTTATTCAACGCATAAATCTTTGTTAATATATTTAAATAAGTTATGTGAAATAAAACTATTATCAGGTTATGAAGCATATAGGACCATTAGACCTGTTGTGATTATAGAATAAACGGAATGTATCTTAAATGATTGATATTTTATCAAATAAACACCAATGTAAATTATTTATTGTTTTAGTTGTGTCCAATAAAGAAAGGCATAAGTTAGGACATAATAATAATAATAATAATTTTTATTTAGGTAAGGTACATACATACAATAAATTTTTACAAAGATTGGTTGACTTATAGGTAGAGCTAGTACATACAATGCCTAAAGCCACTATTACGCAAAGCGTTTCGGGCATTATAATAATAATAATTATTATTATTGCCCGAAGCGCTATGCTTACTAGTAGCTTGATGTATTTGTATGTACTAGCTCTATCTTTAAATTCCAACATTATGTATATATCTCATCTTCAATATATATATATATATAACTGAAAACTCACACCCCAGAAGTGACTCGAACCCATACTCCCAGAAGCAACGCAACTGGGAGTATGGGTTCGAGTCACTTCTGGGGTGTGAGTTTTCAGTTGCATATTGTCCTGGGGACCATTCAGGCTTGTTCGCATATATATATATATATATATATATATATATATATATATATATATATATATATATATATATATATATATATATATATATATATCAAATAAACAATATATATATATATATATATATATATATATATATATACTGGAGATCTGTGGAGGTGCGACTGCACCCACTAAGGAGAAGATTGATTGATGAAGATTAAGCCACCCAAGAGGTGGCACGGGCATGAATAGCCCGTAAGTGGTGGCCCTTTCGAGCCATTACCAGTATCAAAAGATGATACTGGAGATCTGTGGAGGCGCACTGCACCCTGCGTGACGGGAGATGTCTCCCGGACCAAGTGGTGACCAAATGGTGTAAGGAGAAGATGATGATGAAGATTAAGCCACCCAAAAGGTGGCACGGGCATGAATAGCCCGTAAGTGGTGGCCATTTTAAGCCATTACCAGTATCAAGAGCTGATACTGGAGATCTGTGGAGGTGCGTCTGCACCCAGCGTGACGGGAGATGTCTCCCGTGTTTTAAACAGATGAAGAAGATGAAGATGAAGCCACCCAAAAGATGGCACGGGCATGAATAGCTCGTAAGTGGTGGCCCTTTCGAGCCATCACCAGTATCAAGAGCAGATACTGGAGATCTGTGGAGGTGCAAGTGCACTCTGCGTGACGGGAGATGTCTCCCATGAATGTGTCCAAGATGACGATTAAACCATCGAAAAGGTGGCACGGGCATGAATAGCCCGTAAGTGGTGGCCCTTTTGAGCCATTACCAGTATCAAGAGTTGATACTGGAGATCTGTCGAGGTGCAACTGCACCCTGCGTGACGGGAGATGTCTCCCGGACCAAGTGTGTGGTCCAGAGTATGGAAGAGAAACAGAACGTTCACCAGAGACGTCCACCAGTTGAACGTGTCAAGATAACTCTTACTGGCTGATTGATTGATTGATGAAGATGAAGCCACCCAAAAGGTGGCACGGGCATGAATAGCCCGTAAGTGGTGGCCCTTTTAAGCCATTACCAGTATCAAGAGCTGATACTGGAGATCTGTGGAGGTGCGAATGCACCCTGCATGACGGGAGATGTCTCCCTTTTGAATGTGTTAAGATGAAGCCGCCCAAAAGGTGGCACAGGCATGAATAGCTCGTAAGTGGTGGCCCTTTTGAGCCATTACCAGTATCTATAGATGATACTGGAGATCTGTGGAGGTGCGAATGCACCCTGCATGACGGGAGATGTCTCCCTTATGAATGTGTTAAGATGAAGATGAAGCAACCCAAAAGGTGGCACGGGCATAAATAGCCCGTAAGTGGTGGCCATTTTTAAGCCATTACCAGTATCAGGAGCTGATACTGGAGATCTGTGGAGGTGCGACTGCACCCTGCGTGACGGGAGATGTCTCCCTTGTGAATGTGTTAAGATGAAGATGAAGCCACCCAAAAGGTGGCACGGGCATGAATAGCTCGTAAGTGGTGGCCCTTTTGATCCATTACCAGTATCAATAGATGATACTGGAGATACTGGAAAAACTATCTGGTCTTTGTTGCACGGCCATAAGCACAAAATATCATCAAAATATCATAGTTTTTCTTAATGAACTCAATTCTTTGGTACCTTCAATAAAATTCACTTGTGAAACTGAGGAAAATGGTACTCTTCCGTTTTTGGACATTATGATTCATAGAGTCACTAGAAAGTTCAAATTTAATGTGTATAGGAAACCTACCAACGTGGGGTCGTATGTTCATTTTTATTCGAATCATCATAGTAAAGTTAAACAGGCAGTATTTTCAGGAATGTTTCTACGAGCTTTGAGGATTTGCAGCCCTGAGTTTTTTGATGAAGATATTGCTAAAATATATGAAATTGGGAAGAGTTTACAATATCCTAAGAGGTTTTTGGATTTCTCGTTTGTACAAGCCAAGCGTACGTTTTATAATCACGTCCCTAAGGCGAAACCAAAAATTATTAACTCATTGGTGGTACCTTATGCGAGTGGACTTGAAAAATTGTCTCTGATTTTTAAGAAACTTAATATAAATTTGGTGTTTACTAATAGTACGATCAAATCCAATTTAATAAAAAACTCCCCTGATACAGCAGGTTGTGTGTATTCGATTCCCTGCAATGATTGTGATTCTGTGTACCTTGGACAAACAGGAAAGTCCTTACAATTGCGGTTGTCACAACATGCTTATAGTATTAGAACTGCCCAAACGTCTAATGCATTGTATCTACATACGAGTTTATGCGATCACAATATTAACTGGAATGGGGCAAAAAGCATTACCAATTGTGGGGATTTCGTGGAACGGAATTTGATTGAGTCTGCTCTAATCAGTCAGTGTCCAAATCTTCTTAATGTTAGTACTGGAATGTACAAACTTGATCCATTTTTAAGTTATAATATTGCACAACAGTTTAAGAAACAACTCTGATAGAGAGGCTTACAATGTCTCATTATAATTGTATATTCATATATTGTGTGTTCATGAGGCTTTTCTTTAATCTTTCATCCTTATTCTCTGACCGCTTAATCCTCTTTGACCATTCTAAGCTAAGCTATACCTTTTTTGGTTAATTACACCTGACCAACCCTAGGGATGGGTTGGTCAGGTGTCGGCCTATATATCCTCCCCTTCTCCCTTCTCCTTAGTCAGTCTGGTGTTGACAAAGGCTTTAACAAAGCCGAAACGTTCACCTCATTTCATATTTCTCTGGATTTTCCGCATATATATATATATATCTTGATCCGGATTAAAAAGAAATCTAAATCTAATTCTAATCTTGTAATTAGAGGTAGTTTTCATACTGTGTTCCGTTCCGGCGTTGTGGTGTCCAGCGAGCAGAGTGACAGCAGCCATCATGGCGGAAGGACGAGTGCGACGCGTTATTCCCGAAGATCTTTCCAATGTCGAGTTTGAGACGAGCGAGGAGGTGCAGGTGGTGCCCACCTTCGACTCCATGGGCCTCAGGGAGGACCTGCTCAGAGGAATCTACGCCTACGGTAAAAATATCTCTCCCCCACCGAGAGCGGTCCAGACATTTGTTGTGATTCCTTCCCGCGAAAAAAGTTGTTTTGATTTGTTGATTTATGTTGTTATGAAGCTTCGTGTTGGCGCGAGAGGCTTCAGAAGGTGGAGAAGATGGTGTTAAGAGCCGCAGGAAGAAGCAGGGGCAAGGTGAAGAAAGTATAGAAGGGTAGAAAGTGGGGGATATAACCTTGGTCAAGGCTCGCAAGGTCGCCTGCTCTCACATGCACCTTTTACCTGGATTTACCTTTTCCGGTTGTAATTTAAAGCAAGTTGGGAATGAAGAGTTGCTAGCCAGTTAGGGAAGGATATGTAGCGGGATTTGACCAGTGAGGAACAGTGCAGTAGGCCTACTGGCTCATACGACGGCCTATTTAGAGTCAACCATGTGTTTAGACTATAATGGAAGCTGCTACTTGATTTCATTCTGTAAGGCCAGGCAAGGTCTTGGCCAGGCCAGGCCCGGCAAGGTCTTGGCCAGGCCAGGCCCGGCAAGGTCTTGGCCAGGCCCGGCAAGATCTTGGTTGGAGGCTTTGGAAGAAATTTGTAATGTGTTGAATGATAAGATTCATTCTAGTTTATACCCTTATGTAATTTGTGGTCAAAATTCAATAAGATAATGCATGTGAGGCCATAATGTTCGTGTTTGTGTTGGTCTCGTATTTTTATTTCCCTATATAATTCTTGTGAGGACGAGGAAGGCTGTATTGTAGTGTACTTATCAAAGGGCTCCCAGGCTAATTGTTGATCTTCCCTCAGGCTGTAGCTTACAGCTCTTGGCTGACTCCGGGGTGTAATTTTACTGTTAGGGTGAACAAATGCATCAGGTGAAAGGAAATTTGCCAGACTCGCTTTTGTTGTGCCTTGGGATTGAATCTGGGTTGCTCTGTTGCAAACCGAGGGCCTGGATCGCTGTGCTTCAGGGCTCTCTGTCTCGGACATTAAACTCACTCTCCTATGGTTATTTTTGCGCAGTTTGCACGTTTGATCACCGGTTCCGTATCTTGTCCCAACCACTTGGGGTGGACGGTAGAGCGACGGTCTCGCTTCGTGCAGGTCGGCGTTCAATCCCCCGAGACCGTCCACAAGTGGTTGGGCACCATTCCTTTCCCCTGTCCCATCCCAAATCCTTTTCCTGACCCCTTCTCAGTGCTATATAGTCGTAATGGCTTGGTGCCTTCCCCTGATAGTTCCCTTCCACTTCTTGTCAACCTCCATTTTTGTCTTGCTCTAGTATGCCTCTGATGACCTGGGGCCAGATTCACGAAGCAGTTACGCAAACACTTACGAACCTGTCCATCTTTTCTCAATCTTTGGCGGCTTTGTTTACAATTATTAAACAGTTAATGAGCTCCGAAGCACCAGGAGGCTGTTTATAACAATAACAACAGTTGATTGGCAAGTTTTCATGCTTGTAAACTGTTTAATAAATGTAACCAAAGCCGTCAAAGATTGAGGAAAGACGTACACGTTCGTAAGTACTTGCCTAACTGCTTCGTGAATCTGGCCCCTGATTTTGTTACCAATCTAGTCAAAGTTGACTGTTCCTGAAGGTTCATAACTGTTGACTGGTTTAACTGATGAGTATTGTTAAACTTAAATATAGTATTTGCTTCAATTACCTATGGGCAATTAAATTATATTAATATTTTTATATTATATTTACTTATTGCATATAAATAAGTTGGAATGTGTGTCATATTTTGTATTAGTCGTACCGTAGTAGGGAGCCAAGCGGACAGCACGCTGGACTTGTGATCCTGTGGTCCCGGGGTCGATCCCAGGCGCCGGTGAGAAACAATGGGCAGAGTTTCTTTCACCCTATGCCCCTGTTACCTAGCAGTAAAATAGGTACCTGGGTGTTAGTCAGCTACCTACCTTGAGGTGCTTCCGGGGCTTAGTGTCCCCGCGGCCCGGTCGTCGACCAGGCCTCCTGGTTGCTGGACTGATCAACCAGGCTGTTAGACGCGGCTGCTCGCAGCCTGACGTATGAGTCACAGCCTGGTTGATCAGGTATCCTTTGGAGGTGCTTATCCAGTTCTCTCTTGAACACTGTGAGGGGTTTGCCAGTTATGCCCCTTATGTGTAGTGGAAGCGTGTTGAACAGTCTCGGGCCTCTGATGTTGATAGAGTTCTCTCTGAGTACCTGTTGCACCTCTGCTTTTCAACGGGGGTATTCTGCACATCCTGCCATGTCTTCTGGTCTCATGTGGTGTTATTTCTGTGTGCAGGTTTGGGACCAGCCCCTCAATTATTTTCCACGTGTAAATTATTATGTATCTCTCCCGCCTGCGCTCAAGGGAGTACAGATTTAGGCTCTTTAGTCGGTCCCAGTAATTTAGATGTTTTACTGAGTGGATTCTAGCAGTAAAGGATCTCTGCACGCTCTCTAGGTCAGCAATTTCTCCAGCTTTGAAAGGGGCTGTCATTGTGCAGCAGTACTCCACTCTAGATAGCACAAGCGTTTTGAAAAGTATCATCATCGGTATAGCATCTCTAGTGTGAAAAGTTCTTGTTATCCAACCTGTCATTTTTCTTGCAGTTGTGACGGCTACTTTATTGTGTTCTTTAAAGGTAAGGTCTTCCGACATGAGTACACCCAGGTCCTTTACATTGCCTTTTCGTTCTATGTTATGATTTGCCTGCGTTTTGTACGTGGTTCCTGTTTTTATGTTTTCAATTTTTCCGTAGCGCATGAGCTGAAACTTATCCTCGTTGAATACCATATTATTTTCTGTAGCCCATAGAAAGACCTGATCAACATCTGATTGGAGGTTTGCCGTGTCCTCTATGTTGCCAACTCTCATGAAAATCCTAGTGTCATCTGCAAAGGATGATACAGTGCTATAGGTTGTGTTCTGGTCTATGTCCGATATGAGGATGAGAAAAAGTACTGGAGCAGCTGTCACGGGCTGCTTCCTGGGGGTGGAGGCCTGGTCGAGGACCGGGCCGCGGGGACACTAAAAGCCCCGAAATCATCTCAAGATAACCTCAAGATAGTACGCAAGATGTCTCAAGTCAATTTGAACTGTCGATTTGTACAATCCAAACTCTGTACTCTGCAGAGAGGTATCCAATTCTTGTAAAGCATACTGTCATTTTCAACTTGTGACCCAGCGTAATGGGAAAGCGAGTCATCATTACACTCGACAAACCTGGGTTACTATAGGAATTGTTTGCAAGCTTTGAGACGATGAGAAGCATTATGTTGCAGGTTCTAACGTCTGAAAGTATTAGGCTTAGTAGTATTGCCCGAAACGCTTTGCGTAATAGTGGGTTTAGGCATTGTATGTACTAGCTCTATCTATAAATCCATCAATCTTTGTAAAATCTCTTGTATGTATGTACCTTACCTAAATAAACATTTATTTATTGTTGGCAAATACTTTGGTATCATTATTGGCCAGAATTTGTCTGGACAACTCTAATTTTGATCAAAATATTGAGTGTTTATTTTTATTAGTGATGTAGAAGTGCTTCAAAAGTTTAGTTTAATGGTATTCAATTATTTTAATAAATTAAACATTGTTGTGTGTTCTGAAAAAAATTTAAGTGACATTATATTCATTCTTTGCAGGATTTGAGAAACCGTCGGCCATTCAACAACGTGCTATTCGTCCAATCATAAAGGGGCGTGATGTTATAGCTCAGGCTCAATCTGGCACTGGTAAAACGGCTACGTTCTCGATATCCATCCTTCAGATTTTGGACATAAATGTTCGCGAGACCCAGGTCCTCACGCTGTCTCCAACTAGGGAGTTGGCTGTTCAGATTCAGAAAGTGAGTCACGATTTCTTAACTGTTGAACTTCACATCATTTGGGTATTCCTGTTGAAATACAGGGCACTTGTTTTGTAAATTATGTACCTTATTTCGGGATAAATTGTGTACCTTATTTCGGGATAAATTATGTACCTTATTTCGGGATAAATTATGTACCTTATTTCGGGATAAATTATGTACCTTATTTCGGGATAAATTATGTACCTTATTTCGGGATAAATTATGTACCTTATTTTGGGATAAATTATGTACCTTATTTCGGGATAAATTATGTACTGTACCTTATTTCGGGATAAATTATGTACCTTATTTTGGGATAAATTATGTACCTTATTTCGGGATCAATTATGTACCTTATTTCGGGATCAATTATGTACCTTATTTCGGGATCAATTATGTACCTTATTTCGGGATCAATTATGTACCTTATTTCGGGATCAATTATGTACCTTATTTCGGGATCAATTATGTACCTTATTTCGGGAAGGGCGAGGCTTCTGGACCCAGATTGGTCTCGCCCTTCATCTTCTGACCCACAGCCGTTGACCTTTGACCTGAATTCGTGGTCATCTTCGCATTTGAAGGACAAACATCACCTTAATTCTGAAAGATTTGGAGCCTTCCATTACAAAGTTCTCAACAGGGACCAGAATTTCAAATGTGCAAAGACGACCAAATGACGACATGAATAATTCTTGTTGCTAAATTTTGTTCTATTATAATTATAATTCCTTTTTAGTAGTACAGTACATATTTGTTATATTGTACACCCAAAACAAATAGTTCAACATTTACTGCGATAAGGGAGCCTGCGACTGAGTGGACAGAACACTGGAAGCGTGATCCTGTGGTCCTGGATTCGATCCCGGGCGCCGGCAAAAACAATAGGCAGAGTTTCTTTCACCCCTGATGCCCCTGTTACCGAACAGTAAATAGGTACCTGGGAGTTAGTCAGCTGTCTCGGGCTGCTTCCTGGGGGTGGAGGCCTGGTGGAGGACCGGGCCACGGGGACACTAAAAAGCCCCGAAATCATCTCAAGATAGTGATAATTTGTTCTTGAACAGATTATTTATGTAGACAATCTTATGACAAGGTATTTATAATGGCTTATATTTTCAGGTTGTACTTGCACTTGGGGACTACATGAGTGTGCAGTGTCATGCGTGTATCGGAGGAACGAACCTTGGGGAAGATATTCGCAAGCTGGACTACGGGCAGCACGTAGTGTCTGGTACTCCCGGCAGAGTGTTTGACATGATCAGACGTCGCACACTCAGAACACGATCTATAAAGGTTGTTACTCTAATGCAACTCTTAAGCCTAATTATATATAAAATTTTAGATCTAATTCTGTGTATAATTTTTGCTTGACTAGGCCTAGGAAGGTTTAGGCTTGGTTGTTCCCATTTTTCTCTGGTCCTCAACAAAATGAATGTATGTTCTAAATGGTCAATTTTTGTTAGGGTCCATAGTAGCTACACGTACCATCATTCTTGGATGACTGGTTGACTAAATTGGCATCAACTGCCTCTTCGAGTTTATTCCATGTGTTAATATTAACACTGAAGGACTACTTTAGGTCTCTGGGGTTCATTTGTGTTTTCAGTTTCCACCTGTCTCGTAGTCCTCTTCTCTGGAATAATGTCCTTTTTTCAATTTTCTCTTGATATCTTGTATGACGTAACCAAGTCTCTTCTCAATCATGTTTGCTACATTGTTAGTAGGTTCACCTCTTAGAGCCTTCTCTCATCAAATATCTCGTTTCCAATGCTTTCCTATCAGTCGCTTAAGGGAATGAGACCTAGTTCATTGTGCTCTACCTCCTAGCCCACCTCCCCACACTGCACTCAACCCCATCCCTTGGGAGCCGGTCGGCCGAGCGGACAGCACGCTGGACTTGATCCTGTGGTCCCGGGTTCGATCCCAGGCGCTGGTGAGAAACAATGGCCAGAGTTTTTCACCCTATGCCCCTGTTACCTAGCAGTAAAATAGGTACCTGGGAGTTAGTCAGCTGTCACGGGCTGCTTCCTGGGGGTGGAGGCCTGGTCAAGTACCAGGCCGCGGGGACACTAAAAAGCCCCGAAATCATTTAAAGATTCAAGAATCAAGCTCCGTGCACAAACAGCCCAACCGCTTGGGCTGAATGGTAGAGCGACGGTCTCGCTTCATGCAGGTCAGCATTCAATGCCCGACTATCCAAGTGGTTGGGCACCATTCCTTTCCCCCGTCCCATCCCAAATTCTTATTGACCTCTTCCGAGTGCTATATAATTTACCTTCCAAGTCACAGTAAGACTTGCAATTAAAGCCTTCACAACTCTGCAATATTTAATTGATTAAGCAGAGCAATAAGCCAGTGTACATGATCAATTTCCCTAACAACCTAAATCTGGCAATTGATACATCGAAGTCAGGCCTGGCTGCAGGCCGGGCTCAGGGAGGAGGAGAACTCCAGAGACCCTCTCCAGGTATGCTCCAGGTATAGTACCATTGTGAGGCAAAATGTGTGATGCTGGTTAATGTAAAAGTTATGATGGAAGAACGAGTTTTTGGTAAATCTTTAGCTTTCTTTTAACACTGTTTTTCTATATTCCTCTGGACTATTGCTGCTTCATAAATATGGGAATTGGAATATATACATAGAACATAGTGTGATAATAAGGGTAGATGTTGAAAGTAACAAAATAATTCCACTACAAATTAAATCTTATAGGTATGGTATTGTACAATTTGTCACCTATTAAAAGATTGCACATGTTCAAGAATACCTCAAATGTGTGCCCTTACTTTCCTAGCCACTTAAATGATTGCTATTTTCAGATGTTGGTCTTGGATGAAGCAGATGAGATGCTAAATAAAGGGTTTAAGGAACAGATTTATGATGTATACCGCTACCTTCCTCCTGCTACTCAAGTTGTCCTCATCTCTGCCACGTTGCCTCACGAAATTTTGGAAATGACTTCAAAGTTCATGACGGACCCCATCCGCATTCTTGTAAAGCGGTGAGCTAATAGTCTTAATCGTCAAATTTTTCTTACCCCCTTGTGAAAATTGAGCCTAACCATTTGGGCTGGACGGTAGAGTGACTGTCTCGCTTCATGCAGGTTGGCGTTCAATCCCCCCGACCGTCCACAGGTGGTTGGGCACCATTCCTTTCCCGTCCCATCCCAAATCCTTATCCAGACCCCTTCCAAATTTTATATAGTCGTAATGTCCTGGCACCTGCTCCTGATAGTTCCCCTTCCCTTGTGAAAATTGGTAATGCTGAAGATCTTCAGTCTTTTATGCTGTTCAAGTTAAAGTATAATTTGATTTTTGTCTTGCAAGTGCTGTATCAATAATAAACAAATGGTAGTTGCAGTGTCTGGGGAATATACCTTTAGCAATTACCATTATTTTAAGATCACTGCTATATGAAATTCTTATTAAAATGTGTTTAAATGAGTTGAAAATACTAAAATATTTGTTAGGTCATAAGTCAAATTTCAGAAGTCAGGGAGACTTCTGACATTAATAAAAATAAATTTCTAACTGCCAGAAAGAGGGTGGTAATTGGAGGCTGTATATCCAACTGGAGGAGTGTTGTATGAATTATATGAAAGTATTTACTGATGATGCTGAGCTATAAGTGAAAAAGAGAGACTTAGATGATAGTCATGCCATTCAAAATGTCCTAGACAAAATATATGTCTGGAGCACCCACCATGTGGCAATTGGAATTTAATGTGCATAAGCGCCATCCACTCCGAGGACATTATCAGGTGGGGAGTTTGACTGGGGCGGTACGTCTGTCAAATGATAACGCAGGAGTCCTAAGGCCAGCTCAGCATTGACTTTGTCAATGCTGAGATAGTAGATTGTCACCAGAGGAACACATAAGACATTGTGTGAGGAGCATATGCTACACTTTTCAATTTCAGAATTGCTTATAATTGTCTGGATGGGGAAATACAGTACTAAAACTGTTCATGACTCGAGACCAAAACTGGAATATGCAGCAGTTGTATGGTGCCCATATCACATAAAGCACTTCAATAAACTGGAAAAGGTGCAAAGGCATGCTATAAAATGGTATCCAGAACTGAAAAACTAGAGTTATGAAGAGAGGCTAAAGGCATTAAATATCCCAAAGCTGGAAGATAGAAGTAAGAGAGACAATATGATCACCACTTACAAAATACTGTAATAATGGGAATTG
Source organism: Procambarus clarkii (assembly GCF_040958095.1). Classification (NCBI taxonomy): domain Eukaryota; kingdom Metazoa; phylum Arthropoda; class Malacostraca; order Decapoda; family Cambaridae; genus Procambarus; species Procambarus clarkii. The sequence continues at coordinate 14,206,696 of NC_091161.1, read as the reverse complement.
AGCAAATTGACAAGGGGAAATTCCTGAAACCGGCAACCTCAAGAAAGAGGTCATAAATTCAAGCTAAGGAGACAAAGGCCTTAAAAAAAATATTAAAACCGTTTTATTTTGCGAAAAGAATAGCAGGCGGTTGGAACAAGTTAAGCGAGAAAGTCATAGTGATGTACACTATGGTGTTATTTTGAGAACTGACAAAAGACTAAGGATAACTTTCCTCGTCTGCAATATAAACAAATATCTACAGTACTTAGTAATTAGCTCAGGTTGTGGTGTATTATTGCATCTCCCATATTCCGAAGCAACATTCAGCTTACTGCTTGTATGTACATACTGAATATATATATGGGGTGAGTAAGAGATTGGTTATTTTCTTTAAACAAAATTGTTGTATTTTTATCTTTCAGTGATGAATTGACACTAGAAGGTATTAAGCAGTTCTTTGTTGCAGTCGAACGTGAAGAATGGAAGTTTGATACACTGTGTGACTTGTATGACACACTCACCATTACACAGGCTGTTATCTTCTGTAACACAAAGCGTAAGGTGAGTAATAACGGGCCTTATTGAATGATTCATTTCGTGTGACTGCTTGTGTGAGAATTTAATTAGCTATCAATGATATATAACATAATATTTGGGCAAATGGCATGAAGTCTTGAGACAGTTAAGCAAGTCCCAGCTGTGTCTGGGTACAAGTGACAGGATGAACAACCCAGCGGGTTTTCTTCCTATTGGGGAGTGTTGTACATGCTGCTATGGCGGTGTGTCCACTCACAGGATGAGTGGCGCTGCCCAATACTGTCACTATGGCGGTGTGTCCACTCGCAGGATGAGTGGCGCTGCCCAATACTGTCACTATGGCGTTGCGTCCACTCACAGGATGAGTGACGCTGCCCAATACTGTCACTATGGCAGTGTGTCCACTCACAAGATGAGTGGCGCTGCCCAATAAACTCGCCACTCGGGGCAAAATTTAAAAAATTTAATGGCATGAAACTGTGCGACTATTCTGCGAATTTTTTGTTTATCATACTGTAGTATACTGTGCTAGAACTAGTTTCTCTTAATGCCTCTGAAGTTTGAAGATATATTTGAAGTGGTGGATAGTGTAAACATTTGATAGTACAGTGCTTGATTGTAACGATGCTTTGGACACTTTTCCTCGTGAAAGGTTAATTAGGAAAGGTGAAAGGGGCAAAGGGAGACCAGAATGCTTTTCTTAACAGAAGGGTGGTAGGAAATTAATGTATATAACACTGCATAGGCTTGATAAAGAGAAGCCAGTCAAAGCTGTGAACATGTGTATCTAGGAATGGAAGGAAGAAATTAAATTCCTATTCAACTTTGAAATTGAAGGAGCCAGACTAGTTAGAAATTAGAGGAAAGGCGGGAAAAAGACTAGTCATTCTCTTGAGGTTATCTTGAGATGATTTCGGGCCTTTAGTGTCCCCGCGGCCCGGTCCTCGACCAGGCCTCCACCCCCAGGAAGCAGCCCGTGACAGCTGACTAACACCCAGGTACCTATTTTACTGCTAGGTAACAGGGGCATAGGGTGAAAGAAACTCTGGCCATTGTTTCTCGCCGGCGCCTGGGATCGAACCCAGGACCACAGGATCACAAGCCAGCGTGCTGTCCACTCGGCCGACCGGCTCATTAGCCAAAGGGCAAAAATGTCATCAATGTAGTGAAGCCAGAGAGGGAAGCATATTAAATGTTGGAAGCGACAAGAGGAGAGGGGTAGTCCTATAGTGATACCGAAAATTGAGAGAAATGTTTATCATTGGAAAGTAAGTTAAGTCAACACGGGTTAATGAGGTCGAGGAAGACATCAGTTGGAACCCGGAGATAAAGAAGGCTCTCGGTAACCTTCTAAGGAAAGGGAGATCATCAAGGGCAACATTAGGACAAAAATGAACATAAAGACTAAGCACCTTAGAGGAAGGCTGGAGGCACAGCCTGTCATTGTAGTATTGAGATTGAGGAAGGAGAGTGGGGTGGGGGGGGGGAGTACTAAGATAGGAAGATGGTTTTGGCAAGCACCGTTTGCTTTAAAGTTGAGGATGATGCACAGAGCAGCTGTCGTGCCATGCGTGTTGCTGACAACACGTGTTGACAACAACATACAACATGCGTGTTGTTGACATGTGTTGACAACATACAACATGCGTGTTGCTGACAACACGTGTTGACAACAACATATACAACATGCGTGTTGTTGACATGTGTTGACAACATACAACATGCGTGTTGTTTAACTTGAATAGGTTCATTAAAGCAAACAATGCTTTATGCTCAAAAGATATAATTTCAAAGTTGTCATAAGAGGACATTTGTGTACAAAATATGTTCATTAAAGGAAACTTGCCTATATACGAAGATGTCTATACACGGTCTGTAGAGCCATGTTATGTTGTGTGAAAAATGTAAAATTGTATGGAAATTGACAAAACCAAGATTTAAGTACAGTACAAATATGGAGTTTAGATATTAATAATTCTTCCTGACACTTAACCAATTTTGGGAAAGTGGTTCTAATATATTTACAGTATTTATTTATTTATTTATTTATGTACAAGAAGGTACATTGGGATCATGAGAGTACAGAGACTTGAAGTTTTACATTCTTGTAATATATATTATATAATTGTATATATAATATATATACAACAATACGGTTGTTAATTTGTGGAAACAATTACTGCATAACATAATGGAAGTAGGATCCCTCGATTGTTTCAATTGTAGGTTAGACATGTGTATGAATGAGATGGGTGGATATAAATAGCTGCTGCTTCGTATAGGCCAATAGGCCTACTACAGTTATCTTGATTCTTGTGTTCTATATAAAATGTTTTCTATGATTTAGTACTATTATGCGGTGCACAGCCTCGTCCCACATTGCTGTCTAGAGTGAATGTGGCTGGTTGCTAGAATGCAGGCGATGATTCACAATGTGGCTAAAGTAAGTTGACCAGACCACACACTAGAAGGTGAAGGGACGACGACGTTTCGGTCCGTCCTGGACCATTCTCAAGTCGATTGTCTTGATTGTCAATCGTCTCAAGTCTTGTTAGAATATTTTGTTACTTCTGAAAATTTGATGTGTCCAAGTTCTATATGCTCCTCCTCCCCCCCCCCCCTCCCTCATCTGAAATATCATATTCCTCTGTAATCAGTATGTGTGTATTCAGTGCCATGATGCTCAGTTATGCTAAATAATTCCTTTTCGTGTTTGTTATTGTAATTTTTGTTTTTCTTTAGGTGGACTGGCTGACAGAGAAGATGAGAGAAGCCAATTTCACAGTATCATCTATGCATGGCGATATGCCACAGAAAGAGCGCGATGCCATTATGAAAGAATTCCGTTCGGGTCAGTCTCGTGTCCTCATCACTACTGACATCTGGGCAAGAGGAATTGATGTACAGCAGGTAAATATGCTCACAGATAGTTAATATACAAGTTGCGCATGAATGACAGTTTATACTTGAGCATTTTCACGTAAAATTCGAGTTAAAACTGGAACTTTAGATTTTTGTTTTAAGTAGTGTGCTCAGTGGTTCCTTCGGCACCACTTGGTATGGTGTTCATTAATGTAAATTATTTAAAATGTGATGAGTCATGTTACAAAAGTTACCATTCATGTCCTAATTTTCTCATGCTCTCTGGGTGAATTTCACAAAGTAAAATTGTAATTTCAATCTATTGTATGAATATCAATCTGGGAAAACCTGCTTGTAAGGAATTGTTTTCATCCAGCATTTCCCCAGAATTCAGCTCCTTGAAGTTAATCTTTAATGGTTTGAAAAACCATACCCATAAGCATGCCCATAAAAAAAAATATTGAACACTAAAGTTTTTTTTTATGGAATACCTTGGAAACTCATTCCAATAATTAATTAATTATCAGTTTGCTTCCCAGTTTACCAGTTATCTGTTATTAAGACTGAATTTGTGGTTTATTACCCGTGCATGTCTAAACTTTAATTAGGTTGGCCAAACCACACACTAGAAAATGAAGAGACGACGTCGTTTCGGTCCGTCCTGGACCATTGGTCCGTCCTGGACCATTTATTAAGTTGGCCGAAATGTCGTCTCTTCATTTTAGAGTGTGTAGTTTGGTCAACATTTTTCAGCCACGTTATTGTGACTCTTCATCTTCAATTAGATTGTTATCCGAGTAACGTGTATTTGTAAGCATTGTTTCTAATTAGTTCATCGTTGTAAAAATATACCTACTAAATTGAAATGGGAAAAATTATAAATATTTGTATGTATCGGGTACCATTAGCAAGTAGACTTGATAATGGTCGATGAACACGAGCATTTTTCACATTTTGTTTGTCCAGCCACATTACGGTGAGTCGTTCTTTTATTCTGTACAGTTGAGCTAATTATAGCAATTTACTTAATTTTTTTTTCTAAAACCGTTTAGCTAGATCTGTCAAAACCTTATGTACAGTTTAAGGAATTTGTTATTGTTTGGTATTTTTATTGTATAAAATGATGATACTGTTTTGCAGGTTTCTTTGGTGATTAACTACGATTTGCCCAATAATCGTGAGTTGTACATCCATCGTATTGGTCGTTCTGGGAGATTCGGCCGTAAAGGTGTTGCTATCAACTTTGTCAAGAATGACGACATTCGTATTTTGCGAGACATTGAACAGTACTATTCTACACAGATTGATGAAATGCCCATGAATGGTGAGTTTCACTATTACCATATTTTTCTGTTGATATTTCAGCTTAGGGTAATAGGTATGAATTGCAGTATTTGTAATTTTTCTAGCCTAGCTCCACTGATGACCACTTTATCAGCTAGAATATTGTTGTTTGCTACTGTAAATACCATTACAGTTTGCCTGATTTGGCTTGTCCCACAAAAAACCCCTAAACCTAGGTTATAAGCAGACAAAGTTACAGTCCCATCGGGAGAAGCGAGCACGGACAATGATGACAGAATGTGGTCATCTAGGTGGTGGTAGTGTTGGAGAGAGGTGTTAAAGTGGTGTCAGATACTATAAAGATACCAAGAGCACTACTAGAAGGGCAAGAGTGACAATTATTGGAAAAAACACAAGATAGACATGGGAAAATGTAGAGCAACCATTAAGTGGAAGACGACAAATATCTGTATATTATAATTATATTATAATTATATTATAAGGAGGGAGACATACGAGGAATTAAGCCTCCTTCTTTTCCCCAAACAAGGTTGGGGGGTGATGGGGGCAAACTAGCCGGTGCTAGTCTGTTGTTGTTTAAGATTCACTACCTGGAACCAAAAGTTCCAAGCAGCTTAGGCTATGGTGAGCCCGTAGTGGACTTGTATTGTGGTTGAGTAACTGTGAAAGACAGGATATAAGAGGCAGGCTGGAAAGGCTGCCAAATGCTAGGTGGACATTACTTTATGGTTGAGTACAGAAAGGAAAGTGTTCTGGAAGTGGTCGGTCAGTTCACCGGCTGTAGCCAGGTCCTGTAGTTGACGGAATGTGAATTTTTACAAAAGTATGAATGCAAGTCAGGGAAAGAAAGTGGTGTAATCAAAACCTTGGGAAGGAGAAGCCAGGCATAGGTGACATGAATGTTGGGGGGGGAGGGTTGCATAGAGTGGACACCCATCTGTATGGATGTTAGATGTTGGTGAAGAATCAGTGAGCACAGCTGTAGAAATGGACATGTATTTGTGGTGTCAGGAAGAAAGGAAGGAAAGTCATTCAAAGATATGCAGTACAAGAGATGGTAATTTTTAAGTATGGCAATTTTATCAAGATGGTTTGGTCATAAGGACTGAATGGATAATAGAGGTTAAGAGTTAATAATAAGATTGGATAAATTTCATAAATGGTAAGAAAGTAAGTTTAGAGTGGCCATTTGTACTTTATAGAAAAATTTGTGCTTTTGTATGGGTTAATGAACATACATGAGTATTGCTAAAGAGCTACATCTAATAATCTGTAAATTAAAAATGCCTTCAATAACTTTTCGTACTAAAACTGTGTATCCTACTGGTGTGAGTTGTAAATTATACCCAGTGCAGGATAAGTTGTGCGAATACAAGTACAAAACAGCATTAGGGCCTGGGTTTTGGTGCTCAAACCCTAACGAAGACGACAAATCACTGGAAGGCAAGTGCTTATAAAGGAACGACATAAGATAACCGTGTTGTATCTGGTTGATGAATAGGTTAGCATGTTAGGGTGCAAGCATTACGGGCTGGGCCGAGGCTGTCGTTCTGTTCCCGGACCAGCCGGAGTCTTGACTCAAAACTGACTGTAGAAAATTTTCCCATTCTTTTATGGTAGTGTTTCTTTAACTGCAACTTTTTGTTTTTCAGTTGCTGATCTGATATAATGTGAATGCTGGACGAGTTCTCGAGTGATCTTCCACCAGCCTGTATTTATGAAGCTATATTCAATACTTGGTTTAGAGGCTAGCCATTTGTAGTGGTTTGGATGGTGTATCATTCATTAACTTTGTGCAGCCATTTTAATTTATGACAAGTGAAGTGCTAGTTAATGTATTATATATTTACTGTTAAGAATTAGATTTTTTTTTTTGTTTTTATACTCCATAGATAATTTATCAAAATTTGTCATGTTGCCAGGTTTTTAAACACGCCTTTTTAAATATTTCCAGAAGAGCAGTAAAACATGTACATCTATTATCTATATTTCCTTATATTTTTGGAAAAAAGTATTATTACTTTTTTGTAATAAAACATTGCACAAGTACACCTGGTGTATTATATTCATAATAACATAAGAACAAAGGTAACTGCAGAAGGCCTATTGGCCCATACGAGGCAGCTCCTATCTATAACCACCCGATCCCACTCATATACATGTCCAACCCGCGCTTGAAACAATCGAGGGACCCCACCTCCACCACGTTACGCGGTAATAAGAACATAAGAACATAAGAACAAAGGTAACTGCAGAAGGCCTATTGGCCCATACGAGGCAGCTCCTATCTATAACCACCCAATCCCACTCATATACTTGTCCAACCCGCGCTTGAAACAATCGAGGGACCCCACCTCCGCCACGTTACGCGGTAATTGGTTCCACAAATCAACAACCCTGTTACCGAACCAATATTTACCCAAGTCTTTCCTAAATCTAAACTTATCCAATTTATATCCATTGCCATACTATACACACTTGGCTATATAGAACTAATGATAACTTGTATATTACTATCTTTAGCTGGTGTCCAATTAATTAGTACAGTAAAACTATCAAATTCTTGCTCTTGTATTGACATTTGTGAAACCAAGAGACATGAGAAAAGCTATGACCAAAGATGTAAAATTCACCAAGGAACAGATGATTGAGATGGATATTGCAAAAGCAAGACTAATCATCCTGGAAAAAAAAATATGCTATAAGGTGGTGGTATACAATGTGGTTGAAGTCTTTCATTAATTGTATGGGGCCGATACATCTCTTGCCACCCAGTTTATGGCGAAAGGTGGTTAGGAATTGTGCATTTATAAATGTAATGCATCTCTCCAACTGTTGCAGATTGTATAAATCCACATGGGCCGTGATGAGGGTTTGAACTTACATTCATGATGATCCCAGACGCACCTTAATCAACTGTGCCACGACATGGAATAAGAATTGCAACCGGGATTGCTATTGCTCTCACATGGATCCCGCGGTCTCTCCAAGACACAAACCGGGATTGTTTGTAAAACCGAGAGCCGTAGCAATCCCGGTTGCAATTCTTATTCAGTGTCGTGGCGCAGTCGATTAAGGCGCGTCTGGTACCATTGTGGACGTAAGTTCGAGTCCTCATCACGGCCCTTGTGATTTCTGTGTTGCTGATTGTGTTTTGAAGTGAAGGGTAGAAATCAGAGCAAATAATAAGTTTTTCACATCAGTTCAGTTTAACCAGAGTCCAGAGCCTGGGCCCCCTTATAGAGAGCAAGTGACACTACACCACTTCAACAGGAAAGCATCTAAGTAGTATTACAGACCACTGTTAGCTTCAAAAGAATCAGAGCCTCAAAAACTGCCAAACAAATGATCGAATCTCAAACTCGTTAATACCAGACCACTACCACTTGGGGTCCAGAGCCCCAGCCCTCTTCAACTCTTTCAAGTTAGTCATTGATGCACTTTGCTCCAGTTGACTGCGGAAGTGGTCCTGGGTCCCCAACCAGTCGCAAGGGTCATGTTGCGTCTAAGCTAAGTGCCAACCATCCTTGGATTTCATCCTTCATTTGCTTGATCCAGTGTTAGCATTTACTTCACAAGTGTGTTTTTTCCCCTACCCACTTATGTGGTTATCTTGAGATGATTTCGGGGCTTTAGTGTCCCCGTGACAGCTGACTAACACCCAGGTACCTATTTTACTGCTAGGTAACAGGGGCATAGGGTGAAAGAAACTGCCCATTGTTTCTCGCCGGCGCCCGGGATCGAACCCAAGACCACAGGATCACAAGTCTAGTGTGCTGTCCGCTCGGCCAACCGGCTCCTTGGACTGGACTTGTTTTGCATCTGGAGCTGTGTGCCTTCACGGTTACTTTCCTGGGTGCTCCCTCGTGCTGCCCCCGTGTTGACAGTTATTTTCCTGGTATGCAAGCGAGTTTGCATTTTCAAAGCCCAGTTATCGAGGTAGAGTGCCTTACCTCAGGTGGTTCAAGAGTCTTTCGTCCTCTGTTTAGACCTGTGGTGTTGGCAAACATTTAGATTGAGTCCCAGCACACTTCAACCATACACTTGTGTTATACAGCATGCCACGGTTAGCTTTCACAGCCATATTGGTTAGGTTATATTTGACAACTGTTCCTTTAGCAAGTGTCCAGTTTGGCAATCCCTTAGCCCCTGGTAATCCCATACAGTGTTTTCAGCGTGATAACCAAGGGCTCTTCGTGTCAAACCTGGACTTGCTATTAACAAGTTTGAGGTATGATCATTGTCCGTGCCATGAAAGATTGCGATCACACTGCCTTTTGGCTCGGTGACACCAATGCTCGAGTCCTGCGGCATTTGTTCCCTTTGTCTTCTGAAGTGGAAACTTAACAGGTGGCTGCCGCTTTGCCTGTCTTTAACGTTCATGACTTTGTGCCCATTTGGATGCCCCAGAGTTGGCCCATCTAGTTTTTAGGGACCTTTATTGGAGGTGTTGATGAATTCCACCTTAGTTTTGTCTGTGCCTCCTCTTCCTTTCCCTTCAGGTGTGTTGTGCCTGGTTTCTATTATTTCTTCCCCCTGCTTCCAGCTCCAAGGTGTCTTTCAGGGTTTTGTATTTGGGGCAGGGTGTGGCTTGGCTTCTTCCTACTCAGGCATGCCAGGATTTTTAATTTTACTTTCCACCCGCCTTCTTAATCCAAACCGCCTTTGGAGTTGGCCTTTCTTGCCCAGGCATTGGGCAAAAACCTCAGTTCTACCCTGGAGCCTTCGACAGGCTGCCAGGGTTAGGTGGAGGGACCAGAAAGGGTCCTTGGGGTTCCTTTCAACCCCTCTTGGTCCTTTGTTTCTTCTGAGAAGGTTCAGTTGCTTCAGGGGGGAGGGGTTTTCATACCCTCCTTTATACGAATTTGATTCTCTGTGGTTCCCCCAAGGTTCGTTTCCATGTATCATATGGTCCTACGGACTTTTCTCAAACCCCTCCTTCAGTGGCTCGAGTTGATCTCTTGAGTACTTCCTGAAGGATCTGGGTTTTACCTCTTTATGTACCCTTTCTCATGCAAGCTCTGGTTTTTCTTGTCTTATAAGGCCCCAGATTCTTCCTGGCTGTGATCTCCTTTTCCTTGGAGCCTTGGGAAAGTTTCTACTCTACCCATAAGCTTGAGTGGCAGGTAGTGTACAAGAATGTGTGTGTGTTCTTGGGTGGTCCTCCCTATTCACTGCTTGTTTACCCAGTGATGCAGGTAAGTGGCAGCTCCGTGGACACTGCACAACTGCCTCTGTTTTCTGGAGCTCTTGTGGCTGACTTGAGGGCTCATTCACCCTTGGCACTCCTGGAGCATGCCTTTACCTAACTACCTTTAACATTACACATCACAAATATCTTTGAAAGCATGCTAAGTAAAGATCACAAAATACATGAAATCACAGTACAGCAAGGTGGTGATAGCTCCATAAGACACACAATTTTCATAATTGAGTCATAGAACGTACTTTTATTGGTGTAGATGGCTTATCTACATAACCCCCAGGCAACATAGGTTCAGAACAGGACACTCCTGCCTCTAAATTGCTAGGACAGGACACTTTAAATTAACGTTTTGAAACTTTACAAGAATTTCCTGCCCACCTAACCTATCAGAGGACTCTTAACTTACTGTTGTTGAAAAAAAAAAAATCCCAAATTTATATTTCTTTTTCATTTTCAAATTACGTCCAAATTCGGGCAAACGTCCAAGAGTGACGTTCTTTTTAAGAGGACAGATTGAACTTGTCAACATGGTAAACCACACCTACTCTTACCTACATACTGAAAATTAGCAAACATACACTTTTTGCTAAGCTTTTGTGTTTATTAATAATTAAACAACATACAGGTTTACTATACTGTACTTAGGGAAATAATTTTTGTTTAAACATATTGAATTTATTCAAATGTAATATAGTCACAAATTTCTAAAATAAAACAATTAGTTACATTGCTCGTCATAAAATTGTCGTGTTAATCATAAAAAATAAAGCATTGTTATAATGAATTTTTATTTAGTTAGTCCACAATAGCTCCCTGGTGTTCACATGCTGGCCCTGCTAAGCCCAAGCATCGTGCCAGGCCTCCGAGACCCACATTGACCTATCAGGAGCCAGGACCAGAATCTAGCACACTCTACGAGGTGAGGGAGAACCTGGGGATCATAGGTGAGGGAGACCCTGGGGATCATAGGTGAGGGAGAACCTGGGGATCTTAGGTGAGGGAGAACCTGGGGATCATAGGTGAGGGAGACCCTGGGGATCATAGGTGAGGGAGACCCTGGGGATCAGAGATTGACCTAAAACTGAAGAAACAAACCAGAAATGATAGACAAAACAAAAATAAGCAACTGCATTAAAGTAGGAAATGGAAATTGAGGTAAACAAGGTAAATGGTAACATGTCAAGAGGTGAACAATTGTCACTGTAATGTATGTGTGACTGCCGGTAGACAGCAGCCCTGGGTCCAGATTCACAAAGCAGTTACGCAAATACTTACGAACGTGTACATCTTTCCTCGATCTTTGACGGCTTTGGTTACATTTATTAAACAGTTTACAAGCATGAAAACTTACCAATCAACTGTTATTGTTATAAACAGTCTCCTGGTGCTTCAGAGCTCATTAACTGTTTAATAATTGTAAACAAAGCTGCCAAAGATTGAGAAAAGATGTACAGGTTCGTAAGTGCTTTGTGACTGGCCCCTGGCCACCCAGCATCCTGACCCATCACTACCCACCCCCCTCATAAGCTGCCACTATAGGACTGCAGAGCTCCCACATTGTTTACTCTCTTTGTTTACTCTCTTTACTCTCCACATTGTTTACTCTTTACATTGTTTAATGGTTCCTTGCTAGAGAACTGATGCTCTGCTGAGAAGGAAACAATAGCAAATGCCAAAAAAGTTAAAGAAGGGATTACTTGTGGAAGAGGATGGTAGAGGTCCAGGACTCAGGGTCAAATGCTTGAGCAGTACAAAGAGCACACAAGGACTGCTAAGAATAGCAATAGGCGAAAGTGAGAATAACCCAGAAAAAGAGAAGACAAAACACTGACCCACGGAAATGTACACAAGGTCACGCCTTGGCACAGCGTGCGAGAGGAATCGGAAGAGTAACACTCCAGTCGTGGGAACTCGTAAGGATCCCACAAGAATGACACAAGCCAACACTGAACTACCTGGGGGAGGGGGGGGGACTACCTAGCCCAAGACTAGGATCCCACCAGAACTACTACGGTAAAACAAAGTGGTGGCAGCCAAAGCACAAACACCTGCCCATCAATGAGCCATGAAAAATTTCCAAATGGGGCCCCCTACAGCAGCCAGGGGTAACCTCAGCTCACAGACAAGATCCACACTACACAGGGCCAAAGGAAAGACTGTGGGAGGAGATCTCCGAGGTGAATGGCAGGGAAACCACCACTGCCAATAAAGCCCAGCAAAGTCGGAAACCAAAGCCCACAGAGCACAAATCCCAACAAAATGGGATGCAAGGCCCAAGAAACCAAGGCAACTGGGGACCACAGGGCACGAACACACAGTTTGGGGGAGCCAGTCGGCCGAGCGGACAGCACGCTGGACTTCTGATCCTGTGGTCCTGGGTTCGATCCCAGGTGCCGGCTAGAAACAATGGACAGAGTTTCTTTCACCCTATGCCCCCTGTTACCTAGCAGTAAAATAGGTACCTGGGTGTTAGCTGTCACAGGCTGCTTCCTGGGGGTGGAGGCCTGGTCGAGGACCGGGCCGCGGGGACACTAAAAAGCCCCGAAATCATCTCAAGATAACCCAGCAAGGAGAACCAAAGCTTCTAAACCAGAGGCCCACGACACCAAACACAAAGGTGCAGAACATAACCCAAACGACAGGGACAGTAACTTCAAAACACGAGGCACCTTGCCAGAATATCACAAAGTCTGCATGGCATAAGGCACAAACTTCAAGCTCCCCTCACCTTATAATGTTTCTGGCCATAGTTCCTGGTAGGTCAGTGCAGGTCTCAGAGATCTGGCACAATTTTTAGGCTTGGAGATACGAGTGGGTAAGTATCGAGAAGCTACTGAGGGGGCCTTTCCAGAACAAAGAATGTAACTAAAAAAATATTATGTAACAGTAATTATAGTAGCAAGTGAGACATTTCTCATCACATAACTACACATGCATATCAAGAAATACATTCTGTATAAACTATAAAGTAACAAAAAAAAAAGGCTATACATTACTCGCTCATCCAATGATCACAAAATGTGCGCTATTACCAAAAGCATAACCCACGCAAACCAGAAAACCACAAGTCACACAAACCTAGAAGTACTTTTACATGGAATGTCAAACATACATACTTTACAAGTATCTCAGGTAATTACATAACAGGTATATATATATATAATAATTTGATTGTCATTGTAAATAATGTGAGAGCCAGATCATAGAATTTATAGATAAATATTTAATAGGTAATAAGGCTGAACATTTGGCCTGAAATGCTCAAACATAATACTGTACCGCGATTAACACTGTATCTGAACATCATTGTTCCTTTTTATACTCTGCCTTATTAGTAAATTATGTTATCAAATACTAGTTTCATCACACACATTATTCCCTACGGACGTGCCATACATTGTTGTAACCATTACAAAATGCCACGACAAGCGTTCGCAACAGACCAAAATGTCGTCACCTCCATTTGACGTGTGTGCATCGGAGTTATTGATTTCTGACGTGTTATTGTGACTTATTCTTTGCCTCATTACAATCTTTTAAGCTGTAAGGATGTGACCATTCCATGCGTACATGTAAACATGCCCCCACAGCAATAAACTATACCCTTGAAGTAAAGATGACAAATAATTGCATTAAACTTTTACTGTTTTGTGCATTAACTGGAAATAAACCCCTTTAATGATCGGCCATCAAGTTCTTGAGAACTAAATATTGTGCGAGATGTTAGTTTATATGTTCTTACAACATTCACGAGGAATGTACTGTGCTGGAAATTAATAAATGAACTACTTCCCAAAAAGTTGGCTTAGCAGTCCACCGGAGCAAAGTAATTAAACCTTTTATGATGTTCACACGAGAACCTTCCCAATTTACTAATAGTTTATTGGATTTAAATAAAGGTATATGGCATTAATCATTCGTCATAATCATCAATATAAAAAAGCTTGCCATGAGGTCAAAGGAAAAATTGAAAGTAATCATAAAACAACAACAGTAGTAAAAAAAGCCTTAGAGTGACCTTGAAATTCTTGCTTTTGGCTCGCCAACTACACCTCGTGTGTGATATCAAAATACTACCAGGGTAGAATGCTTCAAATACATAATCTAATAAACATTCTGACTGCAAATTTTTAGGGTCTTTAAACTGCTTGGAAGAAATTTAAAACATGATGTTGGATGTGGTTTTTCCCATCTTAAATAAATCAATATTTTATCAATATTTGAGATTAATGCTAAAGACCTTATGCACTGTACAATTGCATAGTACTATGCAGTAATGCAATTATGAAATAAATTCATAGTATTATGAAACAATGGTTTCAACTGCGAGAGAGAGAGAGAGAGAACCGAGGGTGAAGTTAACGTCCCGCCACCCAGATGCGACAACAGCATTCCGCCACCCAGGGCAACATCAGCGTTCCGTCCCCCAGGAAGACAGCACCTCTAGCAATCAAGCTATACTATAAAAAAAAAAAGACTGGGCACACTTGGGTTAAACAATCTGGCCCAGTTACCAAGACCTCTCAATGAACAATTTCTAGAGGGTAAGTTGATCCCACATCTTTTGGAGAAGGCAAGAAGGGATATTTATTTTTGAAACTCAACTAAAGAGGCTATTTATTTAGAATAGCCTCCTTTATACCTGTAATTCAATAAATTTGTGCAAATGGAATGAGTTTTTTAATTGTTAAATATACCGTATTTAATTAATGTTAATGCTCAATCATTTCCAAACATTTTATATATCACCAAAGTGGGATTTCTAATACTATTACTATCTAGTGTGTTTAGGCTATTCTGTAAAACCAGGATGTGTTTACTCCGAGAACATATACAGCATCTGTCAGAACTAGCTGGCAAAATGATCAGATCAATTGTAACTATACCTTGAGGTTACCTTGAGGTGCTTCCGGGGCTTAGCGTCCCCGCGGCCCGGTCGTCGACCAGGCCTCCTAAATGCATGAAGATATAATAGTTAACCCTTCATTATGAAGGAATATTTATTTTATTCTTGGATTCTTACCATGCATTTTCAAGTCAAATTTGTTTACATAAATGCCCCTTGAAATATTTTTATGTAACACTGTACTACGAAACACGGATAATGATTTACGTACTGGACACTTGCTAAGTCTAAATAATAAGAAATAACGTCCAATATTGTCAGGTGTGTGGCATTACGGTACTTCTCACCACTTTGGTGTTATCTGATGGAATGTCCACTTCTGGTAGTTGTTAATAGCATCACATGGAAGTAGAGTCAGCTGGTTGTTCTGCGGGTGGAGTGCAGCACATTTTCCCAAACGCTTGTGGAGTATCACATGACTTTGCTGCAAACATAAATTATTTACTACAGTATTAACAAATACAGATTAAATCTAAAATATATATATATACATACAGTGGCAGCTTGGTTTACAAATTTAATCCCTTCCAACAGATGGTTCGTACACCGTAAACTCGTAAACCAAAACTAATTTTCCCATAAGAAATGATGTAAATTGAATTAATCCGTTCCGCACCTGCAAAAATATTAACCTAAAACTACTGTATATATATATATATATAATTTTACACACACACACAATTAATTAACATTAGGGGAGCCGTTGGCCGAGCGGACAGCACCCTGGACACATGATCCTGTGGTCCCGGGTTCGATCCCGGGCCCCGGCAAGAAACGATGGGCAGAGTTTCTTTCACCCTGATGGGACTGTTACCTAGCAGTAAATAGGTATCTGGGTGTTAGTCAGCTGTCACAGACTGCTTCCTAGGGTGTGTGTGTGGTGTGGAAAAAAAAATAGTAGTAGAAACAGTTGATTGACAGTTGAGAGGCAGGCCGAAAGAGCAGAGCTCAACCCCCGCAAGCACAATTAGGTGAATAGATACACAAAAAGGCAAACCAACAAAATAACTAGAGAAAGGGGGAGTGAAGAATAAGAAGAGAGGGAACATGTTCCTGAAAAATACAAAAAACATACCAGAGATACAAAGAAGTGAGAAACAACTATACAGCAGTGAGGAGAGGGGCAGAAAAAAATTTGAGAAAGGGATAACAGACAAATGTAAAACAGAACCAGTCCTATTCTATGAATTCATAAACAACAAATTGCAGGTAAAGAATAATATTCAGAGGGTGAAGATGGGAAACAGATTCACAGAAAATGAAAAGGAAATGTGTGAAACATTAAACAAAAAGTTCCAAAGTGTGTTTGTACAAAATTAAATCTTCAAAGAACCAGACATAAGAATTCCAGAGAATAACATAAGAGGTGTCTAGAGATGAAGTGGAAAAAATGCACAAGGAGCTAAATAAGAACAAAGCAATTGGCCCAGATGAAGTTTCACCATGGATCCTAAATGTATACCTAAGTTCAGCTTTCCACTTCAACTGATTTTTCAGGCATCCCTGTGTACAGGAGCCCTAGCAGATATGTGGAAAACGGCTATCTTCTTGAGGTTATCTTGAGATGATTTCGGGGCTTTTTAGTGTCCCCGCGGCCCGGTCCTCGACCAGGCCTCCACCCCCAGGAAGCAGCCCGTGACAGCTGACTAACACCCAGGTACCTATGTTACTGCTAGGTAACAGGGGCATAGGGTGAAAGAAACTCTGCCCATTGTTTCTCACCGGCGCCTGGAATCGAACCCAGGACCACAGGATTGCAAGTCCAGCGTGCTGTCCGCTCGGCCGACTGGCTCCCTAACATAGTTCCAATCTACAAAAGTGGCAGCAGGGAAGATCCCCTTAATTATAGACCTGTATTACTGACAAGTGGAAGTGGTTATCTTCTTCTTGAGGTTATCTTGAGATGATTTCGGGGCTTAGCGTCCCTGTGGCCCGGTCCTTGACCATGTCTTCATGGGAAATTCCTACATGTTTTTCCTTCTCAGTGGGGAGTTAACTTCAAGACACCACAAGGGGTTGGCTACTCCCAGAAAACCAGAATTAATTGTAATGAAATGCCTATTTCTGGGTGAGCCCCAGTGGATCCCCAATTATTCCCCACCCTTCCTTCCAGGTAATCAAGTGGGTCTCTTGTTTGTGCATCTGCACCAGAACTGACAGCTCAGTCCACTAGAGGGGTTGAGCCCCTTTTTCCCCTCCCAATAAATGAGCAGAGGAGCTGGGGTGAATGAGCTCATGCTGGTTTTGAGAGATTCGATACTTTGTTTACATAGTTGGGGGGAGTTCATTAGGTGGGTTGTGTGGCTTTGGTCTCTTTTTGAACACAGCAGTGGTTTGTTGTGACTGGCAAACTTTGTAGGCGCCTTCCCCGGTAAGCTAGCAAAATATCACTGTTCCCTGCACTTATATAAAGTGTGGGGGGGTGGGGAGGGGGGGGGGCGGGGCAAGGTTCTAGCTCTGGTGCCTGATAGGCCTATGAACCATCTTAGAGTGAAGCTTCACGGTGCCAAAAGGGCTCGCCCAGAAACCAAATTATGACCAGAACTCTGGTATGAGATGAATGCATTTGAGTACTCTCCAGTATTCCCATAGAGGTGACATATGATAACATTTGAGACTGGGGTTGGTACCTATATTAAAAATAGTGTAGAAAATTGTCAATAGCATGCAAACACCTTCAACAACAAACAAAGTAGAACTTACTTCATCATATTGCCAAGGACCATTTACTGTACCCAGACGACAGAACATGAGCTTGATGCCTTGGCCATCGGCATCAATGCAACGCTCCCCCACACTTAGTTGACCTTCCGCATTTAGCCGTATTAGCTGTTAATGAGTAAACAAATTAGCAACTAAAATCAAGCACTGGACGTAATGAAATTTCTTTTTTCTAGTGGACCCCCAGTAGCTCCTTGAACACAGAATTGAACTTTTAAGCATACTAGGAGGCACAACAGCAATGTCTTTTTTTCTAGTGGACCCCCAGTAGCGCCTTGAACACAGAATTGAACTTTTAAGCATACTAGGAGGCACAACAGCAATGTCTTTTTTTCTAGTGGACCCCCAGTAGCGCCTTGAACACAGAATTGAACTTTTAAGCATACTAGGAGGCACAACAGCAATGTCTTTTTTTCTAGTGGACCCCCAGTAGCGCCTTGAACACAGAATTGAACTTTTAAGCATACTAGGAGGCACAACAGCAATGTCTTTTTTTCTAGTGGACCCCCAGTAGCGCCTTGAACACAGAATTGAACTTTTAAGCATACTAGGAGGCACAACAGCAATGTCTTTTTTTCTAGTGGACCCCCAGTAGCTCCTTGAACACAGAATTGAACTTTTAAGCATACTAGGAGGCACAACAGCAATGTCTTTTTTTCTAGTGGACCCCCAGTAGCGCCTTGAACACAGAATTGAACTTTTAAGCATACTAGGAGGCACAACAGCAATGTCTTTTTTTCTAGTGGACCCCCAGTAGCGCCTTGAACACAGAATTGAACTTTTAAGCATACTAGGAGGCACAACAGCAATGTCTTTTTTTCTAGTGGACCCCCAGTAGCTCCTTGAACACAGAATTGAACTTTTAAGCATACTAGGAGGCACAACAGCAATGTCTTTTTTTCTAGTGGACCCCCAGTAGCGCCTTGAACACAAAGCTGGACTAACCATACATACTAGGAGACATAACCACAATTCCTTTTCCTTTTTAGTGTGGTTTGACTGCATTTTATATGTGGTTTCTGCTTTGATGTTTCTGTTTCTTTCCGTAGCATAGTAATTGGAACTTATCATCATTAAACATCATGGTATTTTCTGTAGCCCATTGAAAAACATGATTAACATCAGATTGGAGGTTTGTTGTATCCTCTATATTGTCTACTCGCATGAAAATCCTTGCGTCATCTGCAGAGGATGATACATTACTCAAGTTTGTATCCTTGTCTATGTCTGACATGAGGATCAGAAAAGTACTAGAGCAAGCACAGTACCCTGGGGAGACTGAGCTTTTCATGGTGGATGATTCAGATTTTACTGTGTTGACTATTGCTCTGGGTTGTGTTGTTAGAGTGTTTAATGCCCATCTCCCCACTTAGCCGGTAATTCCTTTTGTGCGCATTTTGTCTGCAATAACACAATGGTCACATGTGTCGAAAGCTTTTGCAAAGTCTATGTACATTGCATCTGTGTGTTGTTTGTCTTCCATGGTTACCTTACCTTGAGGTGTTTTCGGGGCTTAGCGTCCCCGTGGCCCAGTCGTCAACCTGGCCTCCCAAGTACCTAAGGGTATTTCATAGTGGTCTAGGAATTGTGAGAGGCAGGAGCGCCCTGTTCTGAACCCGCGTTGCCCGGGGTTATGTAGACACTGTGATTCCATGTGTTTCATAATCTTATTTCTTAGCTCTCTTTCAAAGATTTTTATGATGCGTGATGTTAGAGCGATAATTGTTTGCATCAGGTTTACTACCTCCTCTGTGAAATGGCACAATCTCTGTTGTTTTAAAAATGTTAGAGATAGCATCAGTGTCTAGGCACCATCTCCAGAAGATGATTAGGGCCTGTGGTAGTGACATGAATAAATTCATAAAAAATTTGATCACACATGCTACTGCATGCAGGCGATGAGTCACAATAACGTGGCTGAAGTATGTTGACCAGACCACACACTAGAAATTGAAGGGACGACGACGTTTCGGTCCGTCCTGGACCATTCTCAAGTCGATTGTGCTACTGATGCTACTGCATCTCTCTAGAAGAGGCCAGGTTCTGGCTTGTGGTCCCCTGGTAGACCTAAATGAATCCGTGACTGATGGCACCTAGTAGTTTGGCACTATATCAGCATAGTAGCTTCAGGGGGACCACAAAGGCTCCACCCAGAAAATTTAATTCTTAAATTTTTCAGAACCAAAATTCAATTTAGCAGATTTTGATTTTTTTTTGTTAGCAGTTTATTTATTTTTTTTTTTTTTGGGGGGGGGGGGCAAATTTGGATTTTCTTTCTTGGTGGATTCCGATTTTTTTCTTGATGGATTTGGATATTTTGTTGGCGGATTTGGAATTTTGTTTGAAACATAATTGAAACAAAATAAACCTAACCTCAAGAAAACTACTGTACTGTTTTAGGGATACCAACACCACTTGGTAAAAATCATGAAACGGTAGGTAGAGCCCAGCACAGCAATGCGAACCCCAACACACACCAGGAAAGTGATTACAGTGGGCGACTGGCACGGATCCTGGGTGACCTGACCAACCACCTGGTGGTGGTCAGGTGCATCACCATTAGGGTAACTTGCCTATGGCAATGATCGTTTGCCTTGTTTACCTTGGGGTTCATATATAAATACAACCAGGTTATTGCAGATGAAGAGTCACAATAACGTGGCTGAAAAATGTTGACCAAACCCCACACTAGAAATTGAAGAGATGACGACGTTTCAGTCCGTCCTGGATCAAAACATCGTCGTCTCGTCAATTTCTAGTGGTGGTTTGATCAACAACCAGGTAATTGTTATATTGCACCTGTTCTTTCTGGCGAGTTATTTGCTTGGTTTTGACTTCAACTCCGATTCTCAGGCTCCCTAAACCTTATAGAGCCAGATTCTGGCCCTGGCTCCTGTAGGTCAGGATGGGTTCCACAGACATGGTGTGATCTCCTAGGGCTTCACAATACCAGTGCTACCTTGAGAGGTTACCTTGAGATGATTCTGGGGCTTAGCGTCCCCGTGGCCCAGTCCTCAACCAAGCCTCCTTCAAAGCACTGAGCACCTATCTTGTGCTCAGGTAGCTACTGAGGGGGTCCTCCAAAAAGTGAGTTTCTACAGGAAATTAATTAGAAAAGTGATCAAATTAACATTGGAAATATAAACTCTGCTTAGTTAATGCTACTTCCTTTTTTTTGAAGATGGTAATAGTTCTTTGTCAGAAACTGTGATAATGAAGAAAACGTATTCTTTAAAATTGCTAAATGCATTACACATCCTTAACATTAAAGTTTCAAAACTCCTCAAAAGCTCTGATGCAACAAAATATACATAAAGAACAAAATTTGATGTAGAAAAACCCGCTTTTTTTCTATCCACCCAAATCAAGCTTAAAACTTTAAAATTATTGATAAAAAATGTACAGAAGGAAGCATCATAAATGCAAGACTTACTTGATTGTTGCCGAAACCGTGACAATGAGAGATACCCATGAGACTCGGAGCAGCATGACCCATAGTGTCGAGACACTGGTTACTAACAGCATTACGCAGCTGTAGGTAGTTTGTAAAAAGTGTCATTTATCTTGTATATTGAAAAAGGTAAATCCTGGCAGATGTAGGGAACCCTTAGACACACAGTAAAAGAGAAATGAAATGGAAAGAACAACACAAAAAAAGAGTGAGGTGCTTAACAATGGAAAAATTAATAAATTTTAACAACCGAGATTAGAAGAACCACCACCAATCAAAATCACACATACATGCTCCTTAAGTCTAAATAGTGTGGGCTTAAACTAATTAATAATAATTACTGTACATTGTCTGATGCACAACCCCCCCCCCCAATTTTTTTTATGCTGTTAAGATGATTTCGGGGCTTTGGTGACCCCGCAGCCCGGTCCTTGACCAGGCCTCCACCCCCAGGAAGCAGCCCGTGACAGCTGACTAACACCCAGGTACCTATTTTACTGCTAGGTAACAAAGGCATAGGGTGAAAGAAACTCTGCCCATTGTTTCTCGACGGCGCCCGGGATCGAACCCGGGACCACAGGATCACAAATCCAGCGTGCTGTCCGCTCGGCCGACCGGCTCGGGTACGCACCCGGCCAACTGACAGTCGGCCGGGTACACATCAGTGGAGAACTGATGGTGGTGCAGCTTGTGAGCCACGTCCTGTCACCTCCCCCCCCCCCCAAAAAAAATGAAGAGGGTGGAGCGAACAAGCGGGCGCTAGATTTATGAGATTCTTAATCATCTGTTTACATATTTTGGAGAGTTCTATGGGCACTTTCGAGGCTGCAGGTCTCGGAGGCAGCCAGCTGTAGTTTCTTTTGACTTGCTGACCGTCTAGGTGCCTTCCTCGGTGGTTGCATAAATGAAGAACTTGATATAAAAATACCACAGCTCCATGCACCAGTAAGGGGGCCAGGCTCTGGCTCTTGGTCCCTAGTATGATATAGAATTCTGTGACTGATGGCACCTACATTGGAGATGGTAGCTTCGGGAAGCCACAAGGGGTTCCCCTCAGAAAGGAAGGTGGCAAAATTGAACACAGCTCACCTAAGTGGTAATAAGTCACACCATGGCATTATGAAGAGTAAGGATGTTGCAGAGACCTTGTGAGGTAGCAAAGGCAGTAATGATCACGATGATCCTGTAGAGACAGGATGCCAGTTTCAACATACAAGCTCTGTAGTAGGGGACGAATGAAAGGCACGAGAACTGGGCTGTAACCCAGTATGGTGCAGAGCATCACAACGATGATGGGTTGAAGGAGAAGGTGGGTAGGCAGGGCAGCCATAGTCGAGTTTAAACAACACGAGAGAGGAGTGTTCATCTATCAGCTCCCCAGGAAGTAAGGGACAAGACTGAGTCAGATAAAAACCTTAGAGCATTCAACTTAAAGGTGAGAGATGTTACCGACCAAGACAAATGAATGTCAAAGATCAACCCCAAATGTTTACCTGAAGCTTTATACAGAAGGGGACTACCATAGCATGACAATGGCGGGTGAAGAACGATCTGCTTCCGAGCAAGAGTCATAGCACACCTTAGTCTTAAGAGAACTTGAAGCTATGTCTGGTGGCCCAGGGCAACAGTATTAATTGCAAGTTGGAGCTGGTGTTGGAGGAAAGGGAAGTCATCACTTCAACAGCAGAAAGTGAGATCTTTAACATAAAGGGTCGAGAAAATGCCAGAGGGATGGGACCAAACCTTCCAGTATTTATGGCAATATTTTGAGATATTTCCTTCGTCACTATTTCGAGGAGTACAAGTTCAGTGCTCCAAAGCAATCTCAGTAGTTGAAAGCATTAAGTTATTTAAATCATCCTATGCAGGCAGTAAAGGATGCCTGTATAATTTCAGGCTTTGATATCTTGCCTACCCTGAAAAACTAAATAATATTCTATAGTAGATAATGCCAGTGCTTTGCAAAGTTCAGTATCATCATTAATGCAGCATCCCTTGTTTTGAATGTTCTCATTATCTTTTTCCTCACTGTTGCAATGTTTGCTTCATTGTGATAATATAAATGTAAGGTTTTCTGACATTATTCAGAATCTTTGACTTCTTCATACTATTCTATGAGATCTGACTGCCTTCTATGCCTTTTACCATCATCATTTTTCCACACGTAACTTAAATTTATCACTGTTGAATGTCTATTTTTTTCCCCTATTGCCCACTGAAAATTTTTATTGATATTTTATCATAATTTTG
Organism: Procambarus clarkii; assembly: GCF_040958095.1. Taxonomy (NCBI): domain Eukaryota; kingdom Metazoa; phylum Arthropoda; class Malacostraca; order Decapoda; family Cambaridae; genus Procambarus; species Procambarus clarkii. The sequence goes on along the minus strand of NC_091161.1, from coordinate 14,183,476 downwards.
GTGCCTTCCATCGAGACAATTTTCATTCCTATTATGGTGTCGGCAGCAAAAGCTGACACAAAATTTGGGATTATATTCCTGACAATATCTTCTATGGGGCTGAGAAAGAGTAACAGTGCAAGGACCACATGCTCGGTTGACCCAAACGTGTACCAACAAATATCGTTAGTCGACGTCTAACATCTTTTAGAACCGAGCTTTGTATCATACTCTGGATGGATTTTGTTTGATCTACCGTCACTTTCTGCAATCTGCTTTAGACAATTTAAACTTCACCTCCCTACTTTGCCTGTTGTTCCCCTAGCTGTTGGAGGACTTACTTTTCCCATTTAGTGATAACTGCTAAAGCAAATATTAGTTGCTTATTTTGAGCATTTTGGTACTGTATTTTCTGAGCTTTGTGATCTTGTAGGAATTAAAGAAACATCATTTGTATAGGGAAATACAGTGACATTAAGAAGTGCTTCACCACAGCTGAGCAAGGTAGCCTCTGTATCACTTTCATTACTCAGGCAAGAAAAACCAAAGGCTGGGACAGGAAGCAACAGAGAAAATGCTTAGAAAGAAGAGTTGCATTCCACTCGACACCTTATTCTTGAGCATGGCCCCCTAGGGTGCTCTCCTAGCCAGGCCCCCACGTTGCAAGAAGAAAAGTAAAAGGGACTTTTTCTGAGAAAGCACAGAGCAAGACAGCCCAGCAAATTGCACAGGTAACTAAAAACGAAGATGGTTTCAACATTACCTGACTAGCGTGACTGCCAAAGGCATCCCCCATACAAGGGTACATCTCCAATATTAACCGACCAGGTCCACCACCACCAAAGGAATCCCCCATACATGGGTACATCTCCAACATTACCTGACTAGTGTCACCACCAAAGGCATCCCCCATACAGGGGTACGTCTCCAACACAGCTGGTGCATCCCGGCCAACAGTGTCCCAACAAAAGTCACCAACAAGACTGCGCAGCTATTGGTCAATGTGAGATATTTATTATGTTCTTAAATGTACAGTTTGTACACTAACTATTCAAAATTGATACAAAAATACAGAACAATTTTATTTATAATGATACAAAATTACAGTACTGTACTGCATTTTACAAAATAAACGTTTACATCATGTTGTAAAATATGAAAAAATTTGGTATCGTATACCAAAAAATAATACACAACAGTGAGAGTGTATATATATATATTTCTGCAACAATTGCAACTGCATGCAGCACCACCAGTGCCCATGGTGGTCGCCCTGAAAGCTGTCAATTGATGGAAAATATATGCGAGAGCAGCTGCCGAGAAAGTACCCTTGCTGTACCTCAAGTGGAGAAGAGGTGTTACACCACACCAGTCTCCAGATGAGCATACAGGTAGCTCCCATCATTGGGTTGTCAGACTTATCTTGAGGTTATCTTGAGATGATTTCGGGGCTTTACTGTCCCTGCGGCCCGGTCCTCGACCAGGCCTCCACCCCCAGGAAGCAGCCTGTGACAGCTGATCAACACCCAGGTACCTATTTTGCTGCTAGGTAACAGGGGCATAGGGTGAAAGAAACTCTGCCCATTGTTTCTCGCCAGCGCCTGGGATCGTACCCGGGACCACAGGATCACAAGTCCAACGTGCTGTCCGCTCGGCCGACTTGCTCCAATCCTTAACCGCTATTCCAGAGAAATGACTACAAAGAGTTTTCACACACAACAGCAACTAAAAAGGCGTTGAATGTAATGAAACACCAATTTCTGGGCGAGCTTCTTGTGGCTCCCTGAAGCTATTACACTAATTTCAGTGGCATACTACTAGGTGCCATCAGTCGTGGAGTTCTTATTGGTCTATCGGGGACCATGAGCCAGAATCTGGCCCCCCCTCAGAGAGCTGCAGGGATTGGAGGCACTATGAACACCTTACATTTAAAGTTATTCATGTCTGTCAACACCAAGGAAAAGCACCCAGAAATTCAGCAAAACAAAACAGCATGGTTTTGAACAAAACCACAACCTCAAAACTGCCAAAAGAACTCCCCTAACAATGGAAACAAATGACCAAAATGTTGTGAAACTAGCACAAGCTGGTTCGCTCCACCTACCATCCTCGTTCCGGTGAGGAGAGGCCGCTTCACCACCAGTTCTCATGATGATGATGATGGAAACACCCCGATGCCCTGGGAGCGGGAGAATGTCAGGGAGCCACTGGGGCTCACCCAGAAATTGGCATATCATTACATTCAATGCTGGTTTTCTGGAGAAGGGGGAAGGGAAGGGCTTCCACAAAGGGAAGCCCTTTGTGGCTCCCTGAAGCTAACTACCCACTGAGAAGGAAAAAAATGAGGCACTAGGGAGGAGACAGCACTGCAGGTATCAGAGTGAGGAAGAGACCACTGACCACAACACATGACCCAAGGCCACACAAGGCCGCAGAGGACTAGAAACATTCACAAGATACCTGGCTGCCAGGACCCTATTCAACTGCCAAAACCCCCCATGCCTGAATATCCGCCCAAGACATGTTAGCAAACATGACCATCAGAGCAGTATACTTACAGAGATCATACACACAAGGGTAGACCACAGGCCGGCTTGACTTAAATGACACTGTGGATGGCCTGAGAAATACGAGCCCTGAACAGGGAACTAGGATCAACAAAGTCCACCACAGCAGAATCTGTGGCATGAAGGTAGTGGCAACAAGCCACCACCGGACAAAGCACACAATACACCCCCGGCCGAACCAACCACAAATCCACCACCAAAGAACCCCTCTGGAAATCAGCAGACTCATTCTTCACCAGAAAAGAAATAGCCGCCTGCTAGGCTAGGCTAGGCTAACTAGCTAGGGGAGCTGGTTGGCCGAGCAGACAGCACGCTGGACTTGTGATCCTGTGGTCCTGAGTTCGATCCCAGGCGCCGGCGTGAAGCAATGGGCAGAGTTTCTTTCACCCTATGCCCCTGTTACCTAGCAGTAAATAGGTACCTGGGTGTTAGTCAGCTGTCACGGGCTGCTTCCTGGGGGTGGAGGTCTGGTCGAGGACTGGGCTGTGGGGACACTAAAAACCCCGAAATCATCTCCAGATAACCTCCAGATAACCAAACAAAATACCCACCAGGGCCAAGGACACAAAACCACCAGCGCCGAAGTCGAGCACAAAGCTCACCCACCTGGCAACCAAAGGCGAGAGAAATAAAAAACAAAGCCTTCAAAAAACAATCCAGACCTAAAGGGTCACCATAAAGCAAGCAGAAGAAAGAAAAGAAAGAAGCCGGTCAAAGGACCAGGCAGGCTCGAGCAGGGCATGAGCAGGGCAGAGGTGAAACAAAGCACGAGAAAGCTTGCAAATTGAGGCAGAAGAGGTATCAATCCCAAAAACCAGCTGAATGGCCCTGCCAATGCCACATAATAAGAGGTGACAGTAATTGGGATAAGACATCAATCAAGAAAGAGCCAAGACAGGAAAGACAGATCAGCCCGCACAGAAATAGAAGAACAATGACAAAGGGAGAGAAAATGGTGAAAAGACCACCAAGCGACTTCATACTGTCACCGAGAAGAAGATCGCAGGTGGGACACCATTAAACCCGCCACCTGATCAACATACAGAGAATGATAAATACGCATAAAAAAATCCAGATGCATAAAGCAAAAGAGAAGGCTGAACCAGTAAAGTACGTCACTTGCCTGACCTTCTCAAAGAGGCAGGCCCTTGGAAAAATGCCCAGATTCGGACACCGAGTAAGCAACAGGGAACAAAAAACGAGCAACTAGGGAGAAACATCGGTGCGCCTTTGTGTTAGCACTACTTTAACTGAACACAAACCATAATGCATCCTCCCCTCACCCCCAGGCCAAATACACTCCCAACCTGAGGAAGACAGTCAAAGACCACCACTGGCTTACCTGAAGGGCAGGAACTACCTGAAGCGAGGAGAGACATCGCCCCCTAAAGTGAGTGCGTCACAAACACCCAGGGAAGATAACCCTGATCGTGCAAGGGAGCGCACAGGGAAGAAAACACTGAGCACATGCAGCTCCAAGTGCACCAAACTCCTGGCTCACGCTTCACAAACATGTATAAGAACAGTGTCAAAGGCAAAGCACCACTACAATAAATGGGAGACTTGAGCCAGAGAGATTAGGAGTGACTAGGTACCATCAGAACAGAACTGAGGGTGGAGCGGGCTGACTGACCTGGTCTGCTTCCCTCCTTTCCCCAAGTGAGGGGAAGAGGTGGGACATTCTGGGTGCTTCCCTGGTACTGGAGCGGCAATTACGGTTAACTTTAAATGTAAAAGTGTTCACAGGCCACCGCTCTGAGGGGATCTGGCTCACAGTCCCATGTAGGCCAACAGAACTCCATGACTGATGGCTCCTATAGTAATTTGGCACTGAATCAGTGTGATAGCTTCAGGGAGCATAAAAGTGCTCCCCCAGAAAAGGCCCATACTTTACTGGACAAAAACCTCTGTAAATGGAAATAAAAAAGAAACAGCGTATTCGGCCTTAACCCTTAACATGCTCGGGGTTTAATATCCTGTCATCCCCACAGGCGCATGTCATTTTGAAAAAAAAAAAAAATATTTTTTCTTTCTAACCTGTTAATTTGTGTTCACTGATCACGGGAAAAATAATAAAAAAATCGTAAGTGGCATATATTGCCCGCTATAGGGCGGGGAAGTCTGGCAAATTATAGGCACTGACTCAGCGTGCGTCCCAGGCGGTCTGTTGCTCGCAAGCTGTCAGGCCAGAGTTGCCACAAAGAGATAATTACCGAATTATTTCAATGTCTCTGATTGATTTTCCATACTTTTTTTGCTGTAATATTATTCAATAGTGTGTAGTTTGATATATTTATATAATATAATGAGTGAATCGTTGGTGTACTCAAAAATATGGTGTGCATATTGTTGATTCAATTATGTTCATCAATCAGTGAACAAATACTTTGTTGGTTATTACACTATAAGCACAGGTTATATATAAGTATTTGCATGTTTTGTTCACTATAACGAACCACTAAGTAGCTATTATGAGTCAAAAAGTAATGAGGAGTGACCGCCGTGTACCAGCCAGCCACTCCCGCCCTCCCTCCAGTCATCTGACTCACCCTCATTCTCCTCCCACAATAATGTTTTTGCTATAATTCACTATATACAGACGTTATATATAAGTATCTACATGTTTTGTTCACCATAACTGTACATCTAAGCTTGTATGGTGAGTAAAGGCACAGAGATGTGGCTACTCACACAGTCAGCTGATCGGCGGCCGCCCTCAAGGCCAGACGCACTAATATTTGTCCTCCAACAATACTGTGTGGTGTTATTACGCTACATGCACACATTATATATAAATATCTACCTGTTTTATTCATCATACTTGTACAAATAAACTGGTATGGTGCCCAAAGACCATCGTGGTAACCAGTAAACAACACCGTCGTCTGCACGGTGGCGTCGTGCAGACGACGCCACCGCCCTCACCAAAATGGCAGCTCCAAACCTTCTCTTGCTGTTTATACCCTCTATACGCACGTTATATATAAGTATCTACATTTGTGTTCACCATAGCGAACCACTAAGCTGGTATGGTGAGTGCAGTCAATAAAAGGTGGCCACACACAGTCAAAAGACATCGCCACCACCCTCCCTCCCACAGCATTACACCTCCTTCCATGGCGCACAGCGCTAAATATCACCACAATCCTGCTATTATCAGAACCCTGGTCAGTTTTATCACAGTCATGGGTCTTCTGTAATAATATCATCGCTACATAATAGCATGAACAAGTATAATTTGGCATTTTTAGGCGATGCTGTGGTCACAAGCTGAACAGCAGTGCTGTTAGCTCATGCTGCATGCGTCAGGCTTGGTTGCTCACTCAATACTGAGGCCAATAACACCCGGGAGTTTGGCCCACGATTTTTTTAAAAAATGGCGTCTGTTTACAAGAGCCCTGATGAAGGTGTGGTGAACCCCGTGTATCTGCGGGCTGTTTAAATCTTGCGTAGTACTCCAACACATCATATGACGTGATGTGCAGTTGACTGGAACAACGTCCAGCACGTCATATGACGTGATGCGCACTTTAAGGGTTAAATATGCTCCATGGCTTTCCCAAGGACCCAGCTATGTCTCATAACGTTTCCTCCTCCTGTGAACTCGGTCCCATCATTCTAAGCAATTCCACACATCCCCCACTTCAGCAAATTCTTGTTCACTGAATCAAGTGTGTAAATCCAGAATGGAAAGTTTGTGTTCCAACCCGAGATTTGCCAAATCTAGGTTTGTTGAATCAAGATTCCACTATACTCAATGTGTGTATGCATGTGTATACCTGTACTGAATATGTATGTATATGACACAAAACCTGCATGAACACATGAGCCATTAATCACTAAGAACTCTATTGACCCAACCAGGATTCAAACCCTCCCCACTGGCCCGGATCATTACTTGGCATACAGAGTACCACATCATTGGTCTAGTGGTTATGGTACTCTGTATGCCCAGCGATGATCCTGGGCAGCGGGGGTTCGAATCCTGGTCGGGTCAGTAGAGTTCTTAGTGACGTATGGGTGGATGAGCAGACACCATGTGGTCATGCAAGAATCCACATGATCACAGAATCCACAGGTCAAGCTTGGCCTCGGGCCGGGCTTGGGGAGTAGAAGAACTCCCAGAACCCCATCAACCAGGTATCATGCTCCATGTCAAGTTACCGGATATGTTGTTGGATACACAAGACATATCGTGATCAGTTTCTCACCATATATATAATGCAGGAATATGTATAATGGAAGTCCAGATAAAGGAGTACACACTACACAAGAAACAAGCATTCTAAAGGAATTATCAACAACACTGATTTAAGAAAGTGTCAATAATAAAGGGCTTCAAATTTCATCACATATAATTATAATAAATAAAGCAATCACTTTAAGGAAGTGTCTTAAGGTTCCCTACATATTGCCAGAAAATACCTGTATAAGCACACACACATTTACATAATATAAAAGAACATCAAATTATCTCTATACTTTGCACAAAAATCATTTTAAAACATACTATTTCATGTTTGAACAAGTCATTCTTGCTCATTTCTGGGGGGGGGGGGGGTGGAGCCCCCTGTGGCTCCCTGAATCTATAATGCTGATATAGTGAAAAACTATTAGGTGTCATCAGTTGCGGAGTTTTTATAGACCTACTGGGGGCCCGTAAGCCAAGTTTCCTCTACAGAGACACTGGCACTATGTTAATATTGTCTTTGTGTCTTCTGCAGGTGGTTTTCTGTTGAAGAACGTGGGGTTTCATCCCCTCCTTCCCTCCCTGTCAGAGTTTGATATGCATCCTCCTCCCCAGAGTTCACTTCAGGATGCCTTTGGGTTCCTCAGATTTGTCCTTCAGGAGGCTTCCATTCTCTCAACTTTTCCTGGTGGAGGCATGGGAAGCTTTCTGCGTGTACCTCCTTTGTGAGCCAGATTCTGCCTCGTTAATGACTTGGCCTCCTTTGAGTTTGGGACTTCTGGCTGCGTTGAGAGGTTCCAGTCTTCTTGGCTACGTTGAGAGGTTCCAGTCTTCCTGGCTGGTTGACATCCTGCTTGCTTTAATGACGTGAGGCTTCTTGCGTGTTACACGTATTATGAGGGGGGTGCTTCCTTTGGGCCTCTTTTCACATGTCAATTTATTCCTGCTCTTCCTGGAGACACTGAGCTCCTACAGCTCCGTGCACATTTGTTGATTGTTGGCTGTGCTGGTTGCAGAGGACCTTCGTACCTGCTTGCACTGTTTTCCATGCAATTATTTAGCATGGGTGGAACACGAACAAGAGCACACAGATGGAAACTTAGCACCCAAATGAGCCACAGAGACATTAGAACAAAAAATTTCCATGTCAGAGTAGTTAACAAATGGAATGCATTAGGCAGTGATGTGGTGTTGGCAGACTCCATACACAGTTTCAAATGTAGTTTTGATAGAGCTCAATAGACTCAAGAAACTGTACACCAGTTAATTGACAGTCGAGAGGCAGGACCAAAGAGGAAAAGTTTAACCCCCAATAATCACCATTTCTATGGTAATCAGGTGGCTGGTCTAATTGGTGTCCCACCTGCAGTCCTCTTGGTGAGTATGAAGTCTTATGGCATGCTTTCTGCCATTTCATATCGCTTCATCGTTGCTCTTCAGTGATGGGACGGGTTATCCTGTCTTTTCTTTTCTTGGTTTTTTCTGGATCAGCATCTTTTGACAGATACTGTCACCTTATTTCATTCCAGGTTGGTGGAGCCACTTCGGCTTGCATTCGGGGTTGTTGCTTCTTCGGCCCTATTTCCCATGCATTCTCGGGCACAATTGACCTGCTGCCTGCTCATGCGCCGCGGAGTCTACTAGGTCTTTGGACCATGTTCTTTTCTTCTGTTCCTCTGCTAATTTTCCGGTGTCCCCTTCAATCCAGGACTGGTTTTTTTCAGTGTTGTCTGATTTCTCTTGCCTCTGGTCATCATGTCGGTGAGCTTCATGCTGTTCTTTGGTGCTGGTTTTTTTTTTGTTCTTTCGGCCCTAGGACAGGTTTGTTCGTTTGTAGCTGGCTCCTTTGCTGGTGAAGATTTAGATGGTTGGTTTCCAGTGAGGACCGTTGGTTGCTGATGCTTGGTTGGCCAGGGGTGCATCATATTTTGTGTCCAGTAGCAGCTCTTAGCCACTGCCTTCATGCCTCTGCATTGGTGGCGTTGTTGTGGGTTGCTCTGCTATCCCTGGTTCCTTGTTCCAGGTCTCGTTTTTCTTAAGTCGTCCACAGTGTCCTAAAATATTGCTAGCCTGTAGTCTGCCCTTGTGCCTATAATGTTCATCAGTATGCCACTCTGTTGGCTGTGTTTTTCCATTATGTCATGGGTTGATATCTAGGCATGGGGGTTTTTGGTGGTCATACAGGATCCTGGCGGCCAGGTTCATGTTCCTGTTCCTGGGTCCTTGTTGGCTTTGTGTGCCCTCAAGTCCTGCTGTGACCGGTGGTTTTTCTTCATTGTGGTACCTTTGATGCTCCTTCCTTCCTGGTACATCCCTATTCTTAACTTTCTCTGTAGTAGGTAGCCTTAGGGAGCCACCAGCATTGAATGTAATGAAATGCCAATTTCTGGGCGAGTCCTGGTGGCTCCCTGACACCCTCCCTATCCCAGGGAGTTGGGGGTGGTTTTTCTATCATCATAGAACTTCAGGTGGAGCAGCCGGCTGACACAGTCTGCCTCCTTCCTCCCACCAAACTCGGGGAAGAGGTGGGACGAATGAGCTTGCATTAGTTTCATGAATTTTCGATCACTTGTTTACATTGTTAGGAGAGTTCTTTTAGCGATTTTGAGATGTAGGTTTTCCTTCTAACCAGCAGTGATCTGTTTTGCTTTGCTGACTTTGTGGGTGTTTCCCTGGTGGTGGCAGACATGATTCAAATTCACTGACAATTTTATCATTGTGCCACTGCTCTCTGCGGCTCTCTAGAGAGGGTGCCATGTCCTGGCGCGTGGTCCCCAGTAGGCCTAAAAGAACTCTGCAACGGATGACACCTCGCAGTATGGCAGTATATAGCATTGTAGCTTCAGGAAGCCAATGGGATTCCCCCAGAAATTGCCATTTCATTACATTCAATGCTGATTTTTTGGCACTACTGCTAGGAGTGCCCCTTACATCTGTCACCAACACATAGCAGCATTTACAATATCCATGCACTTACTTCTTTTATATTCACAGGATCTGGTTAAGCATTATATGATTTAGAAACACTTTTTTAGGCTCAAAGACTAAGGTCCCCAATCATATCAACAGCCTGAATTTTTATGGGGTATCCTTGAATGCATTTAGCAATGACGGGATTATAATACTTCTAACAGATGAACACTAAACCCACACAAAATAAGCAATATAATACAGTAATATCAGCCTGGAAGCAAGGAATATGCAGAACAATTAGGTGTGACTAGGTCGGGGAAAGAGACATCAAATCATTATCATAAAGGCGATTATAGAGGTTTAGCGGAATACCTCGTCAAACAGGGTCATTTATGCACATTATATGAAGGCTTGGGATGCATTCCCACACTCACTGACAGTCACACACAAATAGGGATATATCTAAAAGTATTAGAAAGTTCGCTTTTACAAACAGAATGGTAGACAGTTGGAAGAAGTGAGAAGGCAATGGATGCCAACACTATCAGTAGTTTCAGAAGAGTCACATGACAAGAGTACTGGGTAGACGGGACACCATGAGGATAACTCTCATCCTGTAACTACACTCAGGTAATTACACACATTCGCACTCCTCCATATAACTCGCCCTACATTTTTATAAGCTTAAAGAGAGAGAAAATAAAGAGGGAAGTATACAACACAGACAACTGTGAAGCACTAACCTCTCCCCAGTGGATGTTAGGAGGAAGCTCTGGATATTTACGAAGCATATCGTATGCCACATTCTCCATAAACCACTGGAAGCTTTTGCACTTCAACTGCGTCTTTAGTTTCAGTTGTTCACCGATATCACCATGGTCGAGGAACCTTAAAACCAAATAAGTACAGTGCAATGAAGTGTATACAGTACTGTACTGACATTAAAAATCTAATGAACTAAATCTATACAGTACTTAAATCAGCATTTATTGTTTTATGCATTAATGGTAAATAAATATTAGTCATTTATAAATAAACTTGCACGTACTGGGACGTAAACCCAGTACAGTACGCCCAAACCTGTGCTATCTAAATACATGAGATCAGAAACTAGCCAATATGAGCTAAATTGGGAGATGACGAGTTCTCAGACAGGTCTATGGGTATGTTTTAGTACCATACTGTTTACCTTTCGTTAAGGCAATGTTGTTTTGAATTGCCTTATCATGACTGCCTACCCACTGCTTAGGGCCTAATAATTTTTAGATGCTAAAATAATTTTATAACTTTCAAACAAAGAAAAAACATTGAAAACACTAATTGATTGTTACCAAACATATCTACATATCTATCATATTTCCTTTTATAAGGATTAATATTGATAATCTCAGTCTTGGGAGTATCTATGACTCCGACATGCTCTCCTGCCTCTACGATGACTCTGAAATCTTGCTCTAGTTAGGCCGAGGTTGTCACAGGAAGCTACTAAACAGACTGCCCCAAAAAATCATCAAATAGTTATGCCACTTGGTTCATTAAGCAGTCTTCAACCGAAGACTGAAGATTTCCTTTTATAAGGATTAATATTGATAATCTCAGTCTTGGGAGTATCTATGACTCCGACATGCTCTCCTGCCTCTACGATGACTCTGAAATCTTGCTCTAGTTAGGCCGAGGTTGTCACAGGACGCTACTAAACAGACTGCCCCAAAAAATCATCAAATAGTTATGCCACTTGGTTCATTAAGCAGTCTTCAACCGAAACGCTACGCGTACTAGTGGCTGTACAAGAATGTAACAACTCTTGTATATATCTCAAAAAAAAAAAAAAAAAAAAAAAAAAAAAAAAAAAATTATTACAATTATCATCAATGCACTCATAAAAACGCGCTGTTCTAAATTTATACTCGTGTAATACTGCTGACCTCGCCAAAGGTTCACGTGTGTAGAAGTATTCTTTATATTTGTCATCAAACCAGGTCTCGATAACTCTCTTGTAGTTGATGGTAATAAGAGGACCTTTCTTCTGCTCAGCCAGTTTGCCAAAATTATACGGCATAAAGCCTCTGTAAACGTGTCCAACACGAGAACACGGTACCCACTCAATGCTGCCACCGCACTGCCATACCTGTTAGGAAAATAAAACCTTCAATTTTAGTGTCTTAACTCAAACTAGAGTTCAAAAACAATTAGCCAATTTAAGCATATAATGTACATATTTTGTAGATGGGAGCAGGGGAGGGGAGGGGGGTTAAGGGAAAAGAAATAAAGAAAAAGAAGAGAGATGAAGATAGAGAGAGGAAGATAGAGAGGAATGTTGACATGACCACACACTAACAAACGTGACCTAACATAAGCTTACACTTCCATTTATCTTACTTTCTTTTTCCTTTTTCTTCTTTTTTTCTGTTTCTTTCCATTATTTTCTCTTATGATCTCTTGCTTATTCATACTATTTCCCCTTCTTATTCCTTTTACTATCCCCTTCTTATTGGGTGGTATAACTAGGAGCTGCTTCGTATGGGCTAATGTACCTTCTGCAGTTACCTTTGTTCTTATGTTCTTATTTTTCTTATTCTTACTATTCCCTTTATTACACCTTATCTTCCCTACCTTTGCCTTAGCTTTCTTCCTCTAAGATTTTCTTCTCACCTCTCTTCTGCCTGTTTATTGCTTTCTCCTTCAATCATCACAATCGACTTGAGAATGGTCCAGGACGGACCGAAACGTCGTCGTCCCTTCACTTTCTAGTGTGTTGTCTGGTCGACATTTTTCAGCCACGTTATTGTGACTCCTCGTCTGCATAGAGAGGAATGGTTGGTGGAGGATGAGGGCCGAGGTGGGGAAAATGTTGTAGGACCGAAACGTCGTCGTCCCTTCACTTTCTAGTGTGTTGTCTGGTCGACATTTTTCAGCCACGTTATTGTGACTCCTCGTCTGCATAGAGAGGAATGGTTGGTGGAGGATGAGGGCCGAGGTGGGGAAAATGTTGTAGGACCGAAACGTCGTCGTCCCTTCACTTTCTAGTGTGTTGTCTGGTCGACATTTTTCAGCCACGTTATTGTGACTCCTCGTCTGCATAGAGAGGAATGGTTGGTGGAGGATGAGGGCCGAGGTGGGGAAAATGTTGTAGGACCGAAACGTCGTCGTCCCTTCACTTTCTAGTGTGTTGTCTGGTCGACATTTTTCAGCCACGTTATTGTGACTCCTCGTCTGCATAGAGAGGAATGGTTGGTGGAGGATGAGGGGCCGAGGTGGGGAAAATGTTGTAGGCATTGGGGAGGGAGAGGGGGAGCAGCATTTTAGAGAAAGACGAAGCAAAACTCAATCTGGGAGGAAGGGAGAGGTGCGTCTGAATGAAATGAAATCCCACATGGAACACACCAGCCCTGCTCCATTTAATTCAATTGTGTGAGGTCCTACTGTGCAGCACAGTACACAGACACGCACAGGTACCACACCAGGTGCTAATAAATCATGAGTGCCTACTAGAGACCAGGATGAGAATCAGGCACACGCAATAGAGAAATAGGGGAGGTTATCTTGAGGTTATCTTGAGATGATTTCGGGGCTTTTTAGTGTCCCTGCGGCCCGGTCCTCAACCAGGCCTCCACCCCCAGGAAGCAGCCCGTGACAGCTGACTAACACCCAGGTACCTATTTTCCTGCTATGTAACAGAAGCATATGGTGAAAGAAACTCTGCCCATTGTTTCTCGCCAGCGCCTGGGATCGAACCCATGACCACAGGATCACAAGCCCAGCGTGCTGTCCGCTCGGCCGACCGGCTCCCCACCGGGGAGTGGGAATATAAAATCACAACATTACCTATGGAAAAACCACTAGGAAGGGAGAACACACCATAACACCACTTAGACAATATTTGCAACCCCAATTCAAACGAAGTACATATTCCTTGTCTTGGTCCAACTGCTAGTTAGCTCCACACCTTAGCCACTAGATGGCAGCCCTAGCGACTCGAGGGCCCAAGGCAGCTACATTCATGCACCACCATCCAAGCAAGGCTCCCTGAACACCACAGGAAGGAAAAGGCAGAAATGGCAAGATGCAGCTGTGACCCACTAGAAACAATCATTTTATTACATTCAACGCTGGAGTTCTGGAAGTGAGTGGTGCTAACTAGCACTTAGACTTAGACAATGATGTACACATAGTTCAAGTAAACATTACAAGTGCTGTCCAAGCAATTGTTTGATTTCATAGTCTCTACCTCTCTGGTGGCATTTCCATTTGTATATTGTGGTGATCTTGTGACCCCACTACCTTATGCCCCTATCGCAGCCAGATTGTGGTCCTGGTCTTCAGTAGGCATTTGTTATTTATTAGAGCCTGAGTTGGTACCTGGGCTTGGAGGACTCCAAGTATGTAGCTCAGGGAGATACCGAGGGAAGCCCCTCTCAGAAACAAATGTGTCAAAATAAAAAAAAAAAAAAATCCTGAATATGATCAATGTTTTAGTGATTGCCTTCATGACAAAGGGAGCCACATGGTGTGCATAGAGCTTACCACCTTTCTGTTTAGGATATACAAAAGGATATACACACTCGTGTCAACTCTAGCAGCAGACATGAGTCGAAATTTCACTCTATCAAGTGTGAGTGGTTCCTCAATGCCACAACATCAGCTGCGTGGCTAGCTAGCTCATTCAGAGCATACATGGATATGAAACAACTGCTCAATCATGCTAGTACATCTAGGCAAGTTCTGCTTCCCCAAGCCACTTATTTAACTGTGCCAGCTTGTGCTAATTAATGGATTGATAAGGGAAGGAGGAAACAGTCACATATTTGATCTTAACTATTAGTGTCTTCAGTGACTCAGTGTCTTCTGAGGAAGCTTCCTTGTATTTCCTGGAAGCTATCTCCATGATATTGCTCCATCTACTGTAATGGGTCACATCAGTCACCGGAGTTCGACTTGGCTTACCAAGGACCAGAGCCAGAACCTGGCCCTCATTCTGGCTATGGTCCAGAATCTGTCACAGAGACGCAAAAAGCAAGTGATAATCTGCCACCCCACTGGGAAAAGCATCCAGAAAGTCAGCAAAGCTTTATAGACAACTGGAGGTCTCACAGAAAACGAAGCCTTGAAACTGCCAAACAACTCTGCAAACAATTCACACAAAACAATAAATTTGTACAAAACTAACTCGATCCCATTAGTACAGATGGCCACAGCCAGGCAGCCTGGCCCTAGCTGGCTCCCCTGCTCAGTTCTGTCACTGAAGTTTTAGTGGTTACTTCTACCTATTGTGCTCTGGTCTGTCAGTCATGGCGAGCCCCTCTGCTTCAAAACTAAGTGCTGGCTATCCTTGGACTTCATTTGTTCTGTGGGGACCATTTGTTTGGATTTTGTTCCTTTGTTTTAGTATTAGCTTAATGTGTATTATATCTGGCTTTGTTGTATTGGCTTGGCTTCTGTTGCTCTGAGATGTATGTGCTCTGGGTTTTCTTCCCTGGGTGCTCACTAGTACTGAGCACTAGTTGTACTGAGAGTTCTTTCTCAGTTGTGTTCTAGAGTTCACCTGAGAGGCCAGGCCACCGGGGTGGAGAGCCTCAACCTAGGGCTGTTCAAGAGTCTCAGAGTCCTTTGATTGGGGCCTTTGGCTGGGGTTGTTCTGTTAGGTTGTGTTTGTGGTTCAATGGGCTTCGCGCCCTTTTTTATATGGCATGCTAAGGTTCTCATAGTCTGGAGTATTGGCTGTATTTGGGGTCTGTTCTTTTAGTGAGCAGTCCCAGTGCCTGGGGTGTCCTGTTTGGCTAGTTACATTCAGGCCCTGGCAATTCCCATGTAGGTCTTTGGCGTGATCAGCCCAATCAGCCTGCACTCACTTGTGTGAACTCGACGGTTGTTCATCATTCCTGCTAATGGGTAACAATCATTCTATCTGCCCCCACTATCCTGATTACTGGGTCGATAACATGAATGACCCCAAGTCCAGCGAGGTTTGTCCTCACTGGGTCTCTGCTTTGATTGAATCAGCTTTGAGGTTGGAAGTTTATCAGGAAGTTGCCACTTTATGGGCTCAATTTGCTCATGTTAGGCATTTGTAGGACCCAGATTTGGAGTTATTGGTGACCTCCACCCGGACTAAGTTCACACCTTCCCTGCTGATCTACAGCATGGCTCGTAATGGACCAACCCATCAAGATAACTCTCTCTCTGCATGCGAGTATGAAGGGTGTTCATCGGCTTTGCTACATGCAGTTAATCATTCTGTCTCTACCATACAGCCTGTTGGGTCAGTAACGTCTTCAACCCCTGAGCCCTGTGACATGTGTGCTCACTGGGTCACTATCTTATCAAAGCCTGCCTCGAGATAAGAGGCTTTTCAGACAGCTGCTGCTTTGTAGGCTCAATTTTTTCCTTTCGTGGTTTAGAGTATGGTGCCTGTTTGGATGCCCTGGAGTTGGTCCCTATGGTGTTTAAGGATCCAGGTTTTCAGAAGAATTGGTGATCCCTACCTGGTGTAAGTTTGATCCTCCTCCTCTTGCTTAATTAACCTGCTGGTGTGGTGCACCCATTGTCTGATTCAGACATCTGAGAGTTTCAAAGTCAGGTCAGGGCTTAGATTTGAGTGGAGTTTGGCCAACTATAGGGGTTGCCCCATTCACTTCAACAACAGAAACAGTTGAGTCATTCCTTCATGCCGGGGACACGGTTCTGGGCCTGGGTCATCATTGCTGGGGGTCCTGGGCTGGGGACAAGGGGATGAATTGAAGAGTGTACATTGGTGCTGTTCAACCATTCATGGACTATGATTCCATTTGATCAATGTATGTTACGAGTCCTGCGCGCTATCCACCAGGCTACGAGACCCCCTAAGATGGCTGAAGAATGTTGACCAAAACACACATTAGGAGGTGAAAAGATGACGACGTTTCGGTCCGTCCTGGATCATTATCACCTCAGATAGAATCGTGCAGTTCTATTAGTTATCTATGATTCCATTTGATCAATGTTTCTCCAGGGGAAACTTCTGTCCACCTGCAGGCGATGAGTCACAATAACGTGGCTGAAGTATGTTGACCAGACCACACACTAGAAATTGAAGGGACGACGACGTTTCGGTCCGTCCTGGACCATTCTCAAGTCGATTTTGTCCACCTCAATCACTGTCCACCTCTTTTTATGAGCTTGATTACTCAGCTGCTTGCCCTGGGTGCTCTTTTGTGTACCGTTTGGTTCCACTCCCTCTGCAAAAGTCATTTATATAAAGTTAAACAATTGGTCCTAGGACAGAGTCCTGTAGAACACCACTTTCTATTCCTCTCCAGCCTATCATATCCACTCTGACTAACACTTTTCCTGTCTGTCAAGTACTCCTGTACCCAGCCCAGTGCCTTTCCTCTTATCCCCGCTTACCTTTCCATCTTGTGTATTAGTCTTTTGTGAGGAACGGCATCAAAAGCTCTTTGGCAGTCTAGGAAAATGCAGTCTACCCATCTTTTCTTTATTTTATTTTGGTGACTGTCATAGAATTCAATCAACTTTGTTAAACATGATTTTTCCCGTTTTGAGGCCATGTTGAGCCTCTGTTGTAAAAACTTACTCACCAAACATTCTACAATCCTTTTTCTGGTGACTTTTTCTTGCATGGAATGCATGTTAATCATACTAGTCAATCGTTTAATACTTCATGTCTGTTCCTTTCCTTGAATATTTTAACTACATTTGCCTTTTTCTAAATTGCTGGTAGCTCTCCCATCTCATGTGTAATGTTGAACACTATAGTTAATGGATAACACAGGATCCTTGCAGGGTCCTTCAGTAACAATGGTGATATCTGGTCTGGTCCTTTATATTCTGGCTTGGGGATTATCGAGATCTAACAGGGTCTTGGCTCACTATCTGATCAATATTTTTCATCTCATTTGGGCTCGAGTTACCCTGAGCCAAGGGCCAGATTCACGAAGCAGTTACGCAAGTACTTTCGAACATGTACATCGTTCCTCAATCTTTGATGGCTTTGGTTACATTTATTAAACAGTTTACAAGCATGAAAAACTTGCCAATCACTGTTGTTATTGTTATACATAGCCTCCTGGTGCTTCGGAGCTCATTAACTGTTTAATAACTATAAACAAAGTCGCCAAAGATTGAGAAAAGATGGACAGGTTCGTAAGTGCTTGGGTGATTGCTTCATGAATCTGGCCCCTGGTTTCTTAGACCGGAGTTTCATCTTCAGCAGTGTAGCTGCCACCTCTCCTTCTTCCTGGCAAGTCCTATGTTTAATTCTTCTCTTTTGTTAATTAGCTTCAGGGAGTGAGCAAGGGGCTACACTGGGAAAACAAGCCCTGAATGTAACAAAATGCTCTGTTTGGGCGAGCCCCTGTGGCTCCCTGACTTCCTTCTCCCTACCAAATACGTTGGTTCGTGGCCTGTCAGCTCTGGCCTCAGCGGTTGCTGGCCTTGTAGCTTAGAACCCCAGGATGCTACCTGTTTGCATCCTTGTGCATTAAGCATTTTGTACCCAGTTTCAAGTTTCATTTTGTTCTGAGTGGATCCTTTGCAGTGTTTTGGATGTTTCTGAGCAGATCATATGCAGTGTTTTGGATGTTTCTGAGCAGATCATATGCAGTGTTTTGGATGTTTCTGAGCTTCATTTTCATGAATCGTGCAGTTCTATGCATCTCTTTTTCTAGTTGCTTTCCCAGTGAAGACCATCATAATCCCCTGCGCCTTGTGCCTCTTTGAGGGGGGGGGGCTAGGTTCTGGCTCTGGTCCCCCAGCAGGCCAGCAGGATGCCTATGACTGTTGTGACTTAGTATTGAGAAGTTATCTTGACAACATAGCTTCAGGGAGCCAAATCTCTTTAAATGATCACTGCTTTACAACTTTACAAAAAACAACATGGTATCTAAAACATATAAACCATACAAACTTAACAAATTTTAAATGAGAAAGCCGGTTAAAACTTCTCTAATATCTTCTTGTACATATAAAAAAAAAAGAATTACCTTAAATGACAACTCAAAATTTTCTCCTCCCCAAACCAAGAGTCCCGGGTCATAGGCGCCAAGACTCAAGAAGTATTCACGGTTGATGGCAAACAAACCCCCCGCATGGGTTGGAGATCTGAAATAAAGAAACGTTCTTAAAAGATATTTCAAATGGAAAAATATATGTACACCTAACATTACACAGAATGTTTTAATAATAAACCACAATCTCGTCTCTTCACTATTGAGGTGATAATGATCCAGGACGGACCGAAACGTCGTCATCTTTTCACCTCCTAATGTGTGTTTTGGTCAACATTCTTCAGCCATCTTAGGGGGCCTCGTAGCCTGGTGGATAGCGCGCAGGACTCGTAATTCTGTGGCGCGGGTTCGATTCCCGCACGAGGCAGAAACAAATGGGCAAAGTTCCTTTCACCCTGAATGCCCCTGTTACCTAGCAGTAAATAGGTACCTGGGAGTTAAGTCAGCTGCTTCCTGGGGGTGGAGGCCTGGTCGAGGACCGGGCCGCGGGGACACTAAAGCCCCGAAATCATCTCAAGATAAGAAGATCTTACTGTGCCTCAACATCTGCAATAAACCACATATGTAACCACCATAAAACCAGCGTTGAATGTAATGAAACGCCATTTTCTGGGTGAGCCCCGGAGGCTCCCTGGAGCTTATCGGGCTAATGTGTGTTATGTTAGACCGGGACATTAGCTAAGGAGTTCAGACCTACCAGGGACCAGCGCCAGAACCTGGCCCCTTCAGAGAGGTTTCAGGGAGCAATGGCCCTGGAAAACCCCATATGGTTGGGGGTTTTCCTTATCTGCCATCGACCGGGGTTAGGCACCCAGAAAGGTAGGCGTAACAAAACAAACCCCACATGGTAAGAAACTACAACAAAAACCGAACAGAGAGGTAGAAAACTCCCTACAATCCCAAGGAAACAAGCAAACAAGCAAACATCACACTTTACTGCCGCGCCGATCGTCCGCGCAGCCCTCCCCACCCCGGGAGGGGGAGGGGGGAGCCCCGGACCTACCGCGCCGGCTGCCAAGCTCCAGTTCGGAAGCTAAGCCTCAACCAACGCGAAAAAACCGCCGACCGGAGGGAGGGAGGGTTGCCAGGGAGCCTCCGGGGCTCACCCAGAAAATGGCGTTTCATTACATTCAACGCTGGTTTTCTGTGGGGAGCCCCTACGGCTCCCTGGAGCTTCATACCCAAAGAGAAGGAAAAGAAAGGGCTAACCCGGGAGGCGGCCGCCACAAACTCTGCAACGCAAAGCCAAGACAACCGGTCGCAAACCTGCGACCCAAGGCAACAAGAACGCCCAAGAACAGACATACACATGGATGGGCGGCCAAAAACCTGTGCGACCCACAATTCCCTGCGCCCGAAATGAGCCCGAGACGTCACCAACACAGCAGCAATTGCTGCAAACGTCTGAACAGCACGGGCGCAAAGACAGACCGCAGTAAGAAGGAAAACACTGCGGACGACCCGGGAGAACACAGGACGCACCCCCCGGCCAAACCAAACAAGTACTAATACCCCAAGAACCCCTCCGGAAAGCAGCCGTCTCGACCGTCGCCAGGACAGAGAAAGGCTGCACACCAATAAAGCTACCACCAGTACCAAAGAGGAGGAAACTAAAACCGAAGGGGCTACCACAAACTGAGGGGAAGAGAAGAAGGCACCCTGAACAAGGACCAGGATGGCTCGGGCGACTCATGAGCAGGCCGGGGGGGAAACAAAACGCGAGAAGACGTAAGAAACGTCATACAGTCTCCAAGACGAAGCTCGCAGGTGGGACACCGTCAACAAAACCACCTGAACACCATAGAGATGGCGATACCTGCGTCAAAATACCAGACGCGAAGAGCCAAAGAGAAGGCCGAACCAGTCACGGACAGGACCGATTCGGCCTGCTGAAAGAGGCGAAGCCTCAGGAAAAACGCCCCGGGTACGGACACCTATCAAGCAGCGTCTGAAAAGAAGGCCGGGCCGGCCACAGTGGAACCATAAGGACTGTTCTCGTGGGAATGGGCTGCAACTGAGCCAGAACCCGAAGCAACAGCTGGACCGGGAGAAGAGGTACCGGTACCCCCCACCTCGACCAGGCCTGCCGAAAACCTCCACCGTGAAGTCCTCGCAGGTGGGAAGGGCGCCACAAAACGGGCGACGCCTAGACCACGCCGACCCGAAGACGTCCATGGCCAGGAGTCCATAAGCCCAACAGAGCCAACAAAACGAATCGGCGACGACTGGCCAACCCACGAAGAGGAATGAACCGAGACAGCTGTCCACCAGGACGCAGGACACACCCCGGACACGAACCACACGGTTAACCAAACCCCCTGTGGTTCCGGCAAGAACCACCAGAGAACAGTCCAAACAGAGCCGAATGGGAGAGTACCTAGTGACCCAAACCCTCCGAAGCGCAAACCAGACAGCCATGAACACCTGAACCGGGCTGTGAGCCCGATGGACAGACAGACTCCATCAACCTCGGCCGACCTGGTGAGCACTGGTCACAAAACCCCAGCCGAGAGACGACCCGTCCGTGAACACATCGAGCGAAGGCTCGGGGAGCCGCCAAGGCACGGAACCCCGAAAACCCCAAAGAGGAAGCTGGTGACGCAGCACCAACACCAGATCCCCAGAGGAACCCAAGGAATGCAAGAGGCGGAAGTGGAGTCTCCGTAGGAACCAACCGACGCCGGAGCCAAACCCGACTCCGCGGGCAGATAAGCACGCCGAAGTGCAAACTCCCGCACAACCGCCCAAGCAACCGCTGAGCAACCCGGGACCCCCTCCTGAACAGCCAAAGGCGGGACCACAGCCACAGCAACACTTCTGGAGGGAAGACAATGAGGGGCCCAAGAGCCAGAAACAAGGCCCAGGTCCGAACCCGGGACGGAAACAGAAGGTAAAACCTCCAGATCACCAGGAAACCAAACCCAGCGATCTGGAAAGAACCATCCCCTGGCGAGCAGACAAGCGGACTGACTGGGAGCCCACTCCAGCCAGTCGTCGAGGTAGGCCAGACACCGAATCTCAGACGCAGACAGGGCACTAAGATCCGGTAAAGATGCAAAGAGTATACAAAGTGCCCTTCACAAAATAGGGAATGCAATAAAAACAGCAAACCTGAAGCCCCACCATCAAAGCATTGTATGACAACCATATGAAGACATTATGACATATGACAATCATTATATGACAATATGACAAGTATAATCAAGGCATTATATGACAAAGAGTGCCGGGAAGAGGGGACACCACGAGAGTAGGCCACATCCTGTAACTACACAGAGGTAAGTACACATAGGGAATTACCAACCGTGCTAGCCCCAGAAAAACTGGAGAGGAACGTGCCAAGAAGTGACCTGGAGGTCCAGGTCCACCATCCATGCACCCGGCCCTAACAGAATCCGAACAGGAGACAACAGTCCTCCGAGCAGGGCAGAGGATCCAGGGCGCAGACGGAAGTAGTCCAGAAGAACTGCAGACTGGAAAAACTCATGACTGCAAAGAGCAGACGGGAAAAGCTCATGACTGCAAAGAGCAGACGGGAAGCCCAGAAGGATGGGGCGGATCGACCACGCCCCACGCACCCACGAAGAGGAAATGACGAAGCGCAGGGAAGAAGCCACCCCGCCAGCTCTGAACCCCCCCCAAGGGGGAGAAGCCGTCCTCCGACGCCAGCAGAGGCCGGAAGACAACCCAAAGCGCCCACCAACAGCGGGACCAAGCGAGAGGCAACAGAGCAAGCTGCTCCCCCAGCGCCCAGTCAACAGAGAAGGGAACAGAACCCCTTCAGAAAGAAAAAGTACACTACCGAAGTCATGAGGAGAGACTACGGGAATGAAACCACACTTCGCTGGAAGAGGAAGTGAGGTGAGACCTGATCACCACATACAAGATACCCAAGGAAATCGACAGGGTTGAGAAGGACAGGCTATGTAACACAAGGGGCACACGCACTAGGGGACACAGGTGGAAACTGAGTACCCAAAAGAGCCACAGATAGATTTTTTTTTTTTTTTTTTTTTTTTTTTTTTTTTTTTTTTTTTTTTTTTTTTTTTTTTTTTTTTTTTTTGGTGAGTGTCAGAATGGGAACGGGAAAGCACTAAGAAGTAATGTGGCGACTCCTCACACAAGGAACGAGGCTGACCCCCATACAATGTCACATGTAGACATGACAGAGCCCAAGAGGCACAGGAACCGATACACCTGTTGACGGACGGTTGAGAGGCAGGACCAAGGAGCCAGAGCTCAACCCCCACAAGCACAACTAGGTGAGGACATACATTGTAAAAGCACAAGCCGCCGACTAGTGGCAAAGAGCACTACACCGGCCAGGCAAAGAAGGCACAAAACTGCATCAAAAGGCCCACCTCGACAGCAAAACCACAAAGTCCCAGCACAACCACAACATGTGCCAAGACCCAAAAAGCTCAGTCTGCAAGCCAGGAAGACCCCGGAACCCCAAAAGGCAGAACCGGGTCACACGAGGAAACAAAGTCCCCTGAACCCACAAAAGGGGGCCCAAGAGGAAGAAACCTCCAGAACGAAACCAAGGAACCCAAAGGAACCCAGAATCGAACCAGGGGGAGCCCAAACCACCACATTTGCCGGCGGAGAACACCACTAAAAGGCAAAGCACAGACCCCAGCAGAACGCCCTGGGAAAACGGTCCCAACAGACCGAAAACCGAGGGGCAAGGTGTGGGAGCAAGCATACCAGCCAGGGGCACTGAGCCTAAACCCAGAGGCTCAGACCCAAAATCAACACCCAAACGTTCCCAGAGGAACAGGCAACGGCAAGAAAACACCAGAAAAACAAAGAAACGACAACAGGAGAACAAAAACCCTGCAAATTTTTTGAAAACTCACCAGAGACGCTCGCTCGCACACCCAGACGCATGTAAACAAACGGCAACGCCGCCCTGGTGGCCACGCCGGGAAACCGGCAGACGAAAATGGCCGCCAGCAGGGGCTGTGACTGACGCTTAATACACAAAAACACGCCAGCAAATGTGGGAAGCTAGCAGACTGGAAGGGCGAAAAACGACGCCCAACAGCAGAAAAACCCCTGAAGGGGCAAAACCGCCCCAGAACTGCTAGTAGGCATCCCCCACAGCCCCGGGAACCAACAACAGAGGCCCCGGGGCAGAGCTGTCCTCCAAGCCCTCCGCCCTGAAAGAAAAGCAAGAGCCCATGGGGAAGGCAACAAGAAAGGGCCGCTGGTAAGACCCAGAAGCCTTGGCAGGAGGCACAGGCTCAAACCTCCGTCCCCAACCCGAACGGGGCATCCCCCGAAAACCGCCCGAGTCTCTGCCGCAACTGAACCCCGCCCCGACCCAGAAACACGCAGACGGTCCGGAGCCGGGAACATGGAGAGAAAGGGGCGAGCAGCACCTAACCAAACGGGGCGGCCACGGGGCATTCGAGTGGGAAACCAACCTAGCATGTTGCAGCAACCTAACCTAGCTTGCAACACGGATGCCGCCTGTACTCTGAACAGTAATAACATCAGGAGAGTACTGGAGAACAAGCAGAGAATCACTCGCAAGACTCCGGGTCAAGGTGTCAGTGACCCAACAGGCAGCATGACGGAGGTAAAAATGGCGACTGTCACCCGGAGACAAGGGAACAGCAACCAACGATCCCGTACAAGACGGGTTGGAACCCGGAAGACACATTCAATGGTCCCCCGAGCCCAGACAGGGGTTTCCAGGGCCCGTAGGGTAACAACTACGGGAAGCCCGGGCAAGGTGTTGCTAACCGGTTAAGAAACCCAAACATAACAAGAGGGTAGATTATAGCACTGAAAACCCCCGAGACGTGTACAAGCACGGGGGCCTAGCAGAGGGCCGCCAAACACTACCAGTGGAACTATAACCACCTTAGGCAGACCCCCACCAGGCAAGAAAAAGAAAAACAAAAGAAAAACCCCGCAAAAGTACACCGTCTCCAGAGGCAACAGAAACCGGCCGCCGCTTAGGTGGCAGAGCTGCGCAACACCTTGACGCCCTAACCAGCACAATACCAATCCCTACCCAGGGCCAAACAAGGGCCCCAAGCCCCAGCTGGCCCCAAGGGCGAGGCAAATGCCGAGCAGCAAGAACCTCTACGGGAATGGTTCCCGAACGCCCCAGGGAAGATAACCCTGTAACGCAAGGGCAGTACTCACAGGGCGCTTAGGGAAGTCAGCCACTAAGCACATGCAGCCCCGGCACTGATGAAGTACTCCTGGCCACCGCACACCACAACACACGGCAGTGAACGCCACACAAGGCAAACACCGCCTAGGAAACTGAGGCCAGAGAAGCGTCAATCCCGGTTGACATTAGCGAACGAACTGGAGCTTGGCAGCCGGCGCGGTAGGTCCGGGGCTCCCCCCTCCCCCTCCCGGGGTGGGGAGGGCTGCGCGGACGATCGGCGCGGCAGTAAAGTGTGATGTTTGCTTGTTTGCTTGTTTCCTTGGGATTGTAGGGAGTTTTCTACCTCTCTGTTCGGTTTTTGTTGTAGTTTCTTACCATGTGGGGTTTGTTTTGTTACGCCTACCTTTCTGGGTGCCTAACCCCGGTCGATGGCAGATAAGGAAAACCCCCAACCATATGGGGTTTTCCAGGGCCATTGCTCCCTGAAACCTCTCTGAAGGGGCCAGGTTCTGGCGCTGGTCCCTGGTAGGTCTGAACTCCTTAGCTAATGTCCCGGTCTAACATAACACACATTAGCCCGATAAGCTCCAGGGAGCCGTAGGGGCTCCCCACAGAAAAATATATGTAACCACTGGAAAATATACATAGCTTGACTTTTTTTTAAATAATTACCTTACCTACCATACCTCGATATTTATAAATATAAATATCGATGATAAAAGAGAGCATACTATGTCAAGACAGCACTCGGTGCATAATCTAGGGTTACTGTCACTAATCATTTAAAGTAGATATGGTTTGATTGTACAAGAGCATCCCCAAGCCTCAGTATCTCAGGATATGAACACAATGTCGTGAGTATAAGCTGGTGCCTCAGTATCTCAGGATATGAACACAATATCATGAGTATAAGCTGGTGCCTCAGTATCTCAGGATATGAACACAATATCATGAGTATAAGCTGGTGCCTCAGTATCTCAGGATATGAACACAATATCATGAGTATAAGCTGGTGCCTCAGTATCTCAGGATATGAACACAATATCATGAGTATAAGCTGGTGCCTCAGTATCTCAGGATATGAACATGATGATGTCATCATGAGTACAAGCTTGTGTAGCACATACAGACTTGAGTAATAAATACCAGCTGGAATTATTAATAAAGGAGGCAATAATTAGCAGGGGAGTGCATTAATGAATAATTACCAGGTTTAGTATTGATGGTGGTTCCTCTTCCTTTTGCAGGTTTTATAATATGTGGCCTCAAGAAATACAACTATGGTGTTTGCCGCATTACCTGGATCATACCTGGAGAGGGGCTCAAGAGTTTTTCTACTCCAGGCTGGGCTGGACTTGTGGTAACTTGGTCCAACAGGCTGTTGCTTGCAGCTGCCGTAGGCCCACATATCCATTACAGCCTGGTTGGTCCAGTACTTCTTGCAAGACCTTATCTAACTGGTTCTTGAAGTCTACCTTTGTCCCGGCAATATTTCTAATGCTTGCTTGGAGAGTATTGAACAGCTGTGGACCTCTGATGTTCAGACAGTGTTCTCTCTGATTGTGCCTATGGCACCTCTACTCTTCACTGGTTCTATCTCGCCTTTCCTTCCCTACCTTTCGCTCCATTATGTTGATATTCTACTATGCAAATTTGGAACTTGGCCTTCCAGTATCTTCCGAGTATATATTATTTGATACCTCTCTCGTCTCCTTTTCAGAGAGTACATTTTGAGAGCTTTGAGATGGTTATCTTGATTATCTTGAGGTTATCTTGAGATGATTTCGGGGCTTTTAGTGTCCCTGCGGTCCGGTCCTCGACCAGGCCTCCACCGCCAGGAAGCAGCCTGTGACAGCTGACTAACACCCAGGTACCTATTTTACTGCTAGGTAACAGGGGCATAGGGTGAAAGAAACTCTGCCCATTGTTTCTCGCCGGCGCCTGGGATCGACCCCGGGACCACAGGATCACGAGTCCAGCGTGCTGTCTGCTCGGCCGACCGGCTCCAATGGTCCCAGTAGTTTAGGTGGTTTATCGTGTCTATGCGTGCTGTGTATGTTCTCTGTATTCCCTCTATTTCAGAGGGAATACAGAGGGAATAAATATCCATTCTGCTCTCCATATTTTATCACCCACTTAGGAATCTTACCTTTAAGTGTTTTGGTAGTGATGCGGTGGTGGGAGTGAGAGCTTTAGCTCACTTAGCTGTACTTGCAGTGGATGAGCTACAGCTCTTAGCTCACTCAATAATCACTCACAACTGATTATGAGCTGAAATAATCAGCTCACAACTGATTATTTCTTCATTGTACATAAAGATCAGATCAAGTTTATTTTCATTTCTAGTTGGCTCCCATATCTGTTAATCACAGGAAAAAATTATAGCAAAATTCAAAGATCTCTGACCTGTGTTTGCTTAATTCCAGTTTGATTTCCTGTTATAATGTCTTATCCTCCATCTTCAACTGGGGTAGATGAAAGTCTTTATTAAAGATAATACCCAGCACAGGACTGATTAAATTTTTTAGAATCTGATTTCTGAACTCAACCGATGCATCTGGAGGTTTGTATATTAAAATAACAAGGTTTTTGCTCTCTACCTTGATTCAAAGTACTGTACCTCCACCACATCCTTTGTGACATTTAGGAGCTTTGTGCATTCTTTCTCAATATTCCTGCTCAGTATACAGACCTACTCATCTACTTGCTACAACATTTATGCATATAAAATATATTTTGGTACTCAGACTTCACTGTTCATATAACCTCAAATACAAGTTCCTTAGAATGCGCCAAACATTATATTCACACAACAAGAAGCAAAATATCAGAAAGGAAAGGTACAAAGTGGGTGGAACTAAACACAATCGTGAAATACAAATGGTACAAAAACAAAGCAATAGTCCCTCATGGAGCTACTGTACTGGAGTTCCATGAGGGACCGGCCAACACTACTCTGCTGAAAGAAAGAGTAGCTCATAGATACCAGCGGAGAGGTGCGCTCTTAACTGCACCAGGTGAACAAGATGGGTTGTTGGCTGGGACCCGGGGTGCCCTAGCTGTCATCTGGTGGCAGTTGGGCACATCACGGTTAGTGTTGCTTTTCTCTCGCACCAACGATCATTTGTTTTGTATGCCTCAGATTGTTTTTGTTTTCCTTTTATAACAGTTTGCTTTATTTTACCAAATTTTTCTGGGTTTTCCTGGTTTTGGATCGAACTCCGATCCCGATGCTCCCCCTAGCCTTGTTAAAAGTCAGATTCTGGTCCTGGCTCCTGACAGGTCAATGTGAGTCTATGAAGCTTGGTTCACTTATTGAAGCTGGACAATTGGTGGTCCCTGGCCACCGAAGCCATGGCGCGCAGATAACGGTGGAGAGCCACAACCAGACACAACACATGATGCATCCCCGGCCTGATCAACCAAACATTCGACTGGTGTATGCACTACAGGTAACTACTGAGAGCACCTTCTGGAAAATAGAATCATCATCAACTAAACTAATATATGTACACAATAACGAGGAGAAGTTCTTACTTGTATGGCTCACTTTTGTGGATTCGTTTGCGCTCCATCTCCACTGGTAGTTCAGTTTCCTTGTAAAGCATTCCCCACTCAAAGATGCCTCGGAAGTTACTGCCAGCACCATACACAGGTCGGTACTCGAATGTGTTATGATCTATACCATCAATGACTGGTACGGTCATAGTATGTCTGAAAGGAAAATCACACATTAGATCCTTTCAATTTATGAGCAAAGACACTAATACAGAGCTTTGACTTTACACAGGAACAAGCCCCTGGAGACATTGTAGAAAAACCAACATTACAGTAAACAATTTGATGACCTTGATAAGCTTAATTGTGAATGAAGGAAATGTTTAAGACGTATTTTGGGTGTTCATCCTCGCACCCATTACAATCTCTTACCTGGCCTGATGTCTACATCTACACTTGAGGTAATAACTCACAAATAAATTATATCATTTTGACTGAAAGGAATCACCCAACCAATAAACTCAACTTTTTATTTTTATGCACTCACTTATCAATGGCCACTCCTACTTTTCCAAAAGTATAAACTTAATTGTTAGGAAATACATGTTGACCAGACCACACACGAGAAGGTGAAGAAGACCACACACATATTGACTGGAGAATGGTCCAGGATGGACCGAAACGTCGTCGTCCCTTCACCTTCTAGTGTGTGGTCTGGTCAACATACTTTAGCCACGTTATTGTGACTCATCGCCTGCATAAGGAAATACATGTTAAGTATGCATAATATTCTTAATGGTGTATAGATAGTGTACAGGACAGGATAACAGAACTTGTCAGCAGGGAGAGCAGGAAGACCCCCAGCTGGATATTTGCAATGATAAAGGCCATAAGGTCACAGAAAGATGGATTACCGGCAGATATTTTGAGTCCAACTTGAGTCAAATCAATGTTATATGAGCTGTGTGTGTTTGAAGTGATTTCGAGTCAGGATAGGCTCGGATGTAGATTGCCAAGGGTATGCAAAGATATACAATGTCATGGCATGATTCATTTATATTAGTTCTACTGCTAATTGTCTCGTCATCCTAATTTTGTGATAAATTGTCTTTACAATATATCAAATACTTAGCTACATATCACTCGTCTAAAATTGTCTAAAATGTCTAAAATTTTAATTTTGATTTAAATTGCTATACACCTGTTTAGTGTAGCCATCATTGAAATGATTTGTATATGTTGTTACCCATTAAGTTTTTGATTTGAATTCGAAAAAGGAGTCAGGTGTGGAGGGTGGATTTGTTATTATAGCGAGACCTTACATAGAGAACACCAACACAAAACAGCTGTAAACCCCCATAACATAACATATATCCAAGATATATAGTAAAAATAATCATTTATGAAGTGTACACCAGAAACACACATTATTCGTCAACATTTTAGTCTTATCTACTACAACTTTATAGCTACCTACTCAATATATATCTCAAATACTGTTGCACTCATATTTTAGCTCTTCCTGAGCATTTAAAAATGGCACAAAAACAGCTTTCAGTAAGTTCTCTGATACTGTTCTTGTTGTTTTAGATTCAGCTCGGAACAAAAGTCCCAAGTAGCACGGGCTATGGTGAGCCCGTCGTGGACTTACCTGGCACAGGAGCGGGGCAAGTAGCACGGGCTATGGTGAGCCCGTCGTGGACTTACCTGGCACAGGAGCGGGGCAAGTAGCACGGGCTATGGTGAGCCCGTCGTGGACTTACCTGGCACAGGAGCGGGGCAAGTAGCACGGGCTATGGTGAGCCCGTCGTGGACTTACCTGGCACAGGAGCGGGGCAAGTAGCACGGGCTATGGTGAGCCCGTCGTGGACTTACCTGGCACAGGAGCGGGGCAAGTAACACGGGCTATGGTGAGCCCGTCGTGGACTTACCTGGCACAGGAGCGGGGCAAGTAGCACGGGCTATGGTGAGCCCGTCGTGGACTTACCTGGCACAGGAGCGGGGCAAGTAGCACGGGCTATGGTGAGCCCGTCGTGGACTTACCTGGCACAGGAGCGGGGCAAGTAGCACGGGCTATGGTGAGCCCGTCGTGGACTTACCTGGCACAGGAGCGGGGCAAGTAGCACGGGCTATGGTGAGCCTGTAGTGGACTTACCTGGCACAGGAGCGGGGCAAGTAGCACGGGCTATGGTGAGCCTGTAGTGGACTTACCTGGCACAGGAGCGGGGCAAGTAGCACGGGCTATGGTGAGCCTGTAGTGGACTTACCTGGCACAGTAACAGGGCTGTAAATGTTCTTTGATACTTATTTATTCATTTATGTGTTCAATTTTTCAAGTTTCCTCCTTTCCTTTCAGCACACAACAAATCATTGGATCCTTTGTAACCAGAAAATAAATTCTTACTTGTCTCTGTAAATTGGTGCTAATAGTGGTGGTAGCCAGTTCTTGTTGACTTCACAGTGTGCATCCAAGAAGAGCACCACCTCTCCTCTCGCTTCTTCAGCTCCCGTCGTACGTGTGCGAATAAGTCCAGCACGCTCCTTGTTGCGTATTAACCGCACCTTTCCATTCCATCTTGCTATGTAATCTTCTAGAGGCTCTTTTAATGATGCTGCAAAAATTTGTGTTGTGAGCAGCATTATAATGTATATAAATAATATGAGCATGATTATAAAATGATCAAGAGTTTATTGAGAACTGCCAAAATCTTAACTAAAAATCAACTTCAGAGGTACTCGCTGATGGAGTGTGCCGATGGAGACCAAATTTCAATCAATTGTTGTGCAGTTTCAGAAGCCCTTTAGACACCTGGTCCATCCAATTAAACAAATCCAAACAAAGCTTCCCAGTCATTTACAATGATGGAAAAAGAATTAAAATAAAACATAGAATGTTTTAATACAGAATATTCTAAGGCACCAAATGGGACTCAGAATCGAACCTAAAGGGAACAGCCAAGTGATTATACTCATGCATGGATGGGGGATGAGAGAAATTCTTCCCACAAGGAAAAGATCCTCCATAGAGGGAGCCAAGGTCAAAGT
The DNA here is from genome assembly GCF_040958095.1 of Procambarus clarkii. Taxonomy (NCBI): domain Eukaryota; kingdom Metazoa; phylum Arthropoda; class Malacostraca; order Decapoda; family Cambaridae; genus Procambarus; species Procambarus clarkii. The sequence goes on along the minus strand of NC_091161.1, from coordinate 14,152,153 downwards.
AGGGTTAAAGGGCATCCAAGGACATTCCTCTGGTTCTCCTCCCACACCATTTCTGAACCCTGCCATAAAGGCTCCGAAGTAGAGGCATAGTCCTCGCCCAGTGGTTGAGATAGAAAAGCATCCTCCCAAGGAGAAGGTTCAGAGTGGAGAGGCAGTTGTGAAGGCAAAAACCCCTCAACTGGGGAGGGATTAGAAGGCGCAACTTCCTCTGATGAGGAAGTGGCCACCTCAGAGAAGGTCGCACTACACCCCAAGCGACCTAACTCATCTCCAAAACCCTTGGGCATTTTGGAGCTGGAACCAGGAGGGAGGAAGACTAGAAGCAGGGCAAACCACACCTGCAAAAGAAAGGAAGAGGAGGCACAGACTTAATGGAGTTGGAAGTAACTAACAGCCAAAAGCAGTTCATGCGTCTCCCTCCCTAACTACCCGGCTCCCTACCCAGGTAGTCAGGCCTCTCAGGGGCAAACTCTTGCACACACATCCAAGAAGTAACTATCAGTGCAAGGGTAGTGCTGGTGCACACCCAGGAAAGGAAACCCTGAGCACATGTAGCGTAGGGAGCCGGTCGGCCGAGCGGACAGCACACTGGACTTGTGATCCTGTGGTCCCGGGTTCGATCCCGGGCGCCGGCGAGAAACAATGAGCAGAGTTTCTTTCACCCTATGCCCCTGTTACCTAGCAGTAAAATAGGTACCTGGGTGTTAGTCAGCTGTCACGGGCTGCTTCCTGGGGGTGGAGGCCTGGTCGAGGACCAGGCCGCGGGGACACTAAAGCCCCGAAATCATCTCAAGATAACCTCAAGATAAAATCCAACAGAAGCCAAGTTCACATAACAATGTCGGATGAAGAACATGTATCTTGAGATTATCTTGAGATTATCTTGAGATGATTTCGGGGCTTTAGTGTCCCCGCGGCCCGGTCTTCGACCAGGCCTCCACCCCCAGGAAGCAGCCCGTGACAGCTGACTAACACCCAGGTACCTATTTACTGCTAGGTAACAGGGGCATAGGGTGAAAGAAACTCTGCCCAATGTTTCTCGCCGGCGCCTGGGATCGAACCCAGGACCACAGGATCACAAGTCCCGCGTGCTGTCCGCTCGGCCGACCGGCTCCCGTCAATGTACATGTACATGTCAATACCAAAATAAAAGAACAAACCACAACCAAATGACCTCCCACAGGGTGACATCCAAGGATGACCAGCAGTTAGCTTATAGACAGAGGGGCATGCCATGAGCTGATGGAACTGGAGCTTTATAGGTAGTACAGGGAGCCGGTCGGCCGAGCGGACAGCACGCTGGAGCTGTGATCCTGTGGTCCTGGGTTCGATCCCAGACGCCGGTGAGAAACAATGAGCAGAGTTTCTTTCACCCTATGCCCCTGTTACCTAGCAGTAAAATAGGTACCTGGGTGTTAGTCAGCTGTCACGGGCTGCTTCCTGGGGGTGGAGGCCTGGTCGAGGACCGGGCCGCGGGGACACTAAAAAGCCCCGAAATCATCTCAAGATAACCTCATCTCAAGAAGATAGTAGTAACGACCACCACATCAGAAACAGAACTGTTCAGAGGAGCCAGCTGCAGGCTGGTGTTGGGCCACCTGGTGGCATCCATCAGTATCAACAGATTCGCGCTAATTTTGAGTAAATCTATTGTTTTGTTGAATCATTTGTAGAGTTGTTCGGTAGTCTTGAGGTTTCATTTTCTGTGATCTTACAGTTTATCTGTAATGTTTTGCGAACTTTCTGGATGCTCTTCCCATCTGCCACTCGCTCCCTGTGCCTCGATAAGAAGGTCAGGTTAGGCTCTGGTACCTGGAAGGTCAAGCAGAACTCCTGGCACCAATGTGACCCATTAGAACGGCACAATCTAGGCGAGATAACTTCAGGGAGCCATAGTGAGGGAAACTAGAAAGACAAAGTATTCATAACCCACAATGATCAATTGCACATGGCTATTTGAGCACAAGAGTCAATCAGATAGCATTTGGAGCCTTTAAGAATTAATTAATTCCAAAAGGCTATTATCAGTATGGTTAAAAAATTAATGCAGCCATAAAAAATCTAAACAGCACTGAATATAAACAAACATACCAAAACTATATGATATCAGCCAGATAAGAGATAAGAATACCTAATAATAAGAGCACCTTTATTGCTGAAGTCATCTACTAGCAGCACTTCCTTCAAGAACTGAGGAGGAGAGCGGTCAATAACACTGTGAACTGTGCGCATCAGAGTCGAGAAACCCTCGTTGTGGAACACAATCACCACAGTCGTCGTTGGCAGGTCCTCTGGATACTCCCAGTGACTGCACCTGAAACATCATAACAACATTATTTATTATCAACTTGAGCCAGAATAATTAGAAACAATGCAGTTAATATTACACACTTTTTATTGTGAAGGAAATACAAAGGGACTATGCAGGCGATGAGTCACAATAACGTGGCTAAAGTATGTTGACCAGACCACACACTAGAAGGTGAAGGGGAGACGACGTTTCAGTCCGTCCTGGACCAACTTGAGAATGGTCCAGGACGGACCGAAACGTCGTCGTCCCTTCACCTTCTAGTGAAGGTAAAGGGACGATCCACTTTCAATATCTGATAAAGCATCAGTCTGGAGCAAATATGGGAGCAAATACAAAAGAAGAATAATGATGCAACAAACGTCCATTTCCCATACCTCTGTCCTACATACTGTACAGATAAAACCATCATTCTCATGTCTCGGGACACCACCACTTTTACAAAACCAGATGTAAATTGCTTCCCTGGAGCTATCATTTGAAAAATGTCAGACAAATTCCTACCTAAAAGCCAATCTATCTTGCCATATTTTCTTCCAGTTCTTGTGTGGTGTTCACACAATCTCCACTTCCTCACACACTCATCATATCAACCCATCATCATCATCTCTCTTTATACAGATGATAATGAGTGTGTCACTCATTCTAAATGGGTAAACAATTAGATCTGACCAGTAACTGGATAGGTGACTGCATGGGCAGCCTCCCTTCCTTAACTAGAGACCTTCATGAACCTAACAGGCTTTCTCTCAACAGAATTATACGTCAGTACCAGGCAATGATATATCATTACCAGACAATGGTACACCAGATAATAGTACTGTATACTGATACAAGACAATGGTATACCAATACCAGACAATGGTATACCAATACCAGACAATGGTATACCAATACCAGACAATGGTATACCAATACCAGACAATGACAAAATCATTGGAGCATGTGGGGCACAACAATCCACGTCACAACTACCAAATTGACAGCTCTACCTTACAACAGACAGATGAAGAAAAGGCCCTTGGGGGCAGAATCCATCATTCGCTAAAAGTTGTACAATAAAATAAAATAAATAAAAATAAAATGTTTATTTAGGTAAGGTACACGTTGACTTATAGGTAGAGCTAGTACATACAATGCCTAAAGCCACTATTACGCAAAGCGTTTCGGGCATGTTATATGCCGCAAATGCCCGATTTCGGGCATGTTATACTATAATAAGTGGGAGCGGCAGTAAAAAGAGCAAACCAAACCCTGGGAATAATCAAGCGTACCTTTACCTTTAAGGAAAAGAAAGTAGTCGTTCAACTGTACAAGTCTCTGGTGCACCCCCACCTGGATTATTGCTTCCAGGTACAGTAGTATAGAGACGTCATCTTCAGAAAGACATAGCTGCTCTGGAGAAGGTGCAACACCAGGCAACAAAAAATCATACCAGAGCTTAGTCATCTCTCGTATCAGGAACGGTTGAGGGCCACAGGGCTAACAACACTGCAAACCAGGCATGACAGGGCAGATCTCACCGAAACCTTTAAAATACCGAACATTTTGGAGGATGTTGATCCTGACAACTTCTTCAAAAGATCAGATGTAACACAAATGAGGAGCAATGGGTTCAAGCTCAGCAAACCACAATGTAGGACAGAAAACAGGAGATGCCTTTCACCCAGAGGGGTTGTAAACCAATGGAACCGCCTACTCGCCGAAGCAGTAAACGCCAAAACTCTGCCGAGTTTTAAAATACAGGTGGAAAAGATCATCAAGGCAAATGGGGGGACCTTTGACAAGCTGCTGACTTCCTGTCCTCGTCGAGGCCACTAGTATTGGTGGCCCTCAGGTAAATTCAGGTAAATACTAGATAATGATACACTGTATACTAATACCAGACAATGAGAAAATCATTGGAGCAGTACACGAGATCAATGCGTGCCTTACCCCAGGACCACGACTGCATAAAAGATTATGCAGCCAGGGATTCCACGCACGAGTCTGAAGGCACCAAACTGGTAGCCAACCCATGCTTTACGTATAATCCACACGCATTCTGGTGTAGGAAATGGAGTTCTCCACCAATTGCGTTCCTTCAAATACATAAGGAAGTCACACATTAATGTGACTTTTATCACATTATCTTGAGAAAATAATATGATATTTATCTCGTGATATCTTGGAGAAAATCATTGGAGTAGTGTGGGGTTGGAACCAGCATCCTGGACACTCTCGGGACACTGGTTCCAACTCCCGTACAGCTCCAATGATTCTCACAGCTGTATCATAGATGCAACCCCAAATGTTGCCTTAGTGCTCACTTGTGATCTCAAGGGGGAGCTGCAGAATTTTATACTTTATAAAATGGTTCAATTTCTTGTCATTATGTGATGTAAAGACCTCCCAAGCATTTCCTAACATCTTATGTGACAGTCCACAAATATCGGTGAGGCAGTGGAGCAATGTAACTGTGCAGGCAATGAGTCACAATAACGTGACTGAAGTATGTTGACCAATCCACACACTAGAAAATGAAGGGACGACGACATTTCGGTCCGTCCTGGACCATTCTCAAGTCGATCCACAATTTACCACAATCGACTTGAGAGGGGTCCTAGGACGGACCGAAACGTCGTCGTCCCTTCCTTTTCTGGTGTGTGGTCTGGTCATCAATGTAACCGTGTTCCAGTTCAAGAGCACTAAGGTACTCAAATTTAAGCTGCAGTAGGATGCTCTGCTTAGATGAGTGCTTTTAAATTACCCAATACATGCTTTTTTACACATTGTTTTAAGATAAATTTTGTTTTCTTCTCAAATCATGCCAGGTTTTACTTCAGCATATTTCCAAAACTCTTGTATTTGTTACTCTTAACAAGTGAAACATTCGCAAACATTTTGATTCAAACAACCAATTTTATAATATTTTCATTAATTGTTTGTTATTTGTACAATTTTAACTCTACCATCAAACATTTCCTACATCCAGCACAAATACCGATGAACCAACATTTTTTGAAAGCTAAAGCAAATGACTGTACTGTACCGCAATATTGTACTAACTCAGAATGTCTAGTGTCTGGAATAGATCGGTCCATAGCGATCTCGTCAGACACCACCATGTTGATGCCATACTCGCTGACTGACTGTGTTCCTTCGTTCTGTTTATTTGGAGGCAAATAATATGCCTTGCCATCTTCCCCGGCGCCACTCCTCGCTGGAATCTCCGCCGGCTCAAAGTTACCCACTTTGTCCTCAAGGTATACAACATTCTGCTTGACTTTACTCTGTAAGAATAAAAAAAAAATATATATTTTATATGTATGTAATATACACAGTATGCATACTGTATGTGCATTGTTACTTCGTTATATGTTTTCATGTTGCTCTTTAGCCCCCCCTTAAAGTTAACTAGATATGTATCTATCACAAGGGAGATCAAGACAAGAATCCCTGCACTAGCATAGCTCCGGGACTGAAGAAGGTGGTGCGACAAGCACATGCGGCGAAATCATTAGAGGTTGGTGTCATTTTCACAGACAGGTGTGATGAGTGCAAGCTACGAGATGAACGTGACTGCACTTGTGGTTGGGGGGGGGAGGGGTGGCAGAGCTTATCTAACAGTGACTAAAGGGAAGTAAAGGTCTAGTTCTTCTTGACCTGCCTACTACCCTCGTTGCACCAGTTGTATTTTGTTTTAACTTTCCTTATGTTTGAATACTTTTTTTTTATATTTGGCCTTAAGGTTGTGGATGGAGGTAGCTTTCATGACAACTAAGTGCATTCCACTGAGCAACTACCTGTACAGGGCATTAGTATTTCCAAACAGTTGAAAGTAGGACAATTTGTCCTACTTTCTCTCAATTTAATAAGGCTGTCCGTATCCACTTTACCCATGCAGCTACTGGTAATGTAAAACAGTACATGCCCCAAGAACCCCCAGCTTGGGAGCCGGTCGGCCGAGCGGACAGTACGCTGGACTTGTGATCCTGTGGTCCCGGGTTCGATCCCAGGCGCCGGCGAGAAACAATGGGCAGAGTTTCTTTCACCCTATGCCCCTGTTACCTAGCAGTAAAATAGGTACCTGGGTGTTAGTCAGCTGTCACGGGCTGTTTCCTGCGGGTGGAGGCCTGGTCGAGGACCGGGCCGCGTGGACACTAAAAAGCCCCGAAATCATCTCAAGATAACCTCAAGAAGAAGATAGCTAGAGTGTAAGACCCCCAACACACATCAGGAGCAAGGCCAAGCACAACAGGCAGGTATTTTATGTGCATAGAATCCTTTCTGTCGAGTTTTAGGTGGTTCTTTGATCCCAAGCTCCGCTGGCCTTGTAGAACCAGGTTCTGGTTGAGGCTCCAGGTAGGCAAGGGCGAGTCTCAAAGGTCTGGTACTTAGTGATACCAGCATTTAAGCATGGAGGCTGCTGATGAGGGCCCCTTCCACAAAATGTTTTGCCTTCCTTGGGCTTGACAAAACATGGTGTACTTGACATACAATAAAAACAATTTATTGAGCTGGTACTATAATTTTACAATTTGTCCAAGTATTTCATAACTATGTACCGGACGGTACTGTAATTCTGCAAATAAATTTATTAATTACAATCAATCCAGTATTACTCCTAAATCCATTATTACTCCTACATTATTATAATTTATTAGTGTAGAGTACCAGTAATACAAGGGAAGCGCTGCTACTGACCATGAGAGCACCAGCTGACCTAATGGAAACTCCATGAGGGGTATTAGCCCCCAAAAGCAGCAGTAACACCACAACAGCTGCCACTCCCAAGGCCACCTTCAAGGTCCGACCACGACGAAGTTGTAAGATACGCATCTTCACGCCACTTAATATTATTCCATTACCGTGACTGAAATGAGAAAAATATGCATTTAGAGAAACTGTAAATAGTAAAATACTTGCAATAATAAAAAGTGATTCTTTACACTGGCATTTCTCTATTAAAAGTCCTTTCAATGTATATAATTTTTAATTATATTACTGTGACTGAAATGAGAAAAATATGCATTTAGAAACTATATACATAGTAAAATACTTGCAATAATAAAAAGTGATTCTTTACACTGGCATTTCTCTATTAAAAGTCCTTTTGATGTATATAATTTTTAATTACTGTATATTATGTGACCAGTTTTAGGACCAATTTTTAATTTGCAGTTACATCACTTAAATTCAATTTAGGCTCTTGTTTTTAAATATAAATAGGCAAAATGAGCCGAATTTGATAAAGCCGATGCTGATGAATTGCTCAAGTGCCATAGAGGCCCTTATAACCCAATGACCTGCTGCATCTGCAACCACCACCAAAAAAGATGAAGAAACTATCAGGGTAAAAGTGCCAAGCCATTATGACTATATAGCACTTGAAAGGGGTCAAGATGAAGGGTTTGGGATGGGATAGGGAGGAAGGAATGGTGCCCAACCACTTGGATATTCGGGGATTAAACGCCACCCTGCATGAAGCGAGACCGTCGCTCTACCCTCAACCCCAAGTGGAGGGTAGATCCACAGTATACTGCTCTACTGCAGTATACCAGTATACCAAATACCATTGTCTGGTATTGGTATTCCATTGTGGCTCCCTGTTGCTAGCTGCACTGAGACTGATCAACACCAAGTCGCATCAACACTGAAAGTCTTTGAAAGCCTATCGGAGATAAGATGCCAAGACACGGTCCCTTCAAAGAGGCGCAGAGAATACATAGCCACCCTCACCGAGTAATCAAAGGGGCGCAGAGAATACATAGCCACCCTCACCGAGTAATCAAAGGGGCGCAGAGAATACATGGCCACCCTTGCCGAGTAATCAAGCTGCTAGAAAGAAGCTTTACTTCTTTCTCCTCCTACTCTATTGGCCAATAGATTAGAATCACACGTCACTGATATTTAGAAACTACTGTTTAAATGAAATTATCATATTTGTTATGCTGTAATGTACCTATTAATGTTACATATTAGATATTTAACGATTCTTATTGACTAAATTTCTTTTCACCAGCTAATTTCTCAGTACAGTAGTAGAGTTGGGTTCAGTCTCAACTTGCAGCTGGGAATCCAGGGTTCAAATCCCAGGTGGGACAGAAATGGGCCGAGGCACAAGCAGTGGGCCGAGGCAGAAGCAGAGGGCCAGGGCAGAGCAGAGGGCCGAGGCAGAACAGAGGGCTGAAGCAGAGCAGAGGGCTGAAGCAGAGCAGAGGGCTGAGACAGAGCAGAGGGCCGAGACAGAGCAGAGGGCCGAGACAGAGCAGAGGGCAGAGGCAGAATCAGAGGGCCAGGGCAGAATCAGAGGGCCCCAGGCAGAGCAGAGGGCCAGGGCAGAATCAGAGGGCCAGGGCAGAATCAGAGGGCCAGGGCAGAAGCAGAGGGCCAGGGCAGAGCAGAGGGCCAAGGCAGAGCAGAGGGCCAGGGCAGAAGCAGAGGGGTCGAGGCAGAATCAGAGGGCCAGGGCAGAATCAGAGGGCCCAGGCAGAGCAGAGGGCCAAGGCAGAGCAGAGGGCCAGGGCAGAAGCAGAGAGCCAGGGCAGAAGCAGAGGGGCCGAGGCAGCATCAGAGGGCCGGAGCAGAAGCAGAGGTCAGAAGCAGAGGGCCAGGGCCCAGGCAGAGGGCCCAGGTAGAGGGCCCCAAGCAGAAGACCCAGAGAGACAGCCAAACAGAGGGCCCCAAACAGAGGACCCAGACAGAGGGGCCCAAACAGAGAGCCCAGGATAGACCTAGGACAGTAGTGAAGCTGGTGAGAGCGCCCCCACACACACACACACACACACCTGCCACCTGTGCCAGTTACAGCAAGTGGCCACACCTGCCTCGACCACAACTAACATTACCAGGCATCAATGTGTCATAAATGATAAAGAAAACAGAGAGAGAGACACAAAGAGAGAGAGAGAAGAGAGAAGGAGAAGACTTACAGAAACCAGACGCCAGGAGCCGGCAGATCTCTCTCTCTCTCGCCTCAACAACAACAAATACTTGACGTGGAAATTTTAATGTTTACTAACTACTTTTCCAGGTTACATATCCATTATTTAATACATATTTTACACATATTTTGGATTATTATCTACAAGTTTGGCCTCAACAAAACACTTTTCCTAATTTTTTATAACTTTTTTTCTAAAATTTATACAAGTTAACTATCCAGTCTCTTTTTTATGACATACTTCACTTTTATGTGAGCAGTTTATAACGCTCGTGTATGACAGTGAAGCCGAGCTATATGATCATATATTATATATATATATATATATATATATATATATATATATATATTAACAATGTTAGTAAACATTAAAATATATATATATATATATATATATATATATATATATATATATATATATATATATATATATATATATATATATGTCGTACCTAGTAGCCAGAACGCAATTCTTTGCCTACTATGCAAGGCCCGATTTGCCTAATAAGCCAAGTTTTCATGAATTAATTGTTTTTCGATTACCAAACCTACCTAACCTAACCTAACCTAACTTTTTCGGCTACCTAACCTAACCTAACCTATAAAGATAGGTTAGGTTAGGTTAGGTAGGGTTGGTTAGGTTCGGTCATATATCTACGTTAATTTTAACTCCAATAAAAAAAATTGACCTCATACGTAATGAAATGGGTAGCTTTATCATTTCATAAGAAAAAAATTTGAGAAAATATATTAATTCAGTAAAACTTGGCTTATTAGGCAAATCGGGCCTTGCATAGTAGGCTGAGAAGTGCGTTCTGGCTACTAGGTACGACATATATATATATATATATATATATATATATATATATATATATATATATATATGTCGTACCTAGTAGCCAGAACGCACTTCTCAGCCTACTATGCAAGGCCAAATTTGCCTAATAAGCCAAGTTTTCCTGAATTAATATATTTTCTCTAATTTTTTTCTTATGAAATGATAAAGCTACCCATTTCATTATGTAGGAGGTCAATTTTTTTTAATTGGAGTTAAAATTAACGTAGATATATGACCGAACCTAACCAACCCTACCTAACCTAACCTAACCTATCTTTATAGGTTAGGTTTGGTTAGGTAGCCCAAAAAGTTAGGTTAGGTTAGGTTAGGTAGGTTAGATAGTGGAAAAACAATTAATTCATGAAAACTTGGCTTATTAGGCAAATTTGGCCTTGCATAGTAGGCTGAGAAGTGCGTTCTGGCTACTAGGTACGACATATATATATATATATATATATATATATATATATATATATATATATATATATATATATATATATATATATATATATATATATATATATATATATATATATATATACATATATATATATATATATATATATATATATATATATATATATATATATATTAACAATGTTAGTAAACATTAAAATATATATATATATATATATATATATATATATATATATATATATATATATATATATAAAATAGAGAAAATATATTAATTCAGCAAAACTTGGCTTATTAGGCAAATCGGGCCTTGAATAGTAGGCCGAGAAGTGCGTTCTGGCTACTAGGTACGACATATATATATATATATATATATATATATATATGTCGTACCTAGTAGCCAGAACTCACTTCTCAGCCTACTATGCAAGGCCCGATTTGCCTAATAAGCCAAGTTTTCATGAATTAATGTTTTTTCGTCTACCTAACCTACCTAACCTAACCTAACCTAGCTTTTTTTGCCTACCTAACCTAACCTTACCTATATATATAGGTTAGGTTAGGTTAGGTAGGGTTGGTTAGGTTCGGTCATATATCTACGTTAATTTTACCTCCAATAAAAAAAATTGACCTCATACATAGTGAAAAGGGTAGCTTTATCATTTCATAAGAAAAAAATTATAGTAAATATATTAATTCATGAAAACTTGGCTTATTAGGCAAATCGGGCCTTGAATAGTAGGCTGAGAAGTGAGTTCTGGCTACTAGGTACGACATATATATATATATATATATATATATATATATATATATATATATATATATATATGTCGTACCTAGTAGCCAGAACTCACTTCTCAGCCTACTATTCAAGGCCCGATTTGCCTAATAAGCCAAGTTTTCCTGAATTAATATATTTACTATAATTTTTTTCTTATGAAATGATAAAGCAACCCTTTTCTCTATGTATGAGGTCAATTTTTTTTTATTGGAGTTAAAATTAACGTAGATATATGACCGAACCTAACCAACCCTACCTAACCTAACCTAACCTATATTTATAGGTAAGGTTAGGTTAGGTAGCCAAAAAAAGCTAGGTTAGGTTAGGTTAGGTAGGTTAGGTAGACGAAAAAACATTAATTCATGAAAACTTGGCTTATTAGGCAAATCGGGCCTTGAATAGTAGGCTGAGAAGTGCGTTCTGGCTATTAGGTACGACATATATATATATATATATATATATATATATATATATATATATATATATATATATATATATATATATATATATATATATATATATATATATATATATATATATATATATATATATATATATGTATGTATATATGTATATAAGGGGTACCACCTCTGGTGCAGGTGTAGGGACTCATAGCCTCGGAGAAGAAAATAAAGAGTACTCAGAGAAGACCTTGTGGATCCTCACTGAACACTTTGATTTTTCTTCTCCTAGCACCCCTATTCTTTTAGTATATGTGTATATATATATATCTAATTTAATTTAAAATTTCATTACACAAAGAGGGTTATAATATTGGTTACATGCAGGTACAATGCTACTTGTCACAAGTTGTACAGCTCCTCCAGCTCCTCAGATGGCGGGCAAGAATCATGGATGCAGTGAGCATTTCCTCTCTGGATCGCCACACTAAGGCGCTGAAAGAGAAAACTGGCGGCTCTAGGGGTCTCTAGTTGTTTCAATTAGCATGGACCCCAACTCCTTAAAAAACTAGCAGTACTTTTACCCCAGGCACCGAGTGTCTCTGAGGCAATGGGGACAAAATTGTAGTGGTAATCAACGTCTCTGCATTTACGTGACTAGGTTGCTTCCCGGTGATTGGCAGCACCTCCTGCTTGTATAGCACTGAAGTCAACGTTGGTGTTGGCTAAAGTTGAAACACAAGTGTAGTCCCACATCAACTGTCTACCATTCTTCCAGGGGTTCACCGTGATCCCGTCTGGGCGACCAACAGTCTCATCAGAGTTGCGGGGCATTAGGTAACGGGGGTTCTCTCTTTGCTGGACAACCAGCTGTGGTAAGGCTTCTCTTAATAATGTCGTTAACCTCGCCGTGTCTTGCATGCCATCCTTCATCCCTTTGGCAGAGAAGGCCATGCCGTCCTTATGTATTATATATATATATATATATATATATATATATATATATATATATATATATATATATATATATATATATATATATATATATGTATATATATATATATATATATATATATATATATATATATATATGTCGTACCTAGTAGCCAGAACGCACTTCTCAGCCTACTATGCAAGGCCCGATTTGCCTAATAAGCCAAGTTTTCATGAATTAATGTTTTTTCGACTACCTAACCTACCTAACCTAACCTAACCTAACTTTTTCTACTACCTAACCCAACCTAACCTATAAAGATAGGTTAGGTTAGGGTTGGTTAGGTTTGGTCATATGTCTACGTTAATTTTAACTCCAATAAAAAAAAATTGACCTCATACATAATGAAATGGGGAGCTTTATCATTTCATAAGAAAACAATTAGAGAAAATATATTATTTCAGTAAAACTTGGCTTATTAGGCAAATCGGGCCTTGCATAGTAGGCTGAGAAGTGAGTTCTGGCTACTAGGTACGACATATATATATATATATATATATATATATATATATATATATATATATATATATATATATATATATATATATACAGTATATATATGGTTGCTTGTGTAGTTACTTAAGTATAACTATCTGAGTGTAACCATCTTATTTCCTTTGTGGGGGGTTTAGTGCTCCACACCTCCTCCCCTGGGGGTCTAGTACTTCACACCCCCTCCCCTGGGGGAGGTCTAGTGCTCCACACCCCCTCCCCTGGGGGAGGTCTAGTGCTCCACACCCCCTCCCCTGGGGGAGGTCTAGTGCTCCACACCCCCTCCCCTGGGGGAGGTCTAGTGCTCCACACCCCCTCCCCTGGGGGAGGTCTAGTGCTTCACACCCCCTCCCCTGGGGGAGGTCTAGTGCTCCACACCCCCTCCCCTGGGGGAGGTCTAGTGCTCCACACCCCCTCCCCTGGGGGAGGTCTAGTGCTCCACACCCCCTCCCCTGGGGGAGGTCTAGTGCTCCACACCCCCTCCCCTGGGGGAGGTCTAGTGCTCCACACCCCTCCCCTGGGGGAGGTCTAGTGCTCCACACCCCCTCCCCTGGGGGAGGTCTAGTGCTCCACACCCCCTCCCCTGGGGGAGGTCTAGTGCTCCACACCCCCTCCCCTGGGGGAGGTCTAGTGCTCCACACCCCCTCCCCTGGGGGAGGTCTAGTGCTCCACACCCCCTCCCCTGGGGGAGGTCTAGTGCTCCACACCCCCTCCCCTGGGGGAGGTCTAGTGCTCCACACCCCCTCCCCTGGGGGAGGTCTAGTGCTCCACACCCCTCCCCTGGGGGAGGTCTAGTGCTCCACACCCCTCCCCTGGGGGAGGTCTAGTGCTCCACACCCCCTCCCCTGGGGGAGGTCTAGTGCTCCACACCCCCTCCCCTGGGGGAGGTCTAGTGCTCCACACCCCTCCCCTGGGGGAGGCAATGTTGTGCTCCACACTCCTTCTCTTTTTCAATTCAATTTATGCTGTGATCTTATTTAGTATAAAATTTTAGTTTAAGTGTTTTCCCCAGACTTTGGCCAAAACGCTGTGTGCATTAGTGGCTTTAGGCATAGTATGTATTAAGCTGTCTCCAGAAATGCAATATTATGTGTGTAACTCATCGTGTATGTTTGTAGTTTTACATGAATAAACATTTATTAATTATTTATTTATCATTTATTTATTATCTTCCTTTTTCTTTACCCAGATTCATGTCGCTAAAGTTAGATTTAAATAATGCGCGGGAATTGTGGAGTATGAAACGACACCAACAAAATTTCGCGTGTGTTCTGAAGTAATATAAACGTAGATCATTATCAATTAATACAGAAGATATACTAAAATTTATATTAGATTATTTAGTGATTTGTTAAGATGTAGGGCGGGTGTTGTAAAGAAGAATGATAATAAAGGGAGTGTGATGATGGGCGGAGTTTTGCTGGCGCGGCTTGTCATACTCCTCGTCAGCCCTCCACCATCCCTTCCCCGTCGTGGTCCAACGCAGGTGGGTCGCCGCTTCTCCTTTCTCGCGCCTTTACCTCACCTCCACGGTATATTAGTGCTGTAACGTAGCGTATAACGGCTGAGTGAGCCATGGAGAGGGTGTGGTGTTAATGGCGGAGGGTTTATAGTCGTGGGGGATGGAGGGGGAGGATGTTTTTAGTGGCCGCCACGTGATGGTGGATTGTTGTCATGCGTCAACCTGTAGTGACTGGGGCTTGACCCCCGGGGTATGTGTAGGGGGGCTTCAGGGCCGCCCCCCGGGGCCCTGTAGTCGTGTAGGGTCATGCCCCAAGGGGTACCGTCATGCCTTGTAGGTGGCCATATTGTACAAGTTTTATTAAAATTGTGGGCATCGTGTCTTGGTCCGCCCCCCCCCCTCATGGGGCTCTACCCCCCCTCCTGGGCACTTGGGGGGGGGGGGGGACTAAACCGGATGTCTTTGTCATCCTTATTTTTCAAGTAACCTGTCTTGGTAAGTTTGGTATTAAGGGGCCATATCACCAGGATATAAAAAATTGTTGAAGGGTATTCATAATTTATTATCCTGATACATGTGAAAGGTGCTGCACCTAGGCCAAGTTTCAGCATCTCAGCCTAAATAGAGACGGAGAAAAAAAATAAAAAATAAAAAAAAGAAGAATTTTTCAACCATGTTCAATTGATTTCACAGCCCACAATTGTGAACCAAAATCATTTATACGACATTCAGCTATGACCTTACTATATAATAAAGATTTGCATGTCACATCATTATCCCAGATGTATTTACTGCAATAATACAGATTTATAAGTTTCCCAAAAACGTATGCAACAAAATGAAGTGTATCATTATTTATAAAATCAATAAATCTACGTAGATAAGAATAATGACATGCGTTTATAAGAGGCGTAAACTCTACATATAATGTGCAAGTTTCATGTAAATTGAATAATAAATAAAGGCTGTGAAACGAGATCTAGTTGTAAAAGTTGGAGTTGCGTAGCGTGCGCGACAAGTTACTGTACTCGCGGTCATGCGTGATTTACGCATTGTGGCCAACTAGTACCTTCTATGGAGAGCTCGCATGCATCTAGCTTTCAATGCTTGTCTCTTGTTCGTTTGGTAAGTCATATTGCAGTACAAAACAATAATAGCATGAGTTCTGGGAGATAGTGTGAGAGCGCGTCAGCGATACAACCACCCCCCACGAGAGAGTCACTGATACTCATAGGACCACATAGATACTCAGAGCCACATAGGACCCTCTCTGTCACACGATACTGTTGCCATTTAGTGAGTTTATATTCATTTTATGCATAACATGTTATTTTCAACGCTATTACGAAAAATAAGACTTCTACAACGTAAGATACAATACCCTGCGGCGCACTCAAGGCGCAAGGACCAGATTCACGAAAGTTGCAGCGGGAAATTTGACTTTAATTACGTTAATTTTCAAGATATCATTAAACGGTTTGGACCACAGTGTTGCCAGAACGTTGTAGTATTTTTCGTAAATATTCCATTTTTCATCGGATTTTCGGTTAACATGGCCCCTTAAAGATCCTGTGGTAAATTGTGGTGCCGGGGGGGGGGGGGGGGGTGGTGTCTTTGTTCTTTACCCTGGGGTTCTTCCCAGGGTGGGGGTGGCCAGGCTTGTTGCTTGCTCCTGATAGTTCCCTCCCTCCAGGTGGATCAGGCTTGGTGCTTGCTCCTGATAGTTCCCTCCCTCCAGGTGGATCAGGCTTGGTGCTTGCTCCTGATAGTTCCCTCCCTCCCAGGTGGACCAGGCTTGGTGCTTGCTCCTGATAGTTCCCTCCCTCCCAGGTGGACCAGGCTTGGTGCTTGCTCCTGATAGTTCCCTCCCTCCAGGTGGACCAGGCTTGGTGCTTGCTCCTGATAGTTCCCTCCCTCCAGGGGGGGGCCAGGCTTGGTGCTTACTCCTGATAGTTCCCTCCCTCCAGGTGGACCAGGCTTGGTGCTTGCTCCTGATAGTTCCCTCCCTCCAGGTGGACCAGGCTTGGTGCTTGCTCCTGATAGTTCCCTCCCTCCGGGGGGGGGGGGGACCAGGCTTGGTGCTTGCTCCTGATAGTTCCCTCCCTCCAGGGGGGGGGGGGACCAGGCTTGGTGCTTGCTCCTGATAGTTCCCTCCCTCCAGGTGGATCAGGCTTGGTGCTTGCTCCTGATAGTTCCCTCCTAGATTATGCAGTTCAGTTTTGGTCGCCATATTATAGAATGGATATAAATTCACTTGAACGTATCCAGCGTAGGATGACTAAGTTAATTCCCCAAATTAGAAATCTTTCATATGAAGAAAGATTAACAAAGCTTAAGTTGCATTCACTGGAAAGGCGAAGAATTAGGGGTGACATGATAGAGGTTTACAAGTGGGTGAATGGACATAACAGGGGGGATATTAATAGGGTATTAAAAGTATCAACACAGGACAGAACACGAAACAATGGGTATAAATTAGATAAATTTAGATTTAGGAAAGACTTGGGTAAATACTGGTTCAGTAACAGGGTTGTTGATTTGTGGAACCAATTGCCGCGTAACGTGGGGGAGGTGGGGTCCCTCGATTGTTTCAAGCGCGGGTTGGACATGTATATGAGTGGGATTGGGTGGTTATAAATAGGAGCTGCCTCGTATGGGCCAATAGGCCTTCTGCAGTTACCTTTGTTCTTATGTTCTTATATGTACTTTGCCTGAGTAGACTTTATTATTTAACCATACCTTAATTAAATATTCCTCCCAACCCCTTAATTGTTTCTTAAAGATTTGGTCATCATACAGCAAATTAAATTTAAATTTAAATTTTGCCCCGAGGGGCGAGTTTATTGGGCAGCGCCATTAATCTTGTGAGTGGACACACCGCCATAGCAGCATGTACAACACTCCCCAATAGGAAGAAAACCCGCTGGGTTGTTCATCCTGTCACTTGTATATGTTTAGTTTTTTATTTATTTATATACAGGAAGTACATTGGGTTTGTGAGTACATAACATGGTGTTCTTACGTTCTTGTACAGCCACTAACACGCATAGCATTTCAGGCGAATTCTGAAATTCTGAATTCCGGTGAAGCATTATCACGAATTGGAAAGCTTCCATGTGAAGAGTGAAAACCCCTAATTTACATTCTTTAGAAAGCCAAAGTAATGGGTGATGTAATGAAAGTGTACAAGTACATTTACTGGATAGGCATAACCAAAGTTATATGCATTAGTAAAGAATACAAAAATGAAGATTAAATAAATTTAAAAAGTTGTATCAAATACAAAAAATACAAAGCAAAGGATATAAATTGAAGCTTAGATTTAGGAAAGGCCTGGATACATACTGGTCTAGAAACCGGGTTGTCTTGTAGAACAGATGACTGGGTAACATAATAGATGTGGTAGATGGGTAACATAATAGATGTCATCCTTTTACAGGATGAACAACCCAGCGGGTTTTCTTCCTATTGGGGAGTGTTGTACATGCTGCTATGGCGGTGTGTCTACTCACAAGATGAGTGGCACTGCCCAATAAACATGCCCCTCGGGGCAAAATTTAAATTAATAGATGTGGGATTTTTAGATTGTTTCAAACATAGACGAGGAACACATGAAGCCAGTTTGGGTGGATACAAGTCTGAGCTGCCTTGTATGGGCCAATAGGCCTGTTGCTACTGTAATTTTTGTTTTAATGTGTACAATACTACTTTTCTATTGTAAAATACGCCACAGTATTCCATCCTGAGGGTTATCAAGGAAACCTTGAACTTTACTAAGGTATAATAGCCTAATTGCTTTATTTTTTTAAATAGACAAAAGCTGCCACCCCTTACCCAGAGAGATGAACCTCATCCCTTGCATTTACGAACATAAGAATTGAGGAACTGCCTGTTGTCCTGTATGTGGCAACCCCCAGCTCTAGATAAATGAACCACCATACCCAGCATATATGTCAATCTTTCCATGAAAGTGTTCTTAGTTTTTAATAAATATTGCATTTGCTTAGCAATTGCATTGTTTAGTTGGCAATTGTTTTTGACGTACATCCATTTCCAACTGCCCTTGGAAGAAAGCCACTTAATTAAAATCTCTCCCTTGCTCCAAATTCTATGGCAGTCTTAAACCTCTGTATTAGTGCTTCATTTCTAACTTTCCATATTTCATTTTCTCCAGCACTAATACAAACTAATGTATTGCCTTTTCCACCTATAATATCAGTTATTGTTAACAGTATCCCCCTTATTCTTGCTCCTAGGTAGTAAACCTTTATCCTGTTTTCCCTGTCAGGCACAAAGTCTTGTCTGAATATTGTATGGTATTCTTGCTTGTGTAAAGGCAGTTATCTGAATGTTATTACAGCTCATTATTCATTCAGTACCTTGAGTGTGTTTACACCAACTCTAGACATTCGATTTGCTTATTCTCAATCTTGTAAGAACACCTCACATGTCTTGGACCCCCTCATGTATTCCTAAACATATCTTGTGCAACTCTATTGAACAACATTTCTCCTACCTTTCAAAACCTACCTACCAAAATACTTTCATCCTACTGAGGCTGACAGTGGACTTAATTCTTTAAAACAATACATTCTATTTCTTGCCTCCTTGAGAAGGAAACCCTACATGTACCTGTGAATTTTCAGTAACTTTTGTTCTTGTACCATCTTTGTATTGATCAGTTTTCCTTCCTGTCTCCATACAAATTTCTCTGGCAAAACAAAGAAAGGGTTTGGTGTCTTTGATGGCTTGCCATCTTTTGCCATTTTTTTTTCTCATCTATATCTGGGACTATTGTCTACCTGCCTCCTATCCTTTTTCAAAATGCTTTCATCATTTTATAAGGCATTGTACTGATATACACACAAACATGCATACATACAGCATATGTATAATTTTCTTTATATACGTGTATGTCCTTTTAACCTGATGACAGTATTGGTAAACATGTAACTTCCTTCACAGGTACAATGTCTAATAAGGACAAACAAAAAAATGTGAACCGTGAGGTTCGCATTGGTAAGCTGTGTCTTAACATCTGCGTTGGAGAATCTGGCGACAAACTGACTCGTGCTGCAAAGGTGGGCTTTAAACCTTTTTTTAGGGCTTTCTTATGTCTTGAGCCAACAACCGTGACCATGTTGAAACACTGCTTCCCGTTCGAACAGCGAAGTTGAGCAACGTTGGTTCTGGTTAGTACCAAGATGGGTCGACTGTCTGGGAACTCCCGATGTTGTTGGTAGACTGGAAAGGCCTCAAATGTTTACACGTGCTTTCCTTAATATTGTTGGATTAAATGTATAGAAAGAAAAATAAAATGTAGTAAGTAAACACACAAATAAAGGAATAAATTTAAAATCAAATGCAACAATGCAACTTGAAGTATCATACTAAAATACTGAGGCAGTGTGATGGGATCAAACGAACATTCCTGATAACATGTGCTTGGGAAATCCGGGGATTAAGGTTTGATCCCATTGTACAGACTACATTTTCTTGAACTTATTGATTTCTTTGAAAACTCAATTTCACTTGTTTAGAGTTTGAAATACAGCTTTTGCAGTATTAGGTTCATTTATGAACCTAATGTATCAGATCATTTATAACCTGTTTCAAGTTATATTATTTAGTATAAAATTAAATGCAGTACTTCTCATTTTTCAGGTAACCTTATTTAGTTACATTCAGTAAGGATACCTTATTGCTTGATAGGATAATTTGCCAAGTAATTTTTTCTTGCAATAAATGAACACATTCCATATGGGTTTAAAAATTTGTATTTGCCTATACAGCCTAAAGCAGGTGGTAAAGCTCCATCGAAGGCTAAAAATATACTGTATCCACAAGACTGATAAAGTGCCTGATTAGGCATGCACACTTAACCACCTTAAATGCCTTGATCCCCCATCCCATCTGCATGCCCTTTCCCCCAAAGTCACCCACCGAAATTCTAGTCATGTTAATCTCTTAGTTAGCGAATTGATATTGTTTGGGCCGAGTAATGTAGTTTTTGTCATCCCATTAGGTGTTGGAGTCTTTGACTGGTCAGAAGCCTGTGTTCTCTAAGGCCCGCTATACTGTGCGATCCTTTGGCATCCGGCGTAATGAGAAGATCGCTGTCCACTGCACAGTAAGAGGGCCCAAAGCAGAAGAGATTTTAGAGAAAGGATTAAAGGTATGATTTAACAACACTAATGTTATTTATTGACCTTGTCAGAATATATAGTGTACACACTTATGATAGTGCACATTTTGTAATGTGTACTTAACATAGATGTGTTAGAGAAATTTGGAGAGATAATTAGCAGTGTTTGGTACTTTCCACTCATTGTCAGTCCCTCTACTACAGTTATTGAAAGTTATATATTGGGATTGGTACATATGCCTGGGTGGGAAATATCAATGAATCTAGATTTTTAAAACCCCTTTTAACGTTTTTTTGACGTCGTTGTCATTTGCTCAAAACGCAAGAACGTTCCTATGACTGTGTTAGTTATTTTCAACATCATGTTGGCTAACTTCAACTCACTTATGTTATTTTGCTTTTATTTAATGTTTGAAAATACGATCATAAAGTTCAACTAGCTTAAAAGGATACCAAGTTGAACTTTACCTACCATGCCTAGTAACCTCGGAAGTAAAATATTGCCGAGTGATTTGTGCTTTGCTGAAGACGCTGGTAGCGCCCAAAATGGGTAAGGGGGCAAAAATGTGAAAGGACTAGTTTGGATGTGTTTTCAAGTTGTATATTATATAAATTTGTGTTTTTGTAATGCTAAGTGACAGCATTATGTATTCACCATTTATATTTAGTTTACTTAATGTAGTACCTTATTATTTTGTTTACATTTTTCTTGACAAGCTTTCATTATCTACAGTAATGAGTGCCTTATTGTATTAGCATGAAACACATCACTTGTGTTTAACCACTGCACTACACACCTGTTGAAGATCCTTGCAGCCATATCTCCCTCCCTGTTCACATTTGATGTCAAGCAATGTATGCCTACACTCTGCTACCCACCTAAAATATCTTAATGGCTGCAAAATTTATTATCTTTTTTGGGTTAGAGAAACTGTTCGTCCCAATTCCAAACTGCTGTATGATGGCTCCTCAGTGTCCATCCTTCCTCCCCTACTTCAGGGAGGAGGCTGAAATGTTATTACGTTCATTTTCCTCTTGCACATTTCAGCAGGACCAACACTACTACTGAACATCGTTCCTAGTCAAAAGTATAACTGACCTACAGATTAGGAATTAATTTATAACATTGTTTTAAAGAGTATTGGGCAAAATGCTGTGGAACCTCTAAACTTTGGACAATTCTGTTCTGTGCTCAATAAAAAGTTTTTTTAATATATTTTTGTGCATTTAAACAAAAAGTTAGTAAAGAATTTTCTATTTGCTAATGTTGAGGCCACATTCACGAATTGGCAAGGCTGTTTAGCCAAGATCATTGAAAAGCTGCCTAAGTAGTCCTTCCTCATCTCTAAATCCATGCCATTAATGCATGGTTCACTCGTACAAATTTTCATTGGTTTCACAATACTTTTTGCAAAGATTGAAAAGCTAAAAGAAAGGTCACATCCCTGGAAACACAAACTGAAACTGTCTCTATTTTCCGCTTGTTACAACTTGTAATAAAGTTGTTACATCTTGGCTTAACGTGTTTATGACGTATTAGAACGTTGTTACAACTTGCTATATTGGTTGTTATAACTGGTTAGGTGTTAAAACTTGTTCAAACGTTGTACCAACGTCGTAGTTTCAGTGTGTGTTTGGCGGGATATTTCACATGTAAATTAAATTGTTGTTCAAGCCAGGATTTAGGTCATACATAATTTAACTAAAGCTTTAATCCACACAGGTCCGT
Source organism: Procambarus clarkii (assembly GCF_040958095.1). NCBI lineage: Eukaryota > Metazoa > Arthropoda > Malacostraca > Decapoda > Cambaridae > Procambarus > Procambarus clarkii. The sequence goes on along the minus strand of NC_091161.1, from coordinate 14,129,661 downwards.
GAATACGAGTTGCGTCGTGATAACTTCTCTCAGAATGGCAACTTTGGCTTTGGTATTCAAGAGCATATTGACTTGGGAATTAAATATGATCCTGCCATCGGCATCTTCGGTTTGGACTTCTTTGTTGTGCTTCAGCGACCAGGTAAAAATACAAATTGATATTTTTACTGTTTATTGATGTGATTTTTTATAGTGGCTCTATCCAACTGCATATTCTGATTTTGCTCTCACAAGTAATGAACACTTCAGTATTTTATTGATCTATTGAAAACTGAATCTGAAATCCTGCAAACACAACATATTGGTCCCTATTGTTGCAACTTGTTAAAAAGTTGTTACATATTGTTATAAGGTTTTTGTTAGAAAGTTGTTACAACTTGGTAGATAGTTGATACAGCTTGTTAGGTGTTATAACTTGTTCGAATGTTGCAGCAATGTCGTGTGTTTGGCAGGAAGTTGAAAGCATACCATAGGCTTCACACACTATGTCCTTTGTGTTCCTCTTGACAGTTTACTGCCCTTAGATCTGTCAGTTCTTTAATGCCTTTTCACATAATTAACAGGTTGTGTGGGGCATATACTCTCCAATTCCACATTCCATAACATGACCTTTATTCACATTGAATTCCATTTGCCAACTGTTGCTTCAAAAAAGTCATCTTGAAGGGCACGACTATCATTCAAGTCATTTATTATTTATTTATTCCCTAGTAGCTTAGCACCATCAGCAAACATGTTCATATAATTTTTTTTTTTTTTTTTTTTTTGAGATATATACAAGAGTTGTTACATTCTTGTACAGCCACTAGTACGCGTAGCGTTTCGGGCAGGTCCTTAATCCTATGGTCCCTGGAATACGATCCCCTGCCGCGAAGAATCGTTTTTTCATCCAAGTACACATTTTACTGTTGCGTTAAACAGAGGCTACAGTTAAGGAATTGCGCCCAGTAAATCCTCCCCGGCCAGGATACGAACCCATGACATAGCGCAAGCGGAACGCCAGGCGAGTGTCTTACCACTACACCACGGAGACTGTAACTGTTCTTTCTGGTGCTAGAACTGAACCCTATTAAACCAGTAACATTTCTAGTCCGATGCATTGCCTCTGATCACTGCCCTCGTTTGTCTGTCAGAAAATTCATCTATTAAGTCAGCCTGTCATCCCTCAGTCATGCTCTTAAGTTCTGGAACCTCCTCTTGTGTGGGACTGTCAAAAGTCTTTTAGGTCCAGATAAATGCAGTCAACCCTAACTATCTATATCCTGTAAAATCTGTGGGCCCCATCATAAAACTTAAGTAGACTTCTTACACAGGATCTTCCTGTTCGAAAGCTATGCTGTCTTGTGTTATTTCTTTCTGTATATTCTACCCACTTGGTTTTAATTATTTTTTTTCTAGTCTCATGACTGCTGTGCTTGTTAATGATGCAGGTATTTTAATGTCCATCTCTGGTATCATTTTTGTAGATTGGAACTCTGTTTACCTATTTTCATGTCTTAAGATTCCTTTTCATAAAGATACCTGGTGCAATGAAAGTTATTGTTAGGTGATAAAAGATGATGGATACAGTAATAGGTGTGCAAAGTTAGAAAATGTCACAAAAAAGATTACAAAGGTGAATAATCAGGATTGAGGACTGTACCAAGATGGCATGAATGGATGATGGTACACTGCTCTTGAATATTAATAAATGTGAGGCAAGCTGGATAAGAGTACTGTAGTTTGCAAGAGGGCACAGTTATACTGTAAATGTATTTGTGTAATGTATATAGCAGTTCACAACAAACACTAAATCTAGTGGTATGAATGGTGGTCCTGGAGTATGACAGTTCTTGCTTATCCATGACACTAATTATTGTGAAGAGTATAATAAATAGAAGGGAATATTTATTGTAAAAGCTGAGTACTTTATTTAACTTTTAACAGGATACCGGGTAGCGAAGCGCCGCCGCAGTCCAGGCAAGATTGGCCCACAGCATTGTCTGGTGAAGGAGGATGCAATCAAGTGGTTCCAGACCAAATATGAGGGTATTATTCTGCCTGGCAAAAAGAAGTAAAGCATTTACTCATTAAAAAGAAGTGGAATTTTTTTTAACCTTTTGAAATTTACTTGAAGTGTTTGTATTGCAAGGAAAGATTCTCAAACTAGTGAATTCTTGAACAAATGCACAAGGGATTCGAACCTACGTCCGAGATCATCCCAGACACTGCCTTAATCGACTGAGCAACGACATGGTTAAAGAGAGGAGTTCTCGGCTCCTTACTGAGGAGTTGGTAGCTCTGTCGATTAAGGCAACATCTGGGATGATCTCGGACGTAGGTTCGAATCCCTGTCATGGCCCTTGTGGATTTGTTCATTGATGCATCACGCTATTGTGATTTCTGTGTATAGTGAGTTCTTATTGTGTGAGGGCAGGCATGCTGCGAACTGAGCTTTGCAGACTGTTGTATATTTGTGTTGGGGAAATTAGGTTTACCGAGGTCCTCCAGGGCCAACCACTGATGAGAATGTACGTTACCTGCTTGATGGGGGTTCTGGCAGGCTATTGCTTGGAGCGGCCCGCTTGTTACAACTGTTCTCTAACTTCCGGCTAACTACTTATTAGATAAATGTAGACATGGTTGGAGGGATGATGCTAGCCTCTTCAAACGAAATTTGCATGGGCATGAGCATATCAGAATAGTCCCCGTCTGTGCCCTTTCGTTTGCACGATATGGCAGAGTACCCTACCAGACTCCATCCTCTATACTACATAGTCTTCCTGGATTGGTGCTTTTGATAATTACTTGATCCATCCTCACTATGGTTTATTTAGCATTATAGTGGTGCCCAACCTATGAGTTGCAAACCCCAAGGTCTTTACAGTATTAAAAATGTAATGTTAAAATAATTTAATCCCTTCAGTATTTTGCCTTGTGATATATTAGCTGGAGGTTGCAGAGTGAAGCGGGGAAGTGAATGAAGTTACGTACGTGCCAAGTGAAACAAACTTTGAGTACTTGTTTGGGTTATGAGACCACCCACTCGAAGAGTTGGTAGGGTGTCTACACTGGGGCAAGAGGGAGAAAGTTCTTGCCCCTGGTATAAAAGTAGAGCATGGGTTTGGGACAAATTTCGGACTAGTTATGCTGTGTGCCACCTCTGGTGACATAGGCAATCAATCTTTGGACAATTGCGGGCTCGCTGTAGCCCGTGCTACATGGACTTTTCGTTGAGTAGCTAAAAATAAAACAAAGTGGTACAACACTTAGTCACCCTTGGTACCCTCGCAGGGTACCCAGAGTACAAAATGGTCACTGGGAATAAATGGTTCAGCAAGAGTCGAACCCAATATACCTTCTTGTGTGTGTACATGTACACTATTACATGTATATGTATGTAGTTACACCAGTTACAAACAAAAATAAGATAATCTACAACAGAATCGAGCACACGTGATGTGGAGGCAGACTCTATGCACTGTCAAATGTAAATGATAGAACTCTGGGAATCTGTACACCTGTTGAGAGGCCAGAGCTCAACTCTCGTAAACACAACTAGGTGAATACGTAAGGGAAACTACAGAGATGTAATATTCCTAACATATAGTATGGGAAAAGACCACCCAAGAAATGATAGAATACATGCAGAAGTGTAAGGATGCAGCAGGCAAGTTTATTTTGGTCTAAAATGAAATGCAGATGAAAAACCCATGGTTTAATCAGATGTAAGCTACCAAAGGAACTAAGTAAAAGGGCGTGGAGAAACTAGAAATGACGGACACTTGAGAACAGAGGATACCGGAGCACCAGTAATGAATACGTAGGGTGAGAAGAGAGGCAGAAGGACAATATGAAAACTATATAGAAAGCAAGGCAAAGGCTACCAGCCACTTCAGGAGATAAACAAGTGGAGGAATAGGTATTGAAACTGGATAGGGGCTGGCAGATTCACTGCAAGCTACAAGTGTGAGGAACTTTATAAGAAATTCCAGGTCTTCACGTTAGAGCAAGAAGTTCCAGAGATGAGAGAAGGAATTGTTAACCCAGGCACCACTAGAGGAGTTTGGGATTAGCAGTGGGGATGTAATAAAGCTTTTGCTAGAGGTGGGTGTGACGAAGGCTATAGGCCTGGATGGAATCTCACCATGGATACTAAAGGAAGGAGCAGAAGCACTGTGCTTGCCACTCTCCATGGAGTGAAACAAATTGCTGGTAACAGGTGAACTGCCAAACATTTGGAAGATGGCAAATGTAGTCCCATTATACAAGAAAGGGGATAGACAGGAGGCACTGAACTACAGGCCAGTGTCCCTAACCTGCATACCACACAAGTTGATTGAGAAGATTGTGCGAAAAAAAGCTAGTGGAACATTCTGGAGCGAAGGAACTTTGTGACAATACCAACATAGGTTTAGGGATGGAAAGTCATGCCTCGCAGAATTAACTGAATTCTATAATCAGGCAAGAGAGGGGTGGGCAGACTGCAGATTTTTGGATTGCCAGAAAGCATTTGGCAGCACCACATAAGAGACTAGTGAAAAAGCTGGATATGTAGGCAGGAGTGAAAGGGAAGGTACTCCTTTGGATAAGGGAGTCGCTGAGGCCTCAGATTGGCGAGGCGTCACCATTGGAGTCCCGCAGGGTTCAGTTCTTGGACCTATACTGTTTCTAATATGTAAATGATCTCCCAGAAGGTATAGAATCATTCCTCTCATTGTATGCTGCTAATGCAAACATTATGAGTGAGGATTTAGATGGAGGCAGATAGTATGAGGCTACAAGATGACCTAGACAAACTGAATGGTCCAACAAATGGCAACTAAAGTTCAACCCGAGTAAATGTAAGATAATGAAACTAGGCGGAGGAAACAGGAGGGCAAACAAGGATACCGAATGAGAGATGAAGTCCTTCATGAAACGGACAGAGAGAAAGATAAAGGGGTTTATATCACACCAAACCTATCTTCTGAAGCCCACATAAAAAAAATAACACCTGTGGCGTATGCAAGGCTGGCATCAGAACTGCCTTCAGGAACCTGTGCAAGGAATCTTTCAGAATCTTGTATACGACATGTAAGACCAATCCTGGAGTATGCGGCCCCAGCATGGAGTCCGTAACTTGTCAAGCACAAGATAAAGCTGGAAAAAGTTCAGAGATATGCCACTAGGCTAATCCCAGAACTAGGAGGCATGAGTTACGAGGAAAGGCTGCATGAAATGCACCTTGCGACAATGGAAGACAGAAGAGTAAGGAGAGACATGATCACTACCCACAAAATTCTCAAAGGAATTGACAGGGTAGATAAAGATAAACTGTTTAACACGGGTGGAACCGAGTACCCAAATGAGTTACAGGGATGCTTTAGGCTTTAGGTATTGTATGTACTACCTCTATCTTTAAATCTAACAATGTTACAAATACAAATACAATACAAATATTTATTCAGGTGAAGTACATACATACAAGGTGAAATACAAAAGTTGATGGATTTATAGATAGAGCTAGTACATACAATGCCTAAAGCCACTATTACGCAAAGCGTTTCGGGCAGGAAAAACACTAAGACTAAAACTTAATACTAATTGAGATTAATGAATAAATTGTGTTGAGAAAAAATAAGAAAGAAATGAAAAAGGGGGAACATGGCAGAAAAAAAACAAAAATACAATATGGTCAACAAACAGCATTGTTTAAAATAGTAGACATGGGTTGACATTTGGAGGTAAAGTAGGTTACATTGAGTTAATTAGGTGGTACTTAGTTTTTATCTTAAACTGGTTGAGAGAGGTACAGTCTTTAACATAATTGGGAAGGCCATTCCACATTCTGGGTCCCTTGATTTGTAGAGCATTTACAACAATACAATACAATACAATACAATTTTATTTAGGTAAGGTACATACATATAATAAATATTTACAAGGATTGTTTAACTTATAGGTAGAGCTAGTACATACAATGCCTAAAGCCACTATTACGCAAAGCGTTTCGGGCATGATAAACTTAAATGACAAGCTTAATACTAATTAAACATAATGAGTAGAATGAAAACAAGAAATGAAAACATAGATGAAAAAGCAGCACAAATACAATTATGTCGACAAACAGCGCTCATTAAAGAAAAAAACAGACATTGGTTGACAATAGAAGGGTAAGGTAGGTTACAGGGAATTTATTAGGTATAGCTTCGCTTTTAACTTAAACTGGTTGAGAGAGGTACAGTCTTTAACATGGTTGGGAAGGTCATTCCACATTCTGGGCCCCTTGATTTGTAGAGCATTTCTAGTTTGATTAAGACGTACTCTAGGAATATCAAAACTGTATTTATTTCTGGTGTGATGCTCATGGGTTCTGATACAACCTTCTATGAAGCTTTTGAGATCAGGATTGGCATTATAGTTTAGCGTTTTATATATGTATAATACACATGAGAGAATGTGCAGTGACTTAATGTCTAACATATTCAGAGATTTAAGTAGGGGTACCGAGTGATGTCTTGGGCCAGAATTGGATATTGTCCTAATAGCAGCTTTGTGTTGAGTAATTAGAGGACGTAAGTGATTTTGGGTAGTAGAGCCCCAAGCACAAATACCATAGATGAGATATGGATAGATATATGGTTTATATGAGATATATGGTTTGTACTGTAACTCTGCAACTATGTATGTACTGTTCCTAAATAAATTATTATTATTATTATTATTATAAAAAGAACATTCTATTACTAGTTAAAGTGTATTAAACTACATTACCACAAAGATTAAAAACAATTGGGGCAATAAAGACTCAAATATAAACATTTACTTTTACTCAAGAATTTCATAATTAACAACACTAACACGTGTCACAAACATCAGTATCCATCAATTGCAACCGATGCTTGTTTTTTCACTTCCTCTACAGCCAATTTAAGGTTACTACTCGCTTGTTCTAACCTTTCCATGTTATCGTTAAAATATTTTATATTACTTAATAACTCGTCATTCTTTTCCACAAATTCCACGGCCTGTTCAAAAAGAGCCTCCTTGTCATAGTCCGTCATCTCGTCTCCATCACCGCTAAAGGCATTTCTTTCTTGGTGTTCGGTTTGAACTTTAGCTCCTGAAAACATTAAATAAACCATTAGTTAATTTGATTCACATACTGGACTTTTAAATTTAAGATTCACTACAATTACATAATTTGATTGCAGCCCTTTCATGATGTATCCCTGTTCCCTATGTCTAGCAAATCTCATACTGTAGTACAAATACGTACCCTTGTAATATTAATATTCTTAAAAACAAAATACCAACCCTTTCCTCTCCACATTTTACTGTATATATATATACAGTACTGCACTGTATATGTATATTATAAATTAAGGGAACTAACATGAGAATGTGTCTTAATAATAAGAGTGAGTGCCCTGATACAAGGGGAGTGTTGTCAATGCCTATGTCGAATGTGCTCTCACACACAATTCCAGTTGGAAGCAAGTCAACTAGGAACTTGGTAGACTAAGGCAGGTCCTGATCAATAATGGATATGTCGAGGAAATCATCAAAAGGAAGTTGAGGTGCCTTGTAACCTCAGATGTAACAGACAACAATACATCATCGGTCCCTACAATTAAAATATTCTACAGGAACTTCTCCACTGCTCACAATGCGGAAGAGAGGGGTCCTGAAAAAACCTCATTGATAGAAATGTGAACCCTACTGACACCAACCAGATGATTAAACTAATAATATACCATAAGAGCAAGAAGTCTGGCAACTATTTTTCTTTTTTTTTATATACAAGAAGGTACATTGGGTTCATGACAGTAGAGACTTGAAGTTTTACGTTCTTGCAAAGTCACTAGCATGCATAGCGTTTCAGGCAGATCCTTAATCTAATATATAATTTTAAGAAGGTAATTTCTAGCAAAATTAATTTTTTTTTATAGGTACATTGTAAGTACAAAAATACATTGTAAGAAAGTACAAAAATAGATCGCAAGAAGGTACAAAAACGCACTGCAAGGAAGTACCAAAAAAAAAAAATTGTATAAGAAATTTGGCAGAAAAAAGTAGGCACATTAAAGTAAATTTAAGGGTACACAAAAATCTACAGGTACATTTTAGCATAATGTGAGTTTGTTGCAAGATATAATGTAGCAAACTATGTGTATAATACAATAAAAGATAGCAGCAATGATTATAATGGTAAATTGTATGGCACATACAAATATTGGGGGGACTGGGTAGCACTAGAGACAGTGCGAGTTACAGCACATGCTCATAAAGAATTCTGACAATAAACAAAATCCCATGAGAGAGAGATGTTGTCTCTACCTTTACATACCCACTTGGTCAGTCCCCAAATGAATCCAATATATAGGCAAGACAACGACACTCTGTTCAAGATGCCCAATATTGCACAAGCAGCAAGGCCCTTTTAAGGAACATGTAATCTCTCCATAACCAGACCACCAGATATATCCTCACAATGCCAAAATAATCGGCAGATACAGTGACAACAGAATGAGAGAAGGTGATGCTACATCATTGCTAGATTTGGTATTTACCAGGAAAGAAGAGATATTTGGCATTCAATACCTTCCTCCCATGGAAAAGAGTGACCATGTTCTGTTGGAAATGAAATACACTATGCGATATAATCTAGAAGAGAATGGTGAAATTGAAATAGCGGTAGTTGACATTCTTGATTTTAAGAGAGGACACCATGGGGAACTTGGCAAATTCTTTAATGAATTTAATTTGACATACTTGTTGCTAGGCAAGGAAGTAGATGAGATGTATGCCAAATTCTCTGAAATATACAATGAAGGTACAAAAAATATATATACCAAAACAGATGTAGAATTAGAAAACAGGATTGGTTCCACAAAAATTGTGAGAGGGGCCTGAGAGGAAAATGTAAAAAAATGGGTACATTATAGGAAGAGGCTCAACCCTCAAACAAACCAGTACTACAAACAAGCAAGAAGACAGCAATGAGGAGAGAGGCAGAAAGGAACTTTGAGAAAGGGGTAGTGGGCTAATGTAAACCAGATCCAGGCTTTTCTATAAATTCATTAAAAGCAAGCTGCATGTATAGGATAAAATCCAGAGATTGAGAATGGGGAACAGGTTTACTGAGAATGAAAAAGAAATGTGTGAAACATTAAATGAACAGTTCCAAAATGAGGTGCTCGTACAGTCAAATACAATGAAAAGAAAATAAATTCCAGAAAATACCACAGAGTACATAGGTGTGTCTCAAGACAAAGTGGAAAATTTACTAAATGGTAATATGAATGTTGGACCACATTCTCTGAGATGATGTGAAACTGAGCTAAGCATCCCACTTCAACTGATTGAAGTGGAATGCTTCAATGGACTCCATGCTGGAGTTGCATACTCCAGGACAGGATTGGTCTGACATATGTCGTATACAAGGTTCTGAATGATTCCTTACACACAACATGTCAGACCAATCCTGGAGAATACAGCTCCAGTATGTATCTCGTCGAGCACAAGACTAAATTGGAGAAGGTTCAGAGGTTTGCCACCAGACTAGTACCTGAGATGAGGGGTATGAGCTACAAGGAAAGACTACGGGAACTAAACCTCACATCACTGGAAGACACAAGAGTTGGTATACATGATCACCACATACAAGCTCTCAGAGGAATTGATAGTGTAAATAAAAGCAGTTTATTTAACACAAGGGGCAAACACACTAAGGGACACAGGTGGAAATTGAGTACCCAAATGAGCCATAGAGACATTAGAAAGAACTTTTAGTGTCAGTAGTTAACAAATGGGATGCATTAGGAAATGATGTGGTGGAGGCAGACTCTATACACAGATTCAAGTGTAGATATGATAGAGCTCAATAGGCTTAAAAACCTGTTCACCAGTTGATTGACAGTTGAGAGGCAGGACCAAAGAGCCAGAGCTCAACCCATGCAAGCACAATTAGGTGGCGAGTACAGGAACCTCAATAGATATTTGGAAAAGGGCAAACTTAGTTCCAATCTACAATAATGATAGCAAGAGAAGACCTAAATTATAGACCTGTATCATTGACAAGCATGGTAGTCAAAACACTAGAAAAATAGTTAAAAGCAAATGGGTAGAACACCGAGAGTAATGACATAATAACAGACAGTATGGTTTCTGATCAGGAAAATCCTGTATAACAAATCTACTTAGTTTTTATGATTCTACAGGAAAGAGATGGTTGGCTTGACTGTGTCTATGTGGACCTTAAAAAGGCCTTTGATCGAGTCCCACACAAGTGGTTGTTCTGGAAACTGGAACATGCTGGAGGGGTGACAGGGAGACTTCTGATATGGATGAAAATTTTTCTAACTGACAGAAAGATTAGGGCAGTAATCAGAGGCAATGTATCTAACTGAAGGAGTGTTACTAATGGAGTACCACAGGGTTCAGTTCTTGCATCAATAATGTTCATCGTCTACATAAACAATATACCAGAAAGAATACAGAATTATATGAACATTATATTATGCATTATACAGGATGCTGATGATACTAAGCTACTAGGGAAGATAGGAGACCTAGTTGATTGTCATGCCCTTCAAATTAATCTAGATAAAATAAGTACTTGAGCACCATGTGTACGAAGTTACACGAAGTTACACCTTCGTCTTGTGTACGAAGTTACCTGTAGGGGGGCCGGCCGGCCAAGCGGACAGCACGCTGGACACGTGATCCTGTGGTCCCGGGTTCAATCCCAGGCGCCGGCGAGAAACAATGGGCAGAGTTTCTTTCACCCTGATGCCCATTACCTAGCAGTAAATAGGTACCTGGGAGTTAGTCAGCTTTCACAGGCTGCTTCCTGGGGGGGTGGAGGCCTGGTCGAGGACACTAAAAAGTCCCGAAATCAACTCAAGATAACCTCAAGATAGTCGAACATATTGAACTCCCAAGACCCTCTCCAGGAATCTTACGATAACACCCACCTCCTTGTAACCCCATCCCTATATTTTCAAACTTTCGAACATATGTTACAAGGTGCTGTGGATGTGACACATTATTCCTCATCAACAGCATACCTATAGGCCACAAAAGGCCCTGTGTACATTCTACCTATCATAACCCAATCTGTGTACATTCTACCTATCATAACCCAATCCAGTACAGCCTAACCTAACAATATACAGTATAGTATATTATTATTTTATCATAATTAATTATATAGTTTTATAATTAAATAAAGTTATACATACAATATAAATAGAATTATAATTAATTATATGGTTTTAACAATTATAAAACTTTATAGTTACAAAATACATCTGTGTACTATTTGACTGTCTCCCCATTATACAAATCCTATAATCATTTTCACATTTATATATAATTTACACCACACTACTACTTCAAGAAACCAGGTCTGAGAGAAGAGCAGGTAACCGCAGGTCATGAAACTCTCAAACAGCGGCAGCCAGGGAAATGACCGGATGGATTATGAGAATGTTCAAATCCAGGGACCCCACAGCAATGGTAATACTGTACTCTTGAAATCACTGGTGCTGTCCTGTCTTGAGCACCCCTGGCCAAAACGCTATGCGTATTAGTGGCTTTGCAAAAACGTAGGAACACCAATGTTATGTACTCACAACCAAATGTACCTTCTTGTATATAAATAAATAAAAATTAAAATACAAATTTAATAAAAATTTTATTTCAATTTTATAAATTAAAACCTACCTAATCCAACTTTTTTATTTATATATACAAGTGTTTACATTCTTGTAAAGCCATTAGCATGCACAGCATTTTGGGCAGGTCCTTGATCCTAATTTTTTCCCCAGAATACGACCCACCAAATCGTTTAACAACCAGGTACCCATTCACTGCTGGGTGAACAGAGGCTACAGTTAAGGATTGGCACCCGGTCAATCCTCCCCGGCCAGGATATGAACCGAGGCCAAAGCTTTCACGAAGCGTCGGGCGAGTGCTTTACCACTGCGCCACGGGGACGGCTTACTAACTAAACTAAACCTAACCTAACCGATCCTAGATTCTGATATAATTTTAATGCTGTAATAAGAAATGCTTGTGTATGACCTGACTGCACCAGCTAAACTAACCTACACTCACAGTGGTGTGGGTCTTGACCTACCCTGTGGGTCTTGACCGACACAGTGGGTCTTGACCTACACAGTGGGTCTTGACCTACCCTGTGGGTCTTGACCTACACTGTGGGTCTTGACCTACCCTGTGGGTCTTGACCTACACTGTGGGTCTTGACCTACACTGTGGGTCTTGACCGACACTGTGGGTCTTGACCTACACTGTGGGTCTTGACCTACCCTGTGGGTCTTGACCTACCCTGTGGGTCTTGACCTACCCTGTGGGTCTTGACCTACCCTGTGGGTCTTGACCTACCCTGTGGGTCTTGACCGACACTGTGGGTCTTGACCTACACTGTGGGTCTTGACCTACACTGCGGGTCTTGACCTACCCTGTGGGTCTTGACCTACCCTGTGGGTCTTGACCTACACTGTGGGTCTTGACCTACACCTCGGGTCTTGACCTACCCTGTGGGTCTTGACCTACCCTGTGGGTCTTGACCGACACTGTTGGTCTTGGCCTACACTGTGGGTCTTGACCTACGCTGTGGGTCTTGACCTACGCTGTGACCCGTGACCCACTGAGCTCGGTCCGTCTAATTACCACAAGCTACCACAAGCTACACAAGCTTCACTAAGCTTCCTGGCAATACGTTAGTAATGAATAAATATGATATATTTACTCATTATAATGTTGGTGCTGAATGTACAACACGAAAAAACATAATTTTAATCTGAAAAAGTATCTTTTTATAAAGAAATTAGACGAAAATAAAGAGCTGGTGACGCCAAATCAAGTCGACGATCCAAGCGTCGGTTAGGTTAGGTTAGGTTAGGTTAGGTTAGGTTAGGATAGGATAGGTTAGGTTAGGATAGGATAGGATAGGTTAGGATAGGTTAGGTTAGCCTAACATATCATATTTATTCAATATTAACGTATAGCCAGAAAGCTTTGTGAAGCTTGTGAAGCTTGTGTAGCTTGTGGTAGCTTGTGGTAATTAGACGGACCCTGTCTGCCAAAGCCAACCAAAAATCAATTAAATCTTACAAAAAACACACGGGATGAAATCAGTATCCTCACCTCACATTACAACATAACCATCCACAGTCCCAAGACCCATAAAAGCGTAGATCAACTTACTTGTCTTAGGAGAAATGGCGAAAATGGGGTCGGATTCCGTAGCAGCTTTCAGGTCACCTTCCATTTGCTCCCAGGTGGGCGGAGGTGGCCGGTCCGGGAACAATGAGGCCTTCTTGGCCCTGAACATACTGCTTATTCGAAGATTACAACTACCAGGAAGCTTCTTGTAAGGTTGTTCGAGGGCTGTAGGAGGGTCCCGAGCCGGATAGAGCGGGCCAAGGGGGTCCCGAGCCGGATAGAGCGGGCCAAGGGGGTCCCGAGCCGGATAGAGCGGGCCAAGGGGGGTCCCTGTGGCTCCGGACGGAGGGAGAGGTCCCTGTGGCTCCGGATGGAGAGACACTATATAAGTGTATTTATATAGTGACTATATATGTATTTATATAGTGTATTTATGTAGACTTATATAGTGTATTTGTTTACACTATATAAGTCACCATAACTCCGGTTCGACCCATATATTTTGACCATTTTCCCACAGAAATACGTATATATATTTGTATATATATATAAATATATATATGTACTGTATTTCCGAACTATATATATGACAGTGTCAGACCACGAAGGAAGAATTGAAACAGGAATTTCCTTAAGTACTTTGGTATTTATTAATACATCTTCAGAAGTATGCATGAAGGCTAGTATACGAACCTAAGCTACTTAATGACGTCAGATTTTACCCAAGGGCCATTAACACTAGTGACCTCGACGAGGATAAGAAGCCGGCGGCTTGTCAAAGTCCCCCCCCGCCCCCCAATTGCCCTGATGATTTTTTCCAGTTGTATTTTAAAACCAAATGTATCTGCTTACCTATTTATAAAACCAATTACATGTCTATTAAAGTACTTTACACACTAAGTTAGACATGAGAATGTATATAGTAAAGTTGTAGTTTAAATACGTTACTGAGTTTTAGAGAAATAATGATTATAAACCCATGGAACCGCCTACCCGCCAAAGCCGTACATGTCAAAAAACTACTTAACTTTTAAAATGTATCTGCTTACCCATTTATAAAACAAATTACATGTCTATTAAAGTACTTTTCACACAAAGTTAGACATGAGAATGTATATAGTAAAGTTGTAGTTTAAATACGTTACTGAGTTTTTGAGAAATAATGATTATAAACCCATGGAACCGCCTACCCGCCAAAGCCGTAAATGTCAAAAAAACTAGTTAACTTTTAAAATCGAACTGGGAAAAGATTAAAACTAATGGAGGGGACGTTTGACAAGCTATCCTCGTCGTGTCCACCGGTATTAGTGGCCCTCAGGTAAATTCAGGTCAATAAATATATATATAATACAATGGTGGAGAGTGAGCGCCGCCGGGAAGAAGGCGACCATCAACACAACACAGCTCCTGAAGGCGTCGAATCCCAGCACGTGTAACTCCTCAGTATACCTGCAGGAGGCGTGAGAGGAGGTGCTGCTGCTACCAGCAACCACACTACCGTATTCACCTCCAGTTGGTGGGGTCTGGGTTGTATTTGAGGGCGTGGAGGAAGGTGCTTTTGGGGGGAAAGTGAAAGCCACGCCAGAGGAGCAGGGACGCCGCCGCCGCCATGTCCTCCAGTGATTTCTACATCAGATATTATGTCGGACACAAGGGCAAATTCGGCCACGAGTTTCTGGAATTTGAGTTTAGACCAGATGGTGAGTTGCTCTTGTGGCTGTGTGAGTGTGTGTGTGTGTGTGTCTAGTTTGGTGGGTGGAGCGGCACTTTGTGTGTGTCTCTGCCGCCCTTATGTTTGTGCTATTCTGCCTCTCGAGGGGGCCATTCTGACTCTCGAGGGGGCCATTCGGCCTCTTGAGGGGGCCATTCTGCCTCTTGAGGGGGCCATTCTGCCTCTCGAGGGGGCCATTCTGCCTCTTGAGGGGGCCATTCTGCCTCTTGAGGGGGCCATTCTGCCTCTTGAGGGGGCCATTCTGCCTCGAGGGGGCCATTCTGCCTCTTGAGGGGGCCATTCTGCCTCTTGAGGGGGCCATTCTGCCTCTTGAGGGGGCCATTCTGCCTCTCGAGGGGTCATTCTGCCTCTTGAGGGGGGCCATTCTGCCTCTCGAGGGGGCCATTCTGCCTCTCGAGGGGGCCATTCTGGCTCTCGAGGGGCCATTCTGGCTCTCGAGGGGCCATTCTGCCTCTCGAGGGGCCATTCTGGCTCTCGAGGGGCCATTCTGGCTCTCGAGGGGCCATTCTGCCTCTCGAGGGGCCATTCTGCCTCTCGAGGGGCCATTCTGCCTCTCGAGGGGCCATTCTGCCTCTCGAGGGGCCATTCTGCCTCGAGGGGCCATTCTGCCTCGAGGGGCCATTCTGCCTCTCGAGGGGCCATTCTGCCTCTCGAGGGGCCATTCTGCCTCTCGAGGGGCCATTCTGCCTCTAGACGGGGCCATTCTGCCTCTAGAGGGGCCATTCTGCCTCTTGAGGGGGCCATTCTGCCTCTAGAGGGGGCCATTCTGCCTCTCGAGGGGCCATTCTGCCTCTCGAGGGGCCATTCTGCCTCGAGGGGCCATTCTGCCTCTCGAGGGGCCATTCTGCCTCTCGAGGGGCCATTCTGCCTCTAGAGGGGCCATTCTGCCTCGAGGGGCCATTCTGGCTCTCGAGGGGCCATTCTGCCTCTCGAGGGGCCATTCTGCCTCTCGAGGGGCCATTCTGCCTCTCGAGGGGCCATTCTGCCTCTCGAGGGGCCATTCTGCCTCTCGAGGGGCCATTCTGCCTCTCGAGGGGCCATTCTGCCTCTCGAGGGGCCATTCTGCCTCTCGAGGGGGCCATTCTGCCTCTCGAGGGGCCATTCTGCCTCTCGAGGGGGCCATTCTGCCTCTCGAGGGGCCATTCTGCCTCTCGAGGGGGCCATTCTGCCTCTCGAGGGGGCCATTCTGCCTCTCGAGGGGGCCATTCTGCCTCTCGAGGGGGCCATTCTGCCTCTCGAGGGGGCCATTCTGCCTCTCGAGGGGGCCATTCTGCCTCTCCACGGGCCATTCTGCCTCTCCACGGGCCATTCTGCCTCTCCACGGGCCATTCTGCCTCTTGAGGGGCCATTCTGCCTCTCGAGGGGGCCATTCTGCCTCTCGAGGGGCCATTCTGCCTCTCGAGGGGCCATTCTGGCTCTCGAGGGGCCATTCTGCCTTTCGAGGGGCCATTCTACCTCTCGAGGGGCCATTCTGCCTCTCGAGGGGCCATCCAGATGGAACCTCAGGATGGGTCAGTTTGGACATCCAGTATTTGTTCTGTCGATAGGAAATTTCATATCACTTCACCCTCTTGACGAGGGTGGCCTTTCTGGTCTGCCCGGGAATCGAACCTGGAATTCTTGATCTTGAGTCGAGATCGAACCTGGAATTCTTGATCTCGAGTCGAGATCGAACCCAACTGTACCACTGGGACCCATATGGGCCTGTATACAATGGCATGGATTCATATGGACCTGTCTCCCAGGGGCTCAGTCAAATTATACACAGGTATTCTGAAAAAGCTAGTTAGGCTAGGCTAAGTTAGGCTAGGCTAAGTTAGGCTAGGCTAAGTTAGGCTAGGTTAGGTAAGGCTAGGTAAGGCTAGGCTAGGCTAGGCTAGGTTAGGTTAGGTTAGGTTAGGCTAGGCTAGGCTAGGCTAGGTTAGGTTAGGCTAGGCTAGGCTAGGTTAGGTTAGGCTAGGTTTAGTTAGGTTAGGCTAGGTTAGGCTAGGCTAGTTTAGGTTAGGCTAGGTTAAGTTAGGTTTTCAAAGCATTTGGTGAACAATCTTGGGTACAAATGCTTTTTGCACACCATAATCTCCATACACAAACAGGTACTTCTTTGACAGTAAATTTCATAAATGGGAATCTTTCTTACTTATCTTACTGCTGCATCACATTGTTCTTAAGACAGTTTGTCTATATAATAACATAATAATCAAGGAAACTGCAGAAGACCTATTGGCCCTTGCTCCTGTTTATATCCACCCAAACACATTCATATATAATAATAATAATAATTTTTATTTAGGTAAGGTACATACATAAAGAGATTTTACAAAGTTTGTTGGCTTTATAGATAGAGCTAGTACATACAATGCCTAAAGCCACTATTACGCAAAGCGTTTCGGGCAGGAAAGCCCGAAATAGATATTTGTCTAACCTACTTTTCAAACAATCAAGGGATTGCATATAATGATTGACACTTTCCATAGCATGTGTTAACTACAACATTGTATGATGCTAATACAGCTTTTCTTCTCTAATCCTGTTTTTTCATTTGTTTTTTATATTTTTTAGGAAAGCTCCGGTATGCTAACAACTCAAATTACAAGAATGACGTTATGATTCGGAAAGAGGTAAGCGTTTATTTGCTGGAGTCACTGTAGTACTGGTATAGTTTTTTTTTTGAGAGATATATACAAGTTATTACATTCTTGTACAGCCACTAGTATGCGTAGCGTTTTGGGCAGGTCCCTGGAATACGATCCCCGCTGCGAAGAATCGTTGTTACAACCAAGTACACATTTTACTGTTCAGTTAAACAGAGGCTACAGTTAAGGATTTGCGCCCAGTAAATCCTCCCCGGCCAGGATACGAACCCATGACAAAGCGCTCGCGGAACGCCAGGCGAGTGTCTTACCACTGCACCACGGAGACTGGGTTGGTTTAGTTATCCTTCTTTCCTTCGATCTGTTGCCCCTTTCTTCACCCTCGGGTGAATGGGAACTTGAGAACCTTTTGGCTATTAAATGCGTTTTCTGGTGTTTCCTTGCAATATAT
The DNA here is from genome assembly GCF_040958095.1 of Procambarus clarkii. NCBI lineage: Eukaryota > Metazoa > Arthropoda > Malacostraca > Decapoda > Cambaridae > Procambarus > Procambarus clarkii. The sequence goes on along the minus strand of NC_091161.1, from coordinate 14,111,732 downwards.
ATTGAGTACAATACCTCATTGTATTGACTTTAAACTTGGGATCTTCTTGAGGTTATCTTGAGATGATTTCGGGGCTTTTTTAGTGTCCCCGCGGCCCGGTCGTTGACCAGGCCTCCACCCCCAGGAAGCAGCCCGTGATAGGTGACTAACACCCAGGTACCTATTTTACTGATAGGTAACAGGGGCATAGGGTGAAAGAAACTCTGCCTATTGTTCCTCGCCGGCGCCTGGGATTGAACCCAGGACCACAGGATCACAAGTCCAGCGTGCTGTTCGCTCGGCCGACCAGCTCCCTGCCTGATGCCTACGGATGCCTACATATAATACAGAAAACGTTATGAATATTGCTTTGGTAGATGCCTTACCTTGCGATGATTTCGAGGCTTGGCGTTCCCACGGCCCGGTACTCGACAAGGCCTCCTCGTTGCTGAACTGGTCAACCAGACTGTTGGATATGGCTGCTCGCAGCCTGATGTATGAATCACAGCTTGGTTGATCGTGTATCCTTTGGAGGCGTTTATCCCAACAAGAATACATAGAAAAACTAATACTGTAAATGTCAACAAAACTTCTAGTGGCCATTGGTAAACACATTCAGCAGTGACACATTCCAACCACTGTACTTAAATTTAGAAAAAACTTAGAATTTGATTTTGAAAAAGTATATACTTGTGTCGATATTCTTGATCATTCATGAAGATCATGAATAATGATACAGTACCTGATGACCTAATGTTGAATAAATGTGAAGTAAAATTCATATCAGCCAGGAAAGTGATAGGTGTGATTATGAGAAATTTCAATGATAGTGAATAATGAGAGCTTTGATATAATATCAAAGAAGGGATATTATACCAATGATCTTGCTTTTTAAATTACTTTTGCTGTCTCGCTAAGAATACTGCTCTGTACGTGCCTCGTGTTTCGTGATATGAAACAGGATGCCGGGGAGGATTTATTGGGCGCAAATCCTTAACTGTAGCCTCTGTTTAACTCAACAGTAAAATGGGTACTAGGTTGTAACAACGATTCTTCGCAGCGGGGATCGTATTCCAGGAACCTGCCCGAAACGCTATGCGTACTAGTGGCTGTACAAGAATGTAATAACTCTTGTATATATCTCTCAAAAAAAAAAAAGATATAGGGAAGATACTGTACTGTACTTGAAATAGAGGTATACAATAATCATATACTTTACTGCATTCTGAAGACCATCTCTCTTATCGGTAATGATCAATTCCTTTGGCTCACTCACATTTGGAACATGTTCTCTTAACAAGTAGATACTCGGGAAATCGTCATCTAGTGATACAGTATGAAGATTCAACCGTACCCTTGACTCCAGCTTTATCCTACACCTAATACACCCTTGGTGAATTGGATGCCTTTGATGTTGTTCGTCTTGTGCGCTTTTGTTCTCGTACTGGCATCCTTAGTGATATTTAGTGCCTTTTGAGTATCCCGTACTTTTGACGGTGCTACATAGCCTCCTCAGCTTGGTCCTTCTTTTGATAATTACTTACACCTAATACATAATTTTAATCTATTCAAAAATTCTTATATCTAATTACAAATGTAATTATTTTTATCATGAAACATTCCTTTCCATAGGCCTATTGCCATCGGTGCGTGATGGAAGAGCTAAAAAGAATTATTGATGATTCGGAAATAATGCAAGAAGATGATGCTCTTTGGCCACAGCCGGATCGCGTGGGAAGACAGGAGCTGGAGATTGTCATTGGTGATGAGCACATTTCATTTACAACCTCCAAGATTGGCTCGCTTGTGGATGTCAACAATTCAAAGTATGAAAATTATTGTAAACTGTTTTAATATATAGTACAAGGAGAAAATAATTAAATTTAAACCAATGCTGAAGTGCGAGATTGTTGCATGATGTATGAATGATATTCATTTAGAGGTAAACTGAAATATGGAAAAGTGTACAAGTTTTATCCAAACTAATAAATATGTGTACATTGCTATCCCCAATTACCCAGACCATATCTTGAGGTTATCTTGAGATGATTTCGGGGCTTTTAGTGTCCCCGCGGCCCGGTCCTCGACCAGGCCTCCACCCCCAGGAAGCAGCCCGTGACAGCTGACTAACACCCAGGTACCTATTTTACTGCTAGGTAACAGGGGGCATAGGGTGAAAGAAACTCTGCCCATTGTTTCTCGCCGGCGCCTGGGATCGAACCCGGGACCACAGGATCACAAGTCCAGCGTGCTGTCCGCTCGGCCGACCGGCTCCCCATTGGTGTCCCCAGGCAATAACTGAAGAAAAGATTGTGTGTCATCACTGGGACTAGTTCTGGCTGGCTCTGAGAAGCTTAGGGTATCTCTCCACACCAACACTGCTTAATTTATATAATAATATTCTATCTCTTAAATATTTGTTTTTATTGAACGTGAGATAATTTGGATCGGTTTATTTATTACGCAATTAATAATTGCGTAAAATCCTGGTTTGTGTCTCGGAGAGGCTGCGGGGTCCAAGTAAGGGCAGTAGAACTTCTGGTTGCATTTCTTTTCCATGTCGTAGTGCAGTCGATTAAGGCAGCATCTGGGATGCTCTCGGACGTAGGTTCGAACCCTTGTCACGGCCCTTGTGAATTTGTTCATTTAATACGTTACTCGTTGACCAGACCACACACTAGAAGGTGAAGGGATGGCGACGTTTTGGTCCGTCCTGGACCATTCTCAAGTCGATTGTGGTGTGAACTCAAGAGGTGTGACTTGAGAATGGTCCAGGATGGACCGAAACGTCATCGTCCCTTCACCTTCTAGTGTGTTGTCTGGTCAACATACTTCAGCCACGTTATTGTGACTCATCATCTGAATACGTTACTCGTTCATTCCATAATTCATTTGACCTACAGCCATTGTCATTTATTCCTTGAACACCATTATTAGCTTTTATATTATTCTCAGGATCTATTCCCCAAAACAGTCATAGTAATCTATAATTCCCAGGTATAACACCAATCCCATTAAACACTCATTCTTTCCTCTGTCGTCACACGGTACATATGCAGTAACATATCCACCTTCTCTTTCAAAATTCAATTCAATCCCTTGAATTGCAATGAGGGACATTATTCACATTCCCATACCACTCTATCCAAGAACATGCATCTTCTCTTCTCATTTTCACTCATGTTCTTGCTGCAGTTACTCCATTCTACTTGATCATGAACTTAGAATAATGAACAGTCCCTAGAAACGTTTGCCAGGTCCAGCTTCTGATCTCGATTCATTCCTCTCATTCTACATTAATGTGTCGGCTTTCTGTGGCCTGGGCAAGTACTGGCCCCAGATTGGAGGCTCTGTATGCCTTTGGGAGAAGATGTTCTAGGGAAGTGAGTCTCCGGCCTCTCCCCTATGCCTTTTTAATGCATGGGGATTTGAAGGTAAGAGTAATACAGTGGTGGGGAAAGTTTTCATTTAACATAAGTTGGAGTTGACATTATTAATAATAGCATGGCATAAGATGGAAAGAGTCGGTAAACTTTTATTTATGTACTGTTTTCCATTTTTGTAATCTTTACTAAAAGTATGCTCTTTTTCTTCTGTGCATTTGAGATAATCTAAATTTGAAACTGAAATAAGTTTAATGAGGTATAAATACACACAAAGGAATGAGGTAGCGCAAGCTATTCTCACCCCGTTCAATAAGTGTTCATATATATATATACAGTATATATATGAACACACTGTATACACACACACACATCACAAACCATCAACATATTACCGAACATTCCGAGTGATAAACATACACATTTCTTCCTTTACACATGCAGTACGTTACCAAAGAATTGCTTTAATAGTGTTTGATGTTTTCTCTCTAGGGATCCTGATGGCCTGAGGTGTTTCTACTACCTGGTGCAAGATCTCAAGTGCCTTGTCTTCTCTTTGATTGGCCTCCACTTCAAGATTAAGCCCATTTAGATTGACATTTTATAACATAAGGATATGTACTATGCGGATTGTTTTGAATTATTATTTCGACAGTTCTGGAGAAATTCATTTCGGTAGTTCTCATGTGCCGTTTTGTAAATGTGAATTTTTGCGATTTTAAAAATATAGTCCCTGTTTGCAAAATTTGTTAAGTTAAAAATTGTCAGTGTGTTTTAAGCAATTTAAGATTTATATAAGTAATTCTTACATACTTCATATTAACAGATTTTACGTTATTAAACATTGACAAAGGAATAGCTTTATGAATTTCTCTGTATTAATGATGTAATATTGGCCTCCTCAGTGACCACGCACATCCTCGATCATTTGTACTTTGGAAATACCAGATTTAAAAGTCACGTCAGATCATTTATTCACCAGTTTATTGTATTTTAATATCACTCTGTCTGGAATCTTATCATAATTTTGTTTATGACCAAACCAATGTTGGACAGTATAATTTTGTTTTCATATTCGTATAAAGTGTATCTTGGCAAATCTGCCCAATACTTGAGTGAACGGTAATTTTTATAAAGACTGTAATAGCTGGGTTATGTTTCTTCATGGTTGCAAATATTGCCACTTGCATTCATTTTGTTAGTGTATTAGATACTAGTGGACTATACCACAGGGTTAGTAAACACCTAAAGGTCTTTTACCACAAGAATATTTTTTTCCTGTCACTTTTTTGTAGAAAATATATGTGCCTTATGTTGTAGGGTATTTATTTACTCCACTAAACTTTCCATGAGAATTTGTGTACAGTATGCAGGCGATGAGTCACAGTAACGTGGCTAAAAGTATCTTGACCAGACCACACACTAGAAGGTGAAGGGACGACGATGTTTGGGTCCATCCTGGACCATTTTCAAGTTGATTGAGAATCGACTTGAGAATGGTCCAGGACGGACCGAAACGTTGTTGTGTACAGTACAGTACTGTATATGGCCTAAACATTTTTCTCTATACATTTCCTGTATAAAATGTACTTTTGGTGAAAAGTACCTCTGCAACTTCCTCATTCTCACTTATGCCGAGCTTTAGCCCCCCCCCCCCTCAGGTGGGAATTGTTACGTGTCACCACTTTTTCTGTAAGGATGTTTCGCTTGCAAGCTTCTCTCTCGGTTTGTGTTTGCAATGTATGTCCTTGTGTCGTTTCATCATTGCCTCCATGGAGAGTCCCACTTGCAAAGTTTTGCCAGACCTTGATCCATGTGGTATATGCTTCTACCCCTCATACTGTTCTAAAATGCATTTTCCTTTAATACTTTTCTTTGCACTTACTTCATTGCCCTATTCACAGATTAGTCTAAGTTTTCTGATGGTGTTGGCTACACGGTAGTCTTTCCTGATCAAATTTGTGTGTTGCCTACCCTAATCTTGAGGCTATCTTGAGATGATTTCAGGGCTTTAGCGTCCCCGCGGCCCTGTCCTCGACCAGGCCTCCACCCCCCAGGAAGCAGCCCGTGACAGCTGACTAACTCCCAGGTACCTATTTTACTGTTAGGTAACAGGGACATAGGGTGAAAGGAACTCTGCCCATTGTTTCTCGCCGGCGCCCGGGATCGAACCCGCGACCACAGGATCACGAGTCCAGCGTGCTGTCCGCTCGGCTGACCGACCGGCTCTTAAGAGATTAGCATTTTTACGGCTGAAGTGTATGCAGTTTTGTTTGCTCTTTGTCAACTGGTTTTCCAACATCAAAATGTCTTTTGTTATTGTGGTCAACTCTTGTAGTGGTTTCCATGGCTCTGTACCATATTTCCTTAATTGTCTGTGTGGATGCTGCCTCTAAGAAGGCTATCTGCACTTGTCCTATTTCCCAAAAAAAGCATTCCTTATTCAAATTTGTACCTAGTCATTCTTCAATCCGTGACTGTCGGCAGAGTCGTTAGTTTGCGGTTACAGGCAACGAATTGTGTGCTCTTAGAGTAGCCTGTCCTCTTCGCCTTCCTCCTACCACTGTAACTGGCGGTGGGTAACAACTGTGGCGAAGTTACATATTGGCCATTCACATTTATCTCATGGGCACTTAAACATTCAGATAGCTCTTGTAAGCTTGGTTTACACTCACATGCGATCAGGCTGTCTGATTTACTGCAGGGGTTGACGGTGGTCTGTTTCCATGTTTTATATATATATATATGTATTTTAATGCTGGTTGGCCGAGTGGACAGCACGCTGGACTTGTAATCCTGTGGTCCCGGGTTCGCTCCTGGGCGCCAGCAAGAAACAATTGGCAGAGTTTCTTTCATCCTATGCCCCTGTTACCTAGCAGTAAAATAGGTACCTGGGTGTTAGTAAGCTGTCATGGGCTGCTTCCTGGGGGTGGAGGCCTGGTCGAGGACCAGGCCGCGGGGATGCTAAAGCCCTGAGATCATCTCAAGATAATGGTAAGGATAATTATTTAGGTGATCAGTCATTATAGTGTGAACCTTACATCTCGGGATATCTCCAGCAGATTTAAGACGGTGATGTTTTGCTGGGTTCCCAGCCATATTGGTGTCCGTACATGAGCGTGCGGACGCTGCCACTAAGGTGGTTACGCATTGGTCATACACATTTAACTTGCGAACACTTAATGGAGCGCCGCTCTGCTCTTTGTCCAAACTGCATTGTCCCTCTTACGGTCATGTATATCTTTGTTGAATGTCCTGACTTCCAGGACGAGTGTGTCTTTCTTCCTGACCGTGCCTCGTGGTCACTTGTCCCTTGATAGAATTCTTGGTGAATCGGATACCTTTGATATCAATCGCCTTGTGCAATTTTGTTCTCGTATTGGCAACCTTGGTGATATTTAGCGACCTCTGAATATCCCGCACATTTGATGGTGCTACATAGCCTTCCTGGCTTGGTGCTTTCTTTTGATAATTACTTATGTACTTACATCTCATGACGTTTCTAAAGGGCAGCTCCATTACCAAATAGTGTCCTTTGGTGTTACAAAATGGTTACTGTTACAATATCACATGCCTTATGTGCTTTTCTCATATTGGCATCTTTAGTGCTATTTTGCGCCTTTTGAATATCCTACACCTTCGATAGTGCTACAAAGTCTCCCCGGCTTGGCGCCTTCTTTTGATAATTATTCGCAGCCGTACACCTCCTTGTAGAATGTCCCGATTTTCAGGACGATCACGTGTCTTGCTTTTCTAATGTTCCTCAAAGTCTTTTGTCTATCGATAGACTCCTTGGTGAATATGATACCTTTGACAGCACTCGCCTTATGTGCCTTTGTTCTTGTATTGGCATCCTCGGGGATATTTAGTGCTTTTTGAATAGCAACACTGATGGTGTTCTGTAGTCTCCCCAGCTTGGTGCCTTCCTTTGATGATCCACATCAAAAAATGTTTAAAATAAACAAGAAATGTTTGCCTTAACATTGTCTACTTTTTTTGTGATGTTTTACTGTTGAAAAATGTGCCTTTATCTGCCCAAATATCATAAATGAGAACTACATAAATGAAAAGGACCAAAACATTGTAAGAAACATTCACTAGTTTTTATTTAAATTTGAAATAATAAAAAAAGTTAGATACAAATTTTGAATACAAAATATTGCACGAAGCTCGTAATTTTCAAGTGGTTTCCTGTATCTTCATATACATTTTTTTATACTTTTTATTTACAAGGTTTATCAAATTGAAGTTTAAAGTATATACAGTATTACACAAATTTTATAAATTGAACGTACAGAAATCACATTCCAGTGAATAAAAATACAATACTACTGTATTATTGGCAGATGCTAGACACGTTATCTTCATCATCAGACAGATGTTCAATCAATGTCTTCATAATTTGTATATGGTGGCCCTTGGCAGTCTTGACTCAGGCACAGCATTTCAATCCCAATCTCTCATTCATATCTATTGGTAGAGTTGGATTTACCAGTCCACAAGATGAAGTTTTTTTTTTTTTATTATTTTCTACCACAGACGTGGCCACACATTAGTGATGAAGAGGGTGAAAGGGAACGCAGCCTACTGGAAGGGCAACACCCAAAGCTCTGCAAAAGCAGTGTGTAATGTAGCGAAAGCAGTAATAACCCGATGATCCTGTAGCAACAGGAACCCAGTTTCAGCATACAATCTCTGGGTAGAGCGTCAAGATGACGGAGGGTTGAAGGAGAGGAAGAGGAGTAAGCAGGCCAGCTGTAATCCAGTTTTAGACAGCACGATTGAGAAGTGCAAATAAAGGAACATGTGTCTTATCAGTTCCACAGCTAGTACGAGACGACTTTAAGGTAAGGGCTTTAAAGCATAGGACTGAAGCAAGAGGTGACCAGACAAACAAATGTCGAAGATCCACCCACAGAAGTTCAGCAAAATCTTTACACAAAAGGGGACTACCATAAAGTGACAAAGGGGAAGAAAGGATGACCTACTTTTGACTAAAAGTCATAGTACAAGTCTTAAACATAGGAAAGTTAAAGGCATGATTGGTGGCCCAGGATGATACGGCATCGATCACAAGTTGGAACTGGCTTTGGAGAAAAGTGAGTTCATCCCCGTGACAGCAGAGATTGTCAATGCAAAGAGCCGAGAAAATTCCAGAGGGATAGGAGGAAGACCATAAAAGGCTTCAAGGAAAAGAACAGTGCCGAGAACACTGCCCTGGGAACACCTTTGTATTGGTGAAAAAAAAAGTCAAAGGTGGTGATACAAGTCTCAACTTTGAGAGAGGAAGCTATGAAGGAAGAGCAGGAGATTGCCATGAAGGCCGTAATAAAATATTGCATCTGGGATAAAATATTTTATTCAATATTGAATAATATTTTACTTAGGACCAATCCAACACTTGGTGGTTATGAATGTACATGCAAAGCAAAGCTGGAGGAGGCAGGGACAAAGAAGCTTACCGCAAGTTCCAAACTAGGCCCAGCCAAGTCTGAACCTTGGATGGAACCAACTGGGACTTCCCTCCAGTTCACCACGAACCCAAAGCTGGCAAATCGGGAAAGAACCAGATCCCAGACCAGCTGACATGGGGACTGTCTGGGGTCCTACACCAACCAGTCACTGAGGTAGGCCAACACAAAGCATGTGCAGCCAGGCCACAATGACCCGTGTCAACTTAGTAAATACATGGGGAGGCAGGTGGGCGGGGGGGGTGGGTTGAAGGTGACAGGGAGAACCTTGCCCCCAGACAGGTCAGGGGGACATACACACAGGTCTGACAACGGTCCCCAGACAGGTAAGGGGGACACACACACACAGGTCTGACAACGATCCCCAGACAGGTAAGGGGGACACACACACAGGTCTGACAACGGTCCCCAGACTGGTAAGGGGGAACACACACAGGTCTGACAACGGTCCCCAGACTGGTAAGGGGGACACACACACAGGTCTGACAACGGTCCCCAGACTGGTAAGGGGGACACACACACAGGTCTGACAACGGTCCCCAGACTGGTAAGGGGGAACACACACAGGTCTGACAACGGTCCCCAGACTGGTAAGGGGGACACACACACAGGTCTGACAACGGTCCCCAGACTGGTAAGGGGGACACACACACAGGTCTGACAACGGTCCCCAGACAGGTAAGTGGGACACACACACAGGTCTGACAACGGTCCCCAGACAGGTAAGGGGGACACACACACAGGTCTGACAACGATCCCCAGACAGGTAAGGGGGACACACACACACAGGCCTGACAACGATCCCCAGACAGGTAAGGGGGACACACACACACAGGTCTGACAACGGTCCCCAGACAGGTAAGGGGGACACACACACAGGTCTGACAACGGTCCCCAGACTGGTAAGGGGGACACACACAGGTCTGACAACGGTCCCCAGACAGGTAAGGGGGACACACACACAGGTCTGACAACGGTCCCCAGACAGGTAAGTGGGACACACACACAGGTCTGACAACGGTCCCCAGACAGGTAAGGGGGACACACACACAGGTCTGACAACGATCCCCAGACAGGTAAGGGGGACACACACACACAGGTCTGACAACGGTCCCCAGACAGGTAAGGGGGACACACACACAGGTCTGACAACGGTCCCCAGACTGGTAAGGGGGACACACACAGGTCTGACAACGGTCCCCAGACAGGTAAGGGGGACACACACACAGGTCTGACAACGGTCCCCAGACTGGTAAGGGGGACACACACAACGGTCCCCAGACAGGTAAGGGGGACACACACACAGGTCTGACAACGGTCCCCAGACAGGTAAGGGGGACACACACACAGGTCTGACAACGATCCCCAGACAGGTAAGGGGGACACACACACAGGTCTGACAACGATCCCCAGACAGGTAAGGGGGACACACACACACAGGTCTGACAACGGTCCCCAGACTGGTAAGGGGGACACACACACAGGTCTGACAACGGTCCCCAGACAGGTAATGGGGGACACACACTTGCGTCTGACAACGGTCCCCAGACAGGTAAGGGGGACACACACACAGGTCTGACAACGGTCCCCAGACAGGTAATGGGGGACACACACTTGCGTCTGACAACGGTCCCCAGACAGGTAAGGGGGACACACACACAGGTCTGACAACGGTCCCCAGACAGGTAATGGGGGACACACACTTGCGTCTGACAACGGTCCCCAGACAGGTAAGGGGGACACACACACAGGTCTGACAACGGTCCCCAGACAGGTAATGGGGGACACACACTTGCGTCTGACAACGGTCCCCAGACAGGTAATGGGGGACACACACTTGCGTCTGACAACGGTCCCCAGACTGGTAAGGGGGAACACACACTCCGTGGTAAGTGATAAGCTTGACGTCCTATACTTTAACCTAGCCGGTCTCTGAACCTAGGATGTATAAAAACGTGTAAATACACTTCCTGGAGGTCCATGGATACCATCCAAGCTCCAACCTGTGGTTGCAGGCAAACTTGGGCCAAAGTGGTCATCCACAAAGTTGGAGGGAGAGTGACGCTGTTCCATCCAAAAGGACTGAGGATGTACCCTAGGTCTACCAAATTACACCAGGACCAGGAACAAGTGAGACACCAACCGAAGAGACGATGACACCACGACCATACCCCGAGTCCAAGCAACCCACAATGACTCGATGCAGTGCCAGAGAGGACTTCTAACCCCACAATACCTTCCCACAAGAATGAGGAAGGGACTTACCAACTGCATTGCAGGCCAAGGAAAATGACCTAAAAATCTTAAGAATCATGGGAATAAGAGGTAGCAATATGAGCCAGACTTTACCCCCTTTCCCTCTATGGTGTTATCAAAGGGGCAAACCATGAAAGGGTTGGTGCAAACCACAAACAGAACCATCGTTCTGCAATATGCAGTTGGGCACTGAGCAGGAAAGTTCACAGTAGGAAGAGCAATGGTCTGGGAATCGGACCCAAATGATAACCTACTTTGACCAACAGCAGGCGAGGTCTCCACCTAACCAGCCCACCTCTGAGTGGGGCAGAACCCAAGAAAAAAAAAATCAATGGGGGGGGGGGCATGAGTTCCACCACAGACAAAACCTAGGCAATGACATCCTCAGGAAAGAGAAGAGGCAAAAAGAGGGAGGCAGACTAAGGGGGTAAAGGACAAAGTTGAAACAAATAAATGTGCCAACACTGTCGACATGCGAGACAGGTCAAGTAGAATGCTGCCACTTCCTCTTGAAGGGCGGGCATGCATCTTGAGTACTGGCTGACAGGGCCAGAACTCAAGGCCTCCACATATGAATCAAAACCAAGTGACTCATCCACATAAGTGTTTGTCGAGGAGTCCCTCCAGAATGACAAAATCACACAAAACTGCCACCAAGTGAGAACGTGCCCTGTGGTCCTCTGCAATAAGGGCCCTGGACAACACGGGTAACTGCATGTCGAGCTGCCACCCTCCCACATCCTTTAGGAGTGCCTGAGCAAAGTTCTTAAACAGAGCAAAAAGAACACCTGAAAAATGAAAGTCACCTCCTGCCAAGTCCTCAAGGAAAAGTGAGGTTTGTCAGCCAGTTAAGATGAACCAGAAACCTCATGCCACAATGAATAAGCTGAGACAGATTCTGAATTCAAAAGAGGCTGGGTCCATCAAAGAAAATTGGTGTGAATTCCATAGGAGGAACCAAAACAAATCCATACATACCACCGAGGGGAAGCAGCCAAGCAATCCTGCGCATACATAGAGGGGGAATAAGAAAAATACCCCCCCCCCCCAAAGTGTACCAAGGTCCACAAAGGGTTAAAGGGTACCCATGGGTCCTCTTCAGGCTACCCCTCAGCCTTCCAGCCTGCCATGAATGCTCTGGGGCAGAGCCAGTCCTCACCTAACACCCATAACAGAAAGGCATTCTTCCAAGAAGATTCTGAGCAGGGGTGTGGCTGTGAAGACCATTGCCCTGAAACCCCGGCAGAACCACAAGGGTCTACTGCCTCAGCCTATAAGTGAGCAGGACCACCCTCGAGCTAAACCCTGACTTGAATCTGACAGCCTCCGAGCATGGGAGTCTGAACCAGGAGGGAACGAGAAGACCAGAGCCATGCCCACAGGGTAGCAAGGAAGAGGAGGTGCAGACTAATTCCAGGTGGTCACCAAAACCCTCAACTCTAGGTCCCTACACACCATAGGAGCCAACTCCGGGGGTTATACAGATGATCAATATGCTGTGAACACCTAACCCGAGCAAACCTAGCCTGCAATATGGCAGTTGCATGAAAAGCTATAAACTCAATACTGAATCAGTAAGGGCAGAAACCCAGAGAGAACAAACCTCACAGGGCTCCAGTTCATAGGTGTTATTGACCTAGTAGGAAACATAATGGAGGCAGAAAGAATAATTATCTTCAGGTAACAAGACGAAGAATGCCCTTCAAACTTGCAATCGTTGAGGGCGAGCTTGACAGACCAATCCATAATGGACTACACTGGAGACTTATGAGGGATTTACCATGGACTAAAGGTAGCTAATCAAGCAGAAACCCTAGGCACTGAGGCCAATCACTAGAAGAACAGTCACCAAAAGCAGCTACTGTATAACAACCAATGTATAAACAAGTACCAGTACATAAACCCCAACACACCCCAGCACAACAAAAAGAGTTCCCCCAGTCAAGGGCCCAAACAGAAGAGTCTAAGACCCGTGAATAGCCCTTGGTGAGGCTTTCTATTCCGCTGGTCTGGCATCATGGGGCAAACTCTTTAACACACCAGAAAAGATAACTGTCAGTGCTGGGATAATGCTATGGAGCGCCCTGGGAAAAAAGTTCTGGGGCTAGATTCACGAAGCAGTTATGCAAGCACTTACGAACCTGTACATCTTTTCTCAATCTTTGGCGGCTTTGTTTACAATTATTAAACAGTTAAGGAGCTTCGAAGCACCAGGAGGATGTTTATAACAATAACAACAGTTGATTGGCAAGTTTTCATTCTTGTAAACTGTTTAATAAATGTAACCAAAGCCATAAAAAATTGAGGAAAAATGTATACGTTTGTAAGTACTGTACTTGCGTAACTGCTTTGTGAATCTGGCCCCTGAGTACATGCAGCCCAAAGTGTTACAAAAGCCAAAAAACAAGATGGAGAACTTTCTTGTGAATGATGGACTGAAGCACTACTGGTAAAACCTTCCACTAGAACATCAGGAACAAAACTGACCATGGGAGTCAGTGCAGGCTGCGCCAGTTTTCCTGGTGGTAGCAATCAGTTCCAACAAATTTTCAAGCTAGCTTGAGTGAATCCCTTGGTCCATGTGAAATGTTTAGCGGTCTTCAAGGCTTTATTTTCTGTGAACCCTCCAGTCGTCTATAAGGCTTTGCTGACTTTCTGTATACTTCCCAATATGGTGGCGGATTGTCACTCGTTCGCTGCAACTCTGAGGGGTTGGCTTGGTTCTGGCTCTGGTCTGTAGTAGACCAAACATGACTAATTTGACCTTTTAGCATGGAACAATCTCAGCAAGCTAGCATCAGGAACCCCCCCCCCCAGGGCTTCACCAGAAAATAAAAACAAAATCATGGCCATGAAAAGTTCATGTTCATACAAACATTTATTATACCAAAAGCAAGACGTATACGTACATGTACTGTACAGCAGTTTGAAAATACGCAGCATTAAAACCACACACACACACAAGGATTACCCAAAAACAAGAGGATTACGGAACAGTGATACTCTTTAGTGCTTGCTATACTACAAATGATCAAAAACAATACTATATAAGTATGATATAATGATTAGTCATCTCACTCTTGGAGCACTTATATACCCGAAGGATTAATTGTTAGACATTCTTAACAAATAATTAGCTATTTCCTTTGACTACGTATTACTTAATGTAGCATATTTACAAGTTCTTCTTATAGTTGACAAATTAGTGGTATTGTTTTTATTTACAATGTTCAGGGAAAATGTAATTATGAAAGGGAAAACTTTGACTTTAATTTTGTGTTTATTAGGATTGCCATTGTTTAATATTATCAAAATATGTTTACATTGAATCATATGGTCATTAAACTAAAATAAAACTGTATGTGCATTCCAACATGCCAAATATTGAGACAAAATGGTCAACGTACATATTTTTTAGGATAATGACCAAATGCGTTGTCGTTTTTTCAGAACACTGACCAAATACATTGTCGTTTTTTCAGAACACTGACCAAATACATCGTTTTTTTTCAGAACACTGACCAAATATGTGGCTGTTAGCATTGATAGTTAGAAAACAACATCGTTTTCTGGATAAAATATGAGCAAATAAATGAGTAAATAAAGTAAATAAAGATTCCTGAAAATGTAATTTTAACTCGGTGAATTTACAACAGTGAGAATGGATAAATATTAGATTAATAAAGTAGAGGATGTTACACTATCAACTGGAAATTTAATCACTATATTTTCAACACAAATCATTCCTCAACATGTGTCCTCTAAATAAAACTACCTTGAATGAAAAATTACTGAAGAGCACATAGGTTCCTATTTACAGGTGGAACAGGTGGAATGCATTAAGCAGTGATGTGGTGGAGGCTGACTCCATACACAGTTTGAAATGTAGATATGATAGAGCCCAGTAGGCTCAGGAATCTGTACACCAGTTGATTGACAGTTGAGAGGCGGGACCAAAGAGCCAAAGCTCAACCCCCGCAAGCACAATTAGGTGAGTACAGCTTTCTTGGCTTCAAAACTACTATTTAAATAAACTATATAATTCACACAGTCACAGCATACTGAACATGTTATCCATTAAATATAGTATTTGGTCAAGTTTTAAGGGCTTCAGTTGCTTACTGTACAGTTAAGCATCAACAGAACAGAACCTCTGGTAGACCAGACAAACGTCATCAATAATGGCGGTACACCGCGTCCATTGCACAAAGGAGCCACGACATGCTTGGCCGACCTGCCTTATGTGTACAACTCAAATTTCACATACTGCATTTGTAATCAATTTTTTGCATCTTTAGTAATAAAAAAAAAAAGGAAATTAATGTTTTTACTATACCGTACAGTATTTAAACTTGTAGTAAAAGTTATTATACATTACAGTTTATACTCTATTACGTGACCAGTGACCTAGTGCTACACACTCTAGGTGCGAGCCAGTTATGAGGCCTTACCTCATTGCTGTTACCTCTAACATTCCATTCCTTCCCCCCGTCCCGTCCCAAATCCTTATCCTGATCCCTTCCAAGTGCTATAAGAGTCTACTGGCTTGGCACTTTCCCCTGATAGTTCCCTTCACTTCTCAACAAATTCCTATAATTTTCTTTGGATATTTCATAGGTTGTGAGTAGTTGGGCTAAACCAGGTAATAGATAGCGTTTGCCCGAAACGCTACGCGTACTAGTGGCTGTACAAGAACGTAAGAACTCCTGTATATATATAAATAAATAAAAAGATGAGGGCAAACTTCCACCAGGTTGGGGAATATATTTGTGTATATATAATAAGGTATGGCAAGTACAGTAGATTCATTTATTAGTGGAGTGGATAGAAAAATGTCTTAGAAACTTTGCCTGTGTCTTTGATAGCTCCATGTTAGTAAGTTCTAAAGCAAACAATTTTAACCCTTTTGCTGCTAAAGGCAATAGTTGTTGACCCATGAAAATAAGACGGGGTAACCTCAGTTCAGGTGAATAGAAAATAGTTTACAAATCATGAAATTTTCCACCGGATGCTCAGACATTTATAATAGCATCTGAACCTGGGTAAATGCTTCCATCTATTGGCAATAAAATTAAATGTATCCCCAGTATAGAAAATATTCAAGTCAGACCATTTATACCTGGAGCATACCTGGAGAGGGTTCTGGGAGTTCTTCTACTCCCCAAGCCCGACCTGAGGTCAGGCTCGACTTGTGATAACTTTGTCCAACAAGCGGTTGCTTGGAGCGGCCCGCAGGCCCATACAAAGCTACCAAGAAAACAGCATTTGAGTAATAGCCAGTTTGGAGCATGAAACCTCATGTGTCTACAATTAATTCAATCCTTTGAAGGGATAAGTTTACCACTGGACATAATTATTAACACTTGACTGTTCTGGGTTTTGTCTTCTCGGTTCAACCTGGAGAAGGGACTTGAGAAGACTCCAGGATCGGCATCATATTTTATAACGATGTTTGCTTTTGATCAAGATTACAAGGGGTGCATAACAGTTGGGATTGCAAAGGTCCATTCAGGTTTTAGAGAAAGATGATGTATGTAATAATATTAATTTATTTACACTACATCTACATAGATTAAAACACAAGGGGGTTTATGCTACTACATGCAGGTGTCAAGGCTAGATCGTAACATTATGTTGGTGAATATGACTGTACAGTATTACAATGTGAATGGCTATAATGAATTAACTGCCACTTATTAAATGCTGTCTCGTTGACACTACACTAACCGCCGAGGTGGGAAAATGGGATCACCAACACTGGTGTTCATGAATCAATGACTAGTCTACCATGCACACCTTATGATGAGTCAAGTACCTTTCCATTCCTGAAAAGATATGTAAATACAGAATATGGACATGCTTAGATACCACTTTGATAACTAAATATGTATGTAGTTTCACCTTCAACCTTCTCATGTGATATTAGGGGAAAAATAAGTCACCTGGGCAACAGGTAAGAGTATTTTCCAGCTCTCACAATCTACGAAGGAAGCCCTCGACTACCGGAGCAGTGGCCCATGACCAGAGGATGTTTGTCTCCTCACACAATCCACATAATAAGGATTAGAGTACAAACCAGTATAGTACCAGTTAGGTGCAGCTTTGACTCTAATGAACACTGCGAGTGAGTGCTGGGTGGGTTGGAGGGGAAAATTATCAGGGGAAAGTGCCAAGCCATTACAAATATATAGCACTGGGAAGGGGTCAGAATACGGATTTGGGATGGGACGGGGGGGAAAGGAATGGTGTCCAACCACTTGGGGATTAAATGCCGACCTGCATGAAGCGAGACCGTCACTCTACTATCCATTGCAAGTGGTTGGGCACTTGGGCTAGACGATGTGTGGGGTGGGTGCTGGGTGGGAGTGAATACTGGGTGTGTGGGTGGGAGTGGGATTGGGTGCTGGGTGTGTGAGGTGGCAATGAGTGAGTGGTGTGTGGGTGTGAATGAGTGCTGGATGTGTGGATAGAGTGTGAGTGCTGAATGTGTGGGTGGGAGTGTATAATGGGTGTATAGGGTGGGAATTGTATCACACACAAAAGATCTCTGGTTCAATTCCCACAGACGGACACAGGCACTTGAACAACATTTCCTTTCACCTGATGCCTATGTTCACCCACCAGTTAGACAACTGTTGTTGGTAGTAACCCAAGCAAGAGAAGCAGTTGGCCAAGGCCGTAGGGGTTACCTTGAAATCCTAATAGGAACCCCTGTCCCCGATTATAGAAAACCAGGCCACGGAGAAAGTGAGTCACGAGACTGGGAAAGGTCCGAGTCTTCAACATTGGGCCGCCCACACAATAAAAGCCACATTATTTTACTGTAACTGATCTGTTCCATTTTTAGTAGTGTATAGTTTAAGTACAAGCACAGTAAATTATTTAATTTTAAAGATAAGTGTTTAGTATTATTTAGTACTAAATGCAAATGTTTAGTATTTTTGTTGACAAAAATATAGTTGGCAAGTACTGATGATGCCAATCTGGACCAGATTGCATACAAACATTTGATCTGAACATTGAAGTTTTGTTCCAGTAGCAAAATATTTTTGAATATTTAACCCTCAGAATGCGGTTATCATAAAAATTGTCACCCGACTTGCATAAAAAAATAAATAAAATAAAATGCCACATTGATTGTGGAGGAGACGACTATAAATGTTCCACTTGGAT
Organism: Procambarus clarkii; assembly: GCF_040958095.1. Taxonomy (NCBI): domain Eukaryota; kingdom Metazoa; phylum Arthropoda; class Malacostraca; order Decapoda; family Cambaridae; genus Procambarus; species Procambarus clarkii. The sequence goes on along the minus strand of NC_091161.1, from coordinate 14,093,470 downwards.
GATATTTATGCTCATTGTCTCACTTATTAGTTTACACAATGTAGTGTTTGTGTTGAATAAGAAAGTTTATGAACAAATAATTGACAAAAACAGTGATCCAATACTGTACTGTACCAAGCCTACAATATACTGTATAAGCCTATACGGTGTTAATGCTCCTCGGACCGTTCAGAAGAAGTGTCATACAAACCCCATTTTTTTGTCACGATTGTGTCTAGGAACACCGTCCAGGCTCCGGGTCAAACACTGTTGATAACGACAAAATCACCATCTGACAAAAACTGTAGACCCCTGGTACGCGACACCCTCATCACAGAGTAAGCAATTACAAAACAATAGCAGAATGTCTCATCGATCATGGTTAAAACTATTACATCCATTTAGATGTACTGTACTATTGTAACCATATTTGCAACACTGGTATCAAAACCAGGAAATAATCATGAAAATTGGCAAAATAGCGATGACCACAAAGCCTACAATGTTAATAAATGACAACGACTACAATATGAGGGTTAAGGTTTCCATTACATTACTTTTGCTTAGACTGTATTATACAGTATGATACTGTATATGTAGAAAATGTCTTCAGATATTTTTCTCATGGTAATTCCTTAAAATGCTAGAGTTCAAGGCAACTCCAAAAATAAAATTCTTGTAGTATTATGCTTTTCATATTAATAAGGTACTATATTAAAGCACTAAGCAAAGACACCATCCACAAAGGACAAAACCCACAGAAGAAAAAAATTCTTTGTTGGAAATAAGATACGCTGTTGGCACATTACGCGAATGAGCAATTTTCTTGAGCTCTAATAATGGTAGGATTAGATGAAGGATATCAGGAATCATGAAAAATATATCGCGCAGTACCTGCAATAAAGAATATCACAAATTATATCCCAACATAGTCAACGGCTCAAAGCAATGCCATAATCATAGGCTTAAAAAAGAAATAATACTGAATAAGCCGAATCCAAAGGCCACATACTGTAATTTGTTCCTATGCAGCAGTAATAAAACATGCGGCTAGACTGAATGTGATCCATGCCTCACTGTTAATGTACAACTCATGAATTACAGTACAGATCAAACAGAACTCTGTCCACCAGAAGTTTGGCTACAACGGTACGATTCTGTTTTGGTCGTACGATCGTTGAGAATAATTGCAACATGAAGTAATGCTAGACTTCCAGTGAAGTAAGAATACCTATTTACTGGACAGAAAATGGTAAATTCAATAAAATATTTTCTGGAGGGGCCAAATGGTGGCCCCCTGTAGCTAGCCACACTGAGATACATGGATGGTGAAATACTAAAGAAACTGTTCATGACTTTTGAGGCCAAAATTGCAATATGTAGCAGTTGTATGGTGTCCATATCTCGGGAAGCACATCACTAAACTAGAAAAGGTGCAAAGACATGCAACTAAATGGCTACCGGAACTGAAAAACGAAAGCTACTAAGAGAGGCTAGTGGCGTTAAATATACCAATGCTAGAAGATAGAAGAGTAAGAGGTGATATGATCACCTGCGTACAAAACAGTAACAGGAATTAACAAAACTGACAAAGAACAATTTTTGAAAACTGCAATTTCGGGAACTAGAAGACATAGGTTCAAACTAAGGAAACAAAGATGCTGAAAAAACATTAGAAAGTTCACATTTGCAAACAGAGTGCTAGACAGTTGGAGCAAAGTAAGTGATAAGGTGATGGAGCCCAAAACAGCCAGTAGTTTTAAGGCATTATATTACAAAGAGTGCTGGGATGATGGGACACCACGAGCGTAGCCATCATCCTGTAACTGTACTTGGGTAATTACATGAGTCACATCAGCCCTAGGGGTCCTTAATAGCCTACCAGAGACAAGAGCCAGAACCTGGTTGCTTCACAGCAGTACAGGGGAACAGGGGATTCTTAACATCACCCTCACTGAGCCTGACTGCTTCACAGCAGTACAGGGAGCAGGGGATTCTTAACATCACCCTCACTGAGACTGACTGCTTCACAGCAGTACAGGGAGCAGGGGATTCTTAACATCACCCTCACTGAGCCTGACTGCCTCACAGCAGTACAGGGGAACAGGGGATTCTTAACATCACCCTCACTGAGCCTGACTGCTTCACAGCAGTACAGGGAGCAGGGGATTCTTAACATCACCCTCACTGAGACTGACTGCTTCACAGCAGTACAGGGAGCAGGGGATTCTTAACATCACCCTCACTGAGACTGACTGCTTCACAGCAGTACAGGGAGCAGGGGATTCTTAACATCACCCTCACTGAGCCTGACTGCTTCACAGCAGTACAGGGAGCAGGGGATTCTTAACATCACCCTCACTGAGCCTGACTGCTTCACAGCAGTACAGGGAGCAGGGGATTCTTAACATCACCCTCACTGAGACTGACTGCTTCACAGCAGTACAGAGAGCAGGGGATTCTTAACATCACCCTCACTGAGACTGACTGCTTCACAGCAGTACAGGGAGCAGGGGATTCTTAACATCACCCTCACTGAACCTGGCTGTCTTTTTTACAGCCAGGTTAACAGCCAACTTTGCAATGGCCAAAGCTGCAAACTTTGCGACTTTGGCCACTGTATTTGTTAACATGCCATATGCTGATATTCGGGCACGGGTTTTAGAGGTCGGACAGGGTCTTGGCGATTCGTTATTTGATCAATGTTCCTGGTCCCAATTGGGCTTGTGTTACCCTGGGGTATTGCGGCCCAGGATCTCATCTTCGCCCTTGTGGTTGCCATGTCTTCTCCTTCGTAGTAAGTCCCACCTTTTCTTTCTTCTGTGTTGTTAGATAGCTTTAGGAAGCCACTGAGAGGCTCCTCCAGCAACCAGGATTGAATTTAATGCAATGCCTCTTTCTGACCTTCCTTCTACCAGGTATGTTAGTTCATAGTCTTTCAGCTCCAGACTGACTCATTACTGGCTCAGAAGTGTGAGCTCCTGGATGTCATTGGTTGGTAGCTTTGCATATTAGGAAGTTCGAGCTATGCTTCAAGTGAACCATTTGGATTTGAGCGAATCTTCTGCGGAGTCTGTTGGCTGTCTCGGTACTTCATTTTTGTGAATTATGCAAATGTCTGTATTGCTTTGCTTACTTCCTGGATTCTTTCTCAGCGTGGGGTGATCATAACAATCCCCAGCTCTGTGTACCTCTGTGAGGAGGCCAAGTTCTGGCTCTGGTCTTTGTTATGCCAACAGGCTCCTATGACTGATGTGACTCAGTAATGGAAATTTATCGTGACCAAACCACACACCAGAAGATGAAGAAATGACGACATTTCATTCCGTTTGGACCATTATCAAGATAATGCTTTTAGATGTGAAGATAATGGTCCAGGACGGACCAAAACGTCGTCGTTTCGCATTCTTCTGGGGTGTGGTTTGGTCATCATATCTTTAGCCACGTTACTGTGACTCACTGTCTGCAAAGGAAATCTATCTCAGTGCGCTATCTTCAGGGAACCACCTAAGGGTTCCTCCTGAAAAGCAAATACTGTACTTCATTGAACTTAAAAACTTGTTGAGAAAAGATATATCACCTAAGAAATAAATACTTACTAGGAATAAATGATCCTTACCTGATGAAGCATTCCATTTCCTTGGACAACATTGTTGACAAACTGGTCAAAACCAGAAGTCATGATGTGAATTATGGCGATGTCGGTAATGATTAAGGCTCGTCTTGCTGTCACCCCTATGTTCCTGACAATAACAAAATTAACTCGTTGGTAAAATGTGTCTACAGTATATACAGTAAATTTATTTTATGTTCAACATGTTAGAGCAATCATTATTATTGTGAGTAATATTAAAAAATGAGACTTGAATTTGGAAAAAAAAAGCCAGAGTTGAATATAATGATACGCCAAATACTGGGTGAGCCCCAGTGGCTCCCAGAAGAGCTGCTGATAGAGTGCCGAAGTACTAGGTGCCATCAGTTGTGGAGTTCTTTCGGGCAAACCGGGGACCATGAGCCAGAACCTGGCCCTCCTCTAGAGGGGCACAGGGGGCAGTGGCATGTATGACAAAATTTCTATGATTTTATTTGTTTGTCACCACCAAGGAAGGCATCCAGAAAGTCAGCGAGACAAAACAGCCCACTGCTGGTTAAAAATGAGACCACAGCCTCCAAAATGCCATAAAAATTCCCCCAACAATGTAAACAAACAATTGAAAATTAAGGAAACTAGAGCAAGTTCTTTCTCCCCACCTCCCTTCCTTGTTTGGGGTGAGGAGGGAGGCAGCTGGGTCAGCTGACTGCTCCACCCTCAGTTCTATGTTGATGGAAACACCCTCGACTCCCTGGGAAATGGAGGGTGTCAGGGAGCCACCGGGACTCATCCAGAAAGAGGCATTTCATTACATTCAATGCTGGTTTTCTGAGGGGAAGCCTTTTGTGGCTCCCTGAAGATAACTAGCCATGGAGAAGGAAAGAAAGGGCACTCACCAGGGAGGCGGGAGCACCGCAGGTATAACAATGAAGATGAAACCATCAGCCACGACACACAACCCAAGGCCACACAAGGCTGACGATGACTGGGAACATTAACGAGATACCTGGCTGCCAGGATCCTATTCAACTGCCAAAACCCTCAACCACGAATATTGGCTCACGATATATTTGCAAAAACAGCTGAGAGAGAGTGGCATACTTACGAATATCATGGGCATGTGGGTAGTGTAGGATGGCTAGAATTGATAACATTGCAGATGACCTGCAAAACACAAGCCATGGAAAAGGGAACTAGGAAAACTGGACCAACTCAAACGAGTCCACTGAAGCAGCGACAGCGACACGAAGTTTGTGGCAAAGAGCCACCATCAGATATCTCACAAGATGCACCCTTGGCTGAACCAACTAACATTAACAACCAACAGACCACTCCAGAAGCCAACCGACTCATTCTTCACCAGAAAAGAGGGAGCCAGCTGTAAACACACAAACCGCCCTCACCCGAGGCCAAAACAACAAAAACCCTGGCGCAGAAGGAGAACACGATGCTCACCCAAGTGATAACTGGACGTAAAAGAAATAAAAAACAAAACCTTAAAAAAAACTGAACTGCTGGGGATGCCATCATACAAGAGGGCAAATGGTTGAAAGGAACACAGTCCAAAGACCAAGCTGGCCCAGACTGGAGGTGAAACACCGCACATGGAAAGCTTTTTAGTAAATTTATAGAATAGTTTTTTTTTTTTATTTGTCCACTATCCCTGTCTCATAGTTTCTTTCTGCCTCTCTCTTCACTGCCATGTAGTTGTTTCTTGTTTCTTTGTATTGCTGGTACATTTGAGGGTTGGACCTCTTCCTATACTGAACCCATTTTTGTTCTCTGGCCTTCTCATAACTTCTGTTGAACCAATCCTATTTTCAAGTTCTGCATCTCTGTTTTGGAATAAATATTTTGGTGCCATCATCATACTGTATATCTCAGAAAACTTGGCGTACATCTCATTTACTTCCTTACCTAAAAATGTCTTTCCAATCAAATTTATTAAAGAACTTGCCAAGTTCTTCATAGTATCCTCTTCTGAAATCAAGTTTTTCAACTGCTTCATTTGACCCATTCTGTTCTAGATTATAACACTTTGCATATTTTTGCTTCCAAAACGACATGGTCACTCATACCCAAGGAAGGAAGGTATCAAATATATCTTATTCTTCCCTTATCCCTTATTCTCATGGTCTGCTTAACATGTTGATACATGAATGTTTCCAGGATGAGGTTTACAAATTCATCCGTCATGTCCGTGGCTTGAAGAGACTGTAAAATTTGTGGCCTGAGGAGTTTATAGGGTCTATGGCCTGAAGAGACTATAGGGACCCCATCCCTCCGCTATTTCCCGGTATTGGGCAGCCGGGGCGCATCCGATCCCACGATCGTCGTCGCCCCTAAATCAACACAACAACAAATCTGCCAGTCCAAAAGTCCTCTGTTCTTGCTTTGTAGGCCTTCAAGTCTATTGATTTCAAGTTCAAGTCATCAATTATCAACAATTGTGAATTATCTCTATCTGCTCTTACTATAATCTCTGATGATCATTATAAGGCCTCCCTGTTTGTCATCTGGCTCTTTCTCCTTGTGTTGCTTGTTCTGGCAGAGGTGATGACGTGGTCGAGTTTACACTTAGCTGAAGGAGCTGAAGCTCAACCCCCGCAAACACAACTAGGCGAGTACTTACTAACGCAAAACAAATTTCCTTACTATCTACAACACCTTGATTGCTGCAGCAAAACATCATGTTAATAAAAATAGAAAAATACAGTATAGATAATATGATATTTAACAAGTATATTATTAGCCAAGCATCTCTGATGTTTGAAGGCATAGAATGGCTGTTGTATAGACATTTTCCCATATGTTTTGGAAAGTTTGTCTTAAGTTTTTGAGTTATTACTCTGATATTGTTATTTGTATAATTTGTTGTATTTAGTTTTTAAGTTTCAAGTATTTTATAATATTTGGATTAAACAATAAAATTTCTAGTCATAAACGAACCTTATTAAAATGTGCTGCAATAATGATCACCTTCAGTTGTTTTATGTATATTTTTTCAAATATTATTATGTGATAATATAATTTGTAAATTATAATGTCACACTTGAGTCAGTTTAAACATTTTCATACACTGTACAATCGTCTGCATTTTATCAGTTTGGCTGTTAACATGGCTGCATTCTGATGAGTTGGCAACTTAAGCAATCGTCACAGACACAAATATTTACTAGACTCACTGAACAATTTACATTGAACACAAACCTTCTAGCCCATGTTGGAATTCAACAGAGCGAGGTTTGTTAGAGTGCGGGTCCACTGCAACTGGCAATTGTGTTCCCAAACGTCTTCTAATCTTAAAATATAATCAATATTCTTCATTTTTAATTTTCAATCATTGTTTGCTGCAACTATCACAAAGTATAAACTACAGTTTGCCTGTCTTTATGATTTATCATGAGTCTAATTTAAAGTGAGCTTGTCTATTGTTGACCAGACCACACACTAGAAGGTGAAGGGACGACGACGTTTTGGTCCGTCCTGGACCATTCTCAATCGACTTGAGAATGGTCCAGGACGGACCGAAACGCCGTCGTCCCTTCACCTTCTAGTGTGTGGTCTGGTCAACATACTTCAGCCACGTTATTGTGACTCATCGCCTGCATATGTGTTTGTCTAAGCATACCAACTTTGACAAATCCACGAAATCCATCGAGGCCGATGCTTAAATTCAATTTTGGATGCTGCTGTTGACAGTGTAATGACAGGTTGGTAGTCATTTACTTAGAGCATAATTAAGTAAAGCACATTAATGCTTTGCATATTTTAAAACTACCAGACATACAGAATGCATTAAGATTTAGAATTTGTACCCGAGTGTATTTACATCAATATACTGTATTCCTAAAAAACTCACAAATGATCACTTATGTTAACTTACTTGAAATTGAAATAAGTTTATTGAGGTAAAATACACACAAAGGGATGAGGTAGCTCCAGCTATTCTCACCCCGTTCAGTACATCGTGTTAATACATACATAGACACAAATCACAAGCAATAAACGTATTACTGAACATTTTGAGAGATAAACATATACATTTCTTCCTTTACACAAGTATTAACTTACTTGTCTATTAAATACACTACTGTGATGGTGGATGCCAACTCTGTGAAAGAAAAGAAAAGCTGATGGTTCCATTGGCTGTAGAAGTCGTCATTCCAATAATTAAAATAAGACCACCACGAGTAGTAATGAGGATAGACGCTGGCTCCCAGAAGAACCACCATGGACCATCGTACCTGTAAAAACATACAAATATGAGCTGCTGATTTTGAGGTTTGTTTAATAAGCATAATGACAAACAGATTTAGAGCTAATGATTTTTTTTCTGAGTATGCTGTTCTCCTGCTGCCAGAGGTACAGTATTATTAGTACATAATAAAAATGTGTGACTTTAGTGTGGTAGGATGATATTGTACTGGCAACACGGGGCACAAATAGTTTCCCTGTAGGGGCAAATCCATCTGAAGGAGATTGACTTATAAAGATCTGACTCATAAACAACTTTTCGATTTTTTATTTCAACATCGTAACCACGTCGGCAACACCTTGTACTGGTTGTGGGGCAAGTGTGGCTCTCTCTTTTTTTTTTTTTTTGGGGAGTAAAGATGAAGGAGAGGCTTAAGTGAAGGGAAGGGTAGAAATGGGAAATACAGTGAGAGGTATGAAAGCAGGCGAGCTGTCCGCCTTGCTGACACCATGTGTGGGTGTTGGCACTCAAGGTCAAGTACTACCACCATGGACTGTGTTATCATAACGTTATCATAACACCCACCCACCTGCAGCTTCTAAAAAGAGTCACACAACAGGACTAGAGTATACAGAAACAGTAAACTGTGTTGAGATACACACCTTTCCGTCAATATAAATTCTCACTATTCTCTTAATAGTTTCATATAAGAGTATGACTGCTAGCGCTGTAACAATCCAGATCTTGAGAGTATTGGAAGTGATGTTAAAGTATACATGTTTATACCCTGCTGGTCCTCTCTCATATACTCCTGAAAGATATCAAATGATATAATGTAAGCTATTATAAAAAAACAGGGTTGAATGTAATGAAACACCAATTTCTAGGCGAGCCCCACCCCTGAAATTGAAATAGAAATAAGTTTATTGAGGTAAAATTCACACAAAGGGATGAGGAAGCTCAAGCTATTCTCACCCCGTTCAGTACAACATGTTCATACATATATATAGACACATCCCAAACAATAAACATATTACTGAACATTCTGAGTGATAAACATATAGCTTTCTTTCTTTATACATGTAGTATGTTACCAGACGTACACACAAATACTTTTATGACAAGGCATATAGACAATTTGCAAGAGACATTCAGACAATTCAACAAAAGGTTACAATCTTGGCGCAATATTCTTATATCTCTCCAAAATATCATCAATTTTGCCATTGTGACACATCCAGGTTATTTGTTCAGGAACAGTCCTTATCTCAGTGTTTCTATATACAGTACATTAATTAACATACAATCAAATCAAGATCAACATACAATCAAATCAAGAACATAATGGGTGAGTTCAATCAATCAACATACAATCAAATCAAGAACATAATGGGTGAGTTGTTCATACACTGAGAGACACCCAGAAAGTCAGCAAAACAAAACAAACCACTGATGGCTTTAAAAGAAAGCACAGCCTCCAGAAATGGCAATAGAACTCTCCCAACAATGTACACAAACGAATCCCAATGATGCAAAGACCCCTCTGGAGGCCAACTGACCCAGTCTCCAATAGAAAAGAAGGATCCGGCAGCAAACGAAGAAACTGCCCAAAAAGTGTGAAGGGCCAAAGATCTGGAGCCGGAGGAGAGCATGAGGCCGAACCCACGTTGCCGGGTGTTATGTAAACACTGTGATTCCATGTGTTTTGTGATCTTTACCTCTTAGCACTCTTTCAAAGATTTTTATGATGTGCGTTGTTAAAGCTATAGATCGATAAATTTTTGTATCAGCTTTTCTACCTCTTATGTGAAGCGGTAAGATCTCTGCTGTTTTAAGTACAGTATGTTGGTATTTAACCTCTGTTCCAAAAATATGTATAGGATCTGTGATAGTGCTTCTTAGCAATTCTTGATGAATACAGAATTCCAGGAGTCTGGGCCTGGTGCAGAGTACATGCGCATTCTGTCTATGGCTACTTCAAAGTCCAGTGGGTTAGGGTAACAGCTGATATATGGTTCGATGGAGGTGTCACATTCATAGTGAACTAGTTTGGATCATTGATCTGCAATGCAAGCATCTCACAAAACATATCCTGACCCCTTGTTAATTGAGCACATGGCAAAGTAAAGGGTATGCAGCAACAGAGAAAATACTAGATATCCATCATGTTACACAATGGCACGTCCCTCAACAATGCTTGGGAAGACTGCAGCCAGAATGTACAAGTGGCCACCCTTACCATAAGGGCTCACAGAGAAGTACACCCCATGCATCACCCAGGACAAAGCCTCGCAAGAGGTGCCTCAAAAAGTAGGGTATCAGAACCACCTCAGAGAAGTGGCTCTGGCGCTCCCTGGCCTCATACAACTGAAGTGAACAGTAAATTTGAGCACATGAATAGTGAGGCAATAAAAATGTGGCAATAAAAATGAGGCAATAAAAATGTGCATTTGCACATGATGCAAAAGGAACAAATATAGCAGCACTGGATTCTGTTCAAAAGAAAATCAACCCTTATTTGGAAAGAAGACTGAGCCCAGTACAGCTGAACAGAATGACACAAAGCTAGTGAATGGCTGGGTTGGCAGCTGCAAGTGACTGGATTTACCATCGGTGGTGTGTGTAATACAAATTAGCGCTTAGACCAAGTTAATGATTGTTTATAAAATTCACATCAGCATTGCAAATATGATTCATGCAGTTATTCATTTTGGTATGTTCTTTGGTTGTTGGAGTTTACTCTTGGTAACTGTGGTAATCTTATATCCTCATACTCCCTTTCCTTCCAGAAATTGGACCAGATTCTGGTAGTGGTCACTGATAGGCATTCGTGAATCGAAGGAGCCTGGGGCCAGATTCACGAAAGCACTTACGCAAGCACTTACGAATCTGTCCATCTTTCCTCAATCTTTGGCGGCTTTGTTTACAATTATTAAACAGTTAATGAGCTCCGAAGCACCAGGAGGCTGTTTATAACAATAACAACAGTTGATTGGGAAGTTTTCAAGCTTGTAAACTGTTTAATAAATGAAACCAAAGCCGTCAAAGATTGAGGAAAGATGTACACGTTCGTAACGGCTTGCGTAAGTGCTTTCGTGAATCTGGCCCCCTGGTGTGGCACTGAGGTTCTGAAAGGTATAAGTGTGTGTGTGTTGCTCGGGGAGATACCGAGGGATCACCCACCCCGAAAACATTGGAAAAATAAGTTCTGTATTGTACTTGTATTCTTATTGTTTACATTTAGATATCTTTCATATTATAATAGTATACAGTACAGTACTTGAGGATTTTTTAACATTTTTGGGAAGTTTAATTTTATCAAAGAAATATAGGCATAATTTTTTGGCTTATAATACCAGAATGATTTTGAGGGGCCTGACAGCTAAGTGGACAGCACTTCGGATTCGTCGTCCTGAGGTTCTGTGTTTGATCCCTGGTGGAGGCAGAAACAAAGGGGCAGAGTTTCTTTCACCCTGATGCCTCTGTTACCCAGCAGTAAATAGGTACCTGTGAGTTAGTGCTACAGGCTGCTTCCTGGAGGTGTGTAACAAAAAGGAGGCCTGGTCGAGGAACGGGCCGCGGGGACGCTAAGCCCCGAAATCATCTCAAGATAACCTCAAGATATGATTCACTCAAGAATTAGGAACAGAGACAATTAAACATTTAATTTTGAGACTGTTATCTTACCTTTAAATATTGTGTCCCAGCACGAGCATGAACACATCTCTCGGTCAACTTTGTAATTGAACTTATCCCAGAGGTGAGAGATTATTCCAAAGTGCAAGAAAGGCAGCATAATTATGACCAAAAATCCAGCTACAGCTCCTACAGCTGTAGACTTGGAGAGCCACGATCTTGGCGGATCTGGACTGTGTACGTGCTGTGGTAGCAGCTCCATCTGTTGCAAATATATAATCATTTACAAGAAAATATATTTTATGAAAACTGTAAATGTACTGAATGTCTAAATTTTTTTGCTGAACAGCAAAATGCTGGAGAATTAAATTTGAAAATATTTTTAGTGAAATATGTAATCACAGTATAAACATAGAAAATGTTGCATAATAGTGTATAGCCTATGTGATGGGGAATATTGTAGAACTTTTAAATGAGTGGCTTCAATACAAATAAATAATTATTACATAACAAAGAAATGACAGGAGGAAGGGGGGGGGGGGAAACAGTTGTCACAGGTCTGGAATCCTCCCTGCTTCTCCGTCAGGTCATTGTGACTTATTTGATTTTAGGCATGGTTGAACCGAACTCGTCCCTTTGGTCTGTGTCTTGGTTGTTTCCGGTCCCAAAGTGTGACTTGGTGGAATAGGCCCAATAGGCCCTCTGCAGTTCTTATTCCTACTACTGTCTCCTCTACTACACTTTGCTCCTTACCTCTCTCTAGCCTGTTTATTGCCTGCATCTACTTCCTCATCACAATCGACCTGAGAATGGTCCAGGACAGACCGAAACGTCGTCGTCCCTTCACCTTCTAGTGTGTGGTCTGGTCAACATACTTTAGCCACGTTATTGTGACTCCTCGCCTGCACTTGGTGGACCTCATGTTCTTCCTCGATCTTTCGGGTTTGATCAGCTTTATTCCCTGTCCGACTTTTTGCACAACCACCTTGCCTAGGTTTATCTTATTTTACAAACTGGGTCTTGGATGGTGTTCCTTGACCTCAAGGATACTTACTGGCATGTCCCTTCACATCCAAGGCTTAGGGACATTAGGTTCTGTTGTGGGTCCTCAGGTTTACCACTTTCAGCTTCTGCCCTTCGGTTTGAATCTGGCTTTCTATATCTTTTCGTCTATGAGTCACAGCCTGGTTGATCAGGTATCCTTTGAAGGCGTTTGTTAAGTTATCTTTTAAACACTGCAAGAGGTCAACCAGTTATGCCCCTTATGTGTAGGAATGTGTGTTGAAAAGTCTTGGGCCTTTGATACTGATCAAGTTCTCTCTCTAAGCATGCCTATTGCACCTCTGATTTTCAATGGGGCTATTTTGCACATCCTGCCATGCCTTCTGGTCTCATGTGATGCTATTACTGTGTGTGCAGATTTGGAACCAGTTCTTTTAGTACTTTCCAAGCACGAATTATTATGCATCTCTCCTGCCTGCTCTCTAGGATACATATTTAACATTTTTAAGCCCTAATTACCCAACAAACATCAGCAATTTGAACAATCACAAATTCCAGTCCCAGACTCTGGAACTTGCTGCTCCCTTACTGATATCCTTGAACATGTTAAATATCAAGTCTCTGCACATACTCTCAGGTGTTCTCTATATCTATAAAACTCTGAACTGCAATGCCAATCCTGACCTTAAGCGCTCCCTAGATGGCTGTAATAGATCTTACGGTCACCACACGAGTAACAAATATCTCTTTGATATTCCTAGATTGAAACCCAACCAAAGCAGAAAGGCAATGCAAATCTGGGCTAGCAAATCGTGGAATGACCTCCCAAACGTAATTAAAAGTTGTACGTCTCCCAGCTAGTTTAAAAGAGACTAAGAAATATTTACTTAATATCAGGTAATTATTATCTTATAATCAATACATGTAACTAATTTCACTCACTATTTTCCTTGTAATAAGTTATTTTTGTGTTAATCTTATCTTCAATTTTTATTTACTAAGTATTATGTACTTTCTACATTTATTGTCATCTAATTTTTTGCATTTCTTTGTTAAAGTGTTTACTCACGTCCTTAATGTTCCTTGTTTCGTTTTAGTGTTGGCCTCATTCACCTTCAGTTAATATATTAATCTATGTTCCGTTAGATTCCAAAGAAAACGTTATGAGTAAGAGTCCGGTTGCTATTCTAAACTACACCTTGTATTTCCATTTTGTTATTAATGTAAATAAACTACTGTACTATACACTACTGTAAACTTCTGATTTGGAGTCGGCTACATCTACTGACTCTAAATTGTAATAGTCTATGCATGTTATCCTTAATTATCACCTTTTTTGCATTTTTTGTTATTTTCCATGAACATTTTCCTTTAGTTTTAAATGTTTTACCCCCTCACACTGTTAGTTAAATTTGTTGTCTATTTATTTTATGTTTTGCCCAGAATGCTTTGCATAATAGTGGCTTCATTAGTATGTGTATCTCCTGTTCCTATAATTGTACATTTCTCTTATGTTTTCTGTACACACATTCTTGTGAATAAAGTTTATTATTACAGGTATATTATTATTATTATTATTTTAAGCCGTTCCAATAATTTATATTTTTACCGAGTGGATTTTATCACTCTCTCCAGGTCAGCAATTTCTCCAGCTTTGAATGGGGCTGTTAGTGGGCAACAATATTCCACCTTAGAAAGAACTACTGTCTTAAAGTATTATCACTGGTATAGCATCTCTTGTATGAAAGGTTCTTGTTATCCAATCTTTAAATTTGCTTGCAGTTGTGACAAGTACTATCTTGTGTTCTTTAAAAGTAAGGTCTACCAACATGATAACACCTTAATCTTTTACAATGCCTTTTCTTAATAATAATAATAATAATAATAATAATAATTTATTTACAAGAATGTACAATGGGTTTGTGAGGTTACTTAATATTTGTATTTTTACATTCTTGCAAAGCCACTAACACACATAGCGTTTCGGGCAGGTCCTTAATCGAACATATCGGGCAATATGAAAAGGTACATTGTAGCAAGGTTTTATATCAACATATAACTACAATATAAATTGACAGAGGAGATTACACTGGTAAAGATATATGTCTTAAGTATTAATATTGGGGAAGTGGGTAGTATAAGAAACAGCGAGAGTTTGAACCGCAAGGTTTGAAGCCCTGTTCTTTCAACAGTGTGGTTTTGACTGCATTTTACATGTGGTTTCTGTTTTGACATTTTTGTTTCTTTTATAAGTGGAACTTATCCTCATTAAGCATCATGTTATTTTCTGACACATTAACAAATTTGATGAACATCCTACTGGAGTGGGCTTTCCCCATTTTGCACCTGCAAGATAACGTAAGCTTTTAAGGGTTGATAGATGTTCATCTTCTTGTTTGAGGAGCTGTTCACGTGAGACAGTTAAGCAAGTCCCAGCTGTGTCTGGGTACAAGTGACAGGATGAACAACCCAGCGGGTTTTCTTCCTATTGGGGAGTGTTGTACATGCTGCTATGGCGGTGTGTCCACTCACAAGATGAGTGGTGCTGCCCAATACTGTCACTATGGCGGTGTGTCCACTCACAGGATGAGTGGCGCTGCCCAATACTGTCACTATGGCGGTGTGTTCACTCACAGGATGAGTGGCGCTGCCCAATACTGTCACTATGGCGGTGTGTCCACTCACAGGATGAGTGGCGCTGCCCAATACTGTCACTATGGCGGTGTGTCCACTCACAGGATGAGTGGCGCTGCCCAATACTGTCACTATGGCGGTGTGTTCACTCACAGGATGAGTGGCGCTGCCCAATACTGTCACTATGGCGGTGTGTCCACTCACAGGATGAGTGGCGCTGCCCAATACTGTCACTATGGCGGTGTGTCCACTCACAGGATGAGTGGCGCTGCCCAATACTGTCACTATGGCGGTGTGTCCACTCACAGGATGAGTGACGCTGCCCAATACTGTCACTATGGCGGTGTGTCCACTCACAGGATGAGTGGCGCTGCCCAATACTGTCACTATGGCGGTGTGTCCACTCACAGGATGAGTGACGCTGCCCAATACTGTCACTATGGCGGTGTGTCCACTCACAGGATGAGTGGCGCTGCCCAATACTGTCACTATGGCGGTGTGTCCACTCACAAGATGAGTGGCGCTGCCCAATAAACTCGCCCCACGGGGCAAAATTTAAAAAAAACCTACTGGAAGTTTGCTGTGTTCTCTAAATTGTCTACTCTCATGAAGATTCTAGTGTCACCTGGAAATAACGAAACAATACAATACAGTACTATAGTTTGTATCCTTGACAATGTCTGATATTAAGATGAGGAAAAGTAATAGAGTGAACACAGTATTTTGGGAGACTGATCTTTTCATGGTGGATGATTCAGATTTTATTTAATCGACTATGACACTGTGGGTTCTGTTCGTTAGGAAGTTAAAGATCCATCTCCTTAACTAGCCAGTAATTTCTTTTGTGTGCAATAACACCATGGTCACATTTGTTGAAGTCTTTTGCAAAATCTGTGTACAGTAGATTATAATAATAAAAATAATAATAATTCATTGTGTCCGGGGACAGGCAGCCAGAGTGTAATTCATACACGTTGCGCTTATATCGAGGTCCGTCCCCCCTCTCAAGGATGAATTACTGACCCAGCACAGAATACAACCCCACAACAAGCTAATTGCCCGAAACGCATTGCGTAATAGTGGCTTTAGGCATTGTATGTACTAGCTCTATCTATATATCAATCCATTAATGTAACATCACTTGTATGTATATACCTTACCTGAATAAACATCTGAATCTGAATCTGAATTAACTCCTGAGTACCTACTCACTGCTAGGTGAACAGTGGCATTAGGTGATAGGACATGTGCCCAACCATTTCTGTCCCGCCCGGGATTCTCAATTATGAGTTGAGAATGAATCTGCCTGTAATACTGGAACTTAACATTTAATGAAAAAAATCGAGCACTCACCCTTTATGTGTACAGTATACAACAGAGATGACGGGTTGATTGGAGTGATGGCACTTGACATCCACACCTGCTGTGTTGACGTCCACACCTGCTGGCTTCAGGTTCACACCTGCTTTGTTGAGGTCCACACCTGCTGGGCTGGAGGTCCACACCTGCTGGACTGGAGGTCCACACCTGCTGGGCTGGAGGTCCACACCTGCTGGGCTGGAGGTCCACACCTGCTGGCTTCAGGTTCACACCTGCTTTGTTGAGGTCCACACCTGCTGGGCTGGAGGTCCACACCTGCTGGGCTGGAGGTCCACACCTACTGGGCTGGAGGTCCACACCTGCTGGACTGGAGGTCCACACCTGCTGGACTGGAGGTCCACACCTGCTGGGCTGGAGCTCCACACCTGCTGGCCTAACGAGTTCCACACCTGGTGACGTGCAGACGTGCAGGGGGCGAGCATCAAGCCTCCAGGGGACCTGAGCCAGCCACTTGCTACACAACAAGGCTAAACTTCCTTAACATTTCCTTCACATACACTACGCACAAGGCCACAAGGTGGGTATGAGGCGCATAATAAACGGACCTAAGCTCATTTTAAGCTCCCAAACTGGCTATAACTGAAGCCTTGCGTGCTAAAACATTGCTGTAAATTTTTTAAGATTCCAAATAGATCAAATCATCAGGATAAGGGCTTGTTCCTTTGACAAGCCGCCGGCTTCCTGCTGCTTATGTTGTTGTTGTAAGGTTAGGGGCAGCTACAGCACGGAGGTGCGCACCCGGACGATTTCAGGGAGCTATGATATTTACCTGAATTTACCTGAAAGCCACTAACTCTGGTGGCCTCGAGGAGGACAGCTAGCCGGCGGCTTGTCGAAGGTCCGCTGTATATGCTTTGATGATCTTTTCCAGTTGTACTTTAAAAGTTTATACTTGAAATTTACTTCTGCTGTTCAATCCAATATGTAATTGTCATTTTTTCCCCTATTTCAGTTCATTTCATGCTTTTGATCTCAATTAGTTTTTAAGTTATAATTTTTAAGTGTTTTCCCCCCCACATTTTGCCCGAAACGTGCCTTTAATATTAGTGGTTTTAGGCACATTGACTCTAACTAGAAATATCTAGATTCTCTCATTCTGACTATCTTGCTTTATCTAGAAATCCAACAATTTGTTTGTAACTCATTTTATATGTATGTACTTTTACCAGAATTACCTTTATTATTATTATTATTATTATTATTATTATTATTATTATTATTATTATTATTCAGATATGCTTTGAACCGAGAATTATATGCACCTGGCAGCATCAAACCTTCACTAGACAGTATGACATTGTAATTGTCAGAATTAGGCTGGGATATCGATATCTATGGCAGGTGGCTGTAAGGAATTTTTTTTATTTTTGCAGGGATATTCCTGCGCGGGCCCTAAGCCTCTGGCTGGGCCACTGGGCGGGCCCTAAGCCTCTGGCTGGCCCACTGGGCGGGCCCTAATCCTCTGGCTGGCCCACTGGGCGGGCCCTAAGCCTCTGGCTGGCCCACTGTGCGGGCCCTAAGCCTCTGGCTGGCCCACTGTGCGGGCCCTAAGCCTCTGGCTGGCCCACTGTGCGGGTCCTAAGCCTCTGGCTGGCCCACTGTGCGGGCCCTAAGCCTCTGGCTGGCCCACTGTGCGGGCCCTAAGCCTCTGGCTGGCCCACTGGGCGGGCCCTAAGCCTCTGGCTGGCCCACTGTGCGGGCCCTAAGCCTCTGGCTGGCCCACTGTGCGGGCCCTAAGCCTCTGGCTGGACCACTGTGCGGGCCCTAAGCCTCTGGCTGGCCCACTGGGCGGGCCCTAAGCCTCTGGCTGGCCCACTGGGCGGGCCCTAAGCCTCTGGCTGGCCCACTGTGCGGGCCCTAAGCCTCTGGCTGGCCCACTGGGCGGGCCCTAAGCCTCTGGCTGGCCCACTGGGCGGGCCCTAAGCCTCTGGCTGGCCCACTGGGCGGGCCCTAAGCCTCTGGCTGGCCCACTGGGCGGGCCCTAAGCCTCTGGCTGGCCCACTGTGCGGGCCCTAAGCCTCTGGCTGGCCCACTGGGCGGGCCCTAAGCCTCTGGCTGGCCCACTGGGCGGGCCCTAAGCCTCTGGCTGGCCCACTGGGCGGGCCCTAAGCCTCTGGCTGGCCCACTGGGCGGGCCCTAAGCCTCTGGCTGGCCCACTGGGCGGGCCCTAAGCCTCTGGCTGGCCCACTAAGTGTTGCTTGTTTCTGTTTTACTTGGGCGAAGTATGAGTATTTATGACTCGTATGGTCGCTTCAGTAAGATTTTGTCATATGTGTTTAACAACTTCTTCTGCTCTGTTGAATCTAAGTTGAAATCTTAATGGGTTTGTAACTGTGCACTGTGTTAGATAATGTTCCAGTGGTCTGTTGTGTAACTGTGCACTGTGTTAGATAATGTCCCAGTGGTCTGTTGTGTAACTGTGCACTGTGTTAGGTAATGTTCCAGTGGTCTGTTGTGTAACTGTGCACTGTGTTAGGTAATGTTCCAGTGGTCTGTTGTGTAACTGTGCACTGTGTTAGATAATGTCCCAGTGGTCTGTTGTGTAACTGTGCACTGTGTTAGATAATGTTCCAGTGGTCTGTTGTGTAACTGTGCACTGTGTTAGGTAATGTTCCAGTGGTCTGTTGTGTAACTGTGCACTGTGTTAGGTAATGTTCCAGTGGTCTGTTGTGTAACTGTGCACTGTGTTAGGTAATGTTCCAGTGGTCTGTTGTGTAACTGTGCACTGTGTTAGATAATGTCCCAGTGGTCTGTTGTGTAACTGTGCACTGTGTTAGGTAATGTTCCAGTGGTCTGTTGTGTAACTGTGCACTGTGTTAGATAATGTTCCAGTGGTCTGTTGTGTAACTGTGCACTGTGTTAGGTAATGTTCCAGTGGTCTGTTGTGTAACTGTGCACTGTGTTAGATAATGTCCCAGTGGTCTGTTGTGTAACTGTGCACTGTGTTAGATAATGTTCCAGTGGTCTGTTGTGGCTGTAACTGTGCACTGTGTTAGGTAATGTTTCAGTGGTCTGTTGTGTAACTGTGCACAGTGTTCTGTTGTGTAACTGTGCACTGTGTTAGATAATGTTCCAGTGGTCTGTTGTGGCTGTAACTGTGCACTGTGTTTGATAATGTTCCAGTGGTCTGTTGTGTAACTGTGCACTGTGTTAGATAATGTTCCAGTGGTCTGTTGTGGCTGTAACTGTGCACTGTGTTAGATAATGTTCCAGTGGTCTGTTGTGGTTGTAACTGTGCACTGTGTTAGATAATGTTCCAGTGGTCTGTCGGGCATTTCTCCACAGTGTTGACATTTCCTCTCATCTTCCGGAACCTGTAAGCCTATTTCCCATGCACATGGGTATCCAAGCCTGATGCGATGTAAGTGTACTTCTGTTGCTCTACTGCTCCCTTTCATCAAACTAAGTAGTTCATAGTTGGTTGAATTCTTGTACCAACCCGCAGATCCTGATGTTGCAACTGCTGTGTTGTGGTCACTGTACATCACCTGCATTGCTCTGTTTCTAATTACTTTCTTAATCTGTGATAGACTCTGTGGTATGTAAATGTCTACATTTCTTCTCTTAGTTGCAAGTTTTGCAGCTTCGTCTGCAATGTCATTTCCTACTATTCCCACATGACTTGGCACCCAGTTGATAAGTACCCGTCGGCCTTGTCGTTTGAGTGTTTGCATTAATGATATGACATTTGTGATCAGATGTATGTTATCACATATGTGTTCTTGTTGCAAGGTTTCAATGGCGGTTCTCGAATCTGTATGTATGATAACATGTTGTCGGTGTTCAGCAAGAGTATGTTCCAAAGCCTTTTGAATGGCTAGCATCTCTGTTTGTAAAGTCGAACACCCATTTGAGAGCCTCCATCTATTTACAGAGTTTCCTGCTTTAACTGCAGCTCCGGTTTCTTGTCCCTGCTGGTCTACTGATCCATCTGTGAAGTAAGTGAAGCTGTCGGATGCCATGGTTGCTTCTATATGCATCTGTGCAATGTTACGTAGCAGATGAGGATTTGTCTGGTTCTTTTTTCCTTCAATAGCCTGATCAACCAGGCTGTGACTCGTACGTCAGGCTGCTAGCAGCCGCGTCCAACAGCCTGGTTGATCAGTCCGGCAACCAGGAGGCCTGGTCGACGACCGGGCCGCGGGGACGCTAAGCCCCGGAAGCACCTCAAGGTAACCTCAAGGTAAGGTAGCCATAATCTTAAAGTCTGCTGGCGGAGATTCCCAAGGGGCTTGCATAACAAAGTCTGCATGTATGTCGTCGACACCCCTCTCAGTGACTGTGTTTGTTATATCGAATGTATTTTTTTTTTTTTTTTTGAGATATATACAAGAGTTGTTACATTGTTGTAGAGCCACTAGTACGCGTAGCGTTTCGGGCAAGTCCTTAATCCTATGGTCCCTGGAATACGATCCCCGCCGCGAAGAATCGTTTTTTCATCCAAGTACACATTTTACTGTTGCGTTAAACAGAGGCTATAGTTAAGGAATTGCGCCCAGTAAATCCTCCCCGGCCAGGATACGAACCCATGACATAGCGCTCGCGGAACGCCAGGCGAGTGTCTTACCACTGCACCACGGAGACTGCACTTAATGTATTAATGGTGTTTATCGCACAATGGGTCCACCTGTTGCTATTGGAGGCTCTTCTGTCCAGAGTAAAAACTGGCAGTAACACATTATTGGGAAAGACTCGTTGGGAAAATATCAATAATTATAAAATAAAGCATTTTTTTGTTTTATTATACATTTGTTTGCATGGCGAGGCATGAAGAAAACCATTAACTTAGTTGTTTTACTAAACAAATATAGAACTTGGCAGTAAAATAAATCACAGATCTTATGTCATGTCCCCAAAAAAATGTATTTGCTAATTAAAAATATAAATTTGGTTCTCTAAGGAACTTAAATTTTATTTTTATTTTGATATTTAATATGAGAATATATAGTCAATACAGTTTTTAATATAGATGCTTCCTATCCACTTTTAGCCAGCTGAGACATGGAACATTAATTAATATAGGAACCAGGTGATATCAGTTATAATATGTGAAATTAAATATGAGAAGCAGAGTAACTGGAGAGAGAGAGAGAAAGAGAGAGAGAGTAGAAACGCTAAGAGTTGTTGTTGTTGAGTTAGGGGCGACGACGATCGTGGGATCGGATGCGCCCTAAACGCTAAGAGTGTCGGGGGAGTGTGGGATCCTTTCTTGTTGTCTCCAGATGTGATAATGTAGACATCCTGTGATGTCAGTGTCACCTTTATGGCAGACAGTTTCCTCTCGGGTCAACGTAGGCTTGTCGACAATTGTCGTTTATCGACAAGCCTACGTTAACACGAGGGGCCATTGTCTGACGCAAAGGTGGCACTGACGTAACAGGAGGACGTTGTATCCGGGTGATCCGGATTCGTTGCATCCGGGTGATCCGGTAATTCGTTGCATCCGGATCCGTTGTACCCGGTCCAATCTATGCCCCGGCTTATACGGAGGCCACCTCAACCCTGACTGTTTTAGGAGCATTCATCCACAGGCGGCAGCGTGTAACTCTGAAACCATAACATTAATAACATTAATGTACATAACATTAATTATGGCGATACTGTAAACAAATCAAATTAGATCCTGCACCATGTGGGAGGAGCAATATTATGTATGGGATATAACTTCGGCAAATCAATCACGTTTGTCTGGTCATAATATCTTATCAGGATTTGTTTTCCTGCAATTAATATATGGAACGAAAATAACTTGCAGGTGATTTTACAGCTGCCATAAACAGCGCAGTTGATTATTTGAACCGTGGAAGTAATTCCTCTTTTTTCCTAAGAGTGGGCGTCCAGCAGCCCTGGACCCGGATTCACAAAGCAGTTACGCAAGCACTTACGAACCTGTACATTTTTTCTCAATCTTTGGCGGCATTGTTTACAATTATTAAACAGTTAATGAGCTCCAAAGCGCCAGGAAGCTGTTTATAACAATAACAACAGTTAATTGGGAAGTTATCATGCTTATAAACTGTTTAATAAATGTAAACAAAGCCGTCAAAGATTGAGGAAAGATGTACACGTTCGTAAGTACTTTCGTAACTGCTTTCGTGAATCTGGCCCCCGATTGTTGGTCTTGTTTGGACGAATTTAAGCGACTAGCTACAATTACAATTACTAATTAACAATAATACAAATTCAAACTTTTGCTTTGTATAATTTCTTGGAAACAAATTTCTCTAAAATAACGGTAAATTGCCAGTTTTTAAGAACGTTGTTTGCAATTGCCATGAGAGGAAGCCTATCTAGCCATTCTTATAAGGCTGTCGATTTGCATACATTCTTCAGATAATTTATAATATTAAATTGTGTCGTGGGACAGGAAGCCAGTGTGTATTCATACATTCATACACGTTAGGCTTTTATCGAGGTCTCTCCCCAAGGTCGAATTACTGACCCCGTAAGGCTCAAACCCCCACAACATTAGCATTTTGCCGGTATATAATACAAATTTGAAACATTTTAATACTGTGTTAATACCAAGAGCAGGAGACGGGAGACATCTCCCGTCACGCAGGGTGCAGTCGCACCTCCACAGATCTCCAGTATCAGCTCTTGATACTGGTAATGGCTCAAAAGTTCCACCACTTACGGGCTATTCATGCCCGTGCCACCTTTTGGGTGGCTTAATCTTCATCAATCAATCAAGAACAGGAGTTTACTCACCTTAGAGATCTGGAACTCTGGTTGGTAGTAGTCATAGAGACGCACTGAGCCAGGCTTCACATTCTCTACCTCGATTTCTCTAATCACACGGAACTTTATACACGTGCTATTGGCCGCTAATCCTTCAATGTAGAAAGCAACCTTGCTCCCATCTACATCATATCGCTTAACGTTGATGTCCTCTCTAACCACCTTCTTCAGATCTTCTTTCTCTGGGATGTAACCGGAGACGAGATCCACCTCAGTGACGGCCATGTTGGACCTGCCGTCGGGGAGACGGTAGGCGGCGCACACAGTGATGCGTTTAGTGACGCACTTGACATCTGGCGCCGTGATGGCGGTGACTGTCATGCTGAAGGCGTCACTAGCCTCGGCCTCAGGAATGTTGTAACGCAGAACACCCTGCAAGAATGGACTCGGCTTTAATATGCCTTGGTACATAAATCTAGGTCAGCCCAAGTGCCATGCTTTAAGAAATATAGGCATCTCAAGTGCCCCCCACTTCACCCCTCTGCAAATTACAAGAATTGTCAAATATAATCATATGTTGTGTTTTCTGTAAAGGTTACATATTTACTCCGACCTCATACCCATTCATCATTTTCGTGGTTTACCCAAAAGTGATTAATGTTAAAGCATTTGGGATTCGTGATTACGTTGTGAGAGAGAGAGAGAGAGAGAGAGAGAGAGAGAGAGAGAGAGAGAGAGAGAGAGAGAGAGAGAGAGAGAGAGAGAGAGAGAGAGAGCGAGAGAGAGAGCGAGAGAGAGAGAGAGAGAGAGAGAGAGAGAGAGAGAGAGAGAGAGAGAGAGAGAGAGAGAGAGAGAGAGAGAGAGAGAGAGAGAGAGAGAGAGAGAGAGCGAGAGAGAGAGCGAGAGAGAGAGAGAGAGAGAGAGAGAGAGAGAGAGAGAGAGAGAGAGAGAGAGAGAGAGAGAGAGAGAGAGAGAGAGAGAGAGAGAGCGAGAGTGAGAGAGAGAGAGAGAGAGAGAGAGAGAGAGAGAGAGAGAGAGAGAGAGCGAGAGAGAGAGAGAGAGAGAGAGACACGCCATTAAATTACGGGCTATTCATGCCCGTGCCACCTTTTGGGTGGCTTAATCTTCATCAATCAAAATCAAGAACAGGAGTTTACTCACCTTAGAGATCTGGATTTTTATTTTTACTCTATCTAATTATTTTTATATATCTATCTTCTATCTATCTATCTAAATATTTTTACTCTATCTAAAATCTAGAGATTTTTATTTGTACTCAACGCATTTTTTTCTTTTTACCCATTAGTTTTAAGCTTTAGTCATTAGTGTTTTTTCCCGCCGGAAACGCTTTGCGTAATAGTGGCTTTAGGCATTGTATGTACTAGCTCTACCTATAAAGCCAACAAACTTTGTAAAATCTCTTTATGTATGTACCTTTACCTAAATAACAATTATTATTATCATTATCACTAGAAAATAGGCCAGAGAACGTGCTTATACGAGTTCTTATAGAACCTTCCCTACACGGACGTCGCTAGCCATAAGGTAGTGGTCTATATCAAAAAGTTCTATATCGAAGGTAGTGGTCTATATCAAAAAGTTCTATATCGAAGGTAGTGTTCTGTATCAAAAAGTTCTATATCGAAGGTAGTGTTCTGTATCAAAAAGTTCTATATCGAAGGAAGTGTTCTGTATCAAAAAGTTCTATATCGAAGGTAGTGTTCTGTATCAAAAAGTTCTATATCGAAGGTAGTGTTCTATATCAAAAAGTTCTATATCGAAGGAAGTGTTCTGTATCAAAAAGTTCTATATCGAAGGTAGTGTTCTGTATCAAAAAGTTCTATATCGAAGGAAGTGTTCTGTATCAAAAAGTTCTATATCGAAGGAAGTGTTCTGTATCAAAAAGTTCTATATCGAAGGAAGTGTTCTGTATCAAAAAGTTCTATATCGAAGGTAGTGTTCTGTATCAAAAAGTTCTATATCGAAGGAAGTGTTCTATATCAAAAAGTTCTATATCGAAGGTAGTGGTCTATATCAAAAAGTTCTATATCGAAGGTAGTGGTCTATATCAAAAAGTTCTATATCGAAGGAAGTGTTCTGTATCAAAAAGTTCTATATCGAAGGAAGTGTTCTGTATCAAAAAGTTCTATATCGAAGGTAGTGTTCTGTATCAAAAAGTTCTATATCGAAGGAAGTGTTCTATATCAAAAAGTTCTATATCGAAGGAAGTGTTCTGTATCAAAAAGTTCTATATCGAAGGAAGTGTTCTGTATCAAAAAGTTCTATATCGAAGGAAGTGTTCTGTATCAAAAAGTTCTATATCGAAGGAAGTGTTCTGTATCAAAAAGTTCTATATCGAAGGAAGTGTTCTGTATCAAAAAGTTCTATATCGAAGGAAGTGTTCTGTATCAAAAAGTTCTATATCGAAGGAAGTGTTCTGTATCAAAAAGTTCTATATCGAAGGAAGTGTTCTGTATCAAAAAGTTCTATATCGAAGGAAGTGTTCTATATCAAAAAGTTCTATATCGAAGGTAGTGTTCTGTATCAAAAAGTTCTATATCGAAGGTAGTGGTCAAAAAGTTCTATATCGAAGGAAGTGTTCTATATCAAAAAGTTCTATATCGAAGGAAGTGTTCTGTATCAAAAAGTTCTATATCGAAGGAAGTGTTCTGTATCAAAAAGTTCTATATCGAAGGTAGTGGTCAAAAAGTTCTATATCGAAGGAAGTGTTCTGTATCAAAAAGTTCTATATCGAAGGAAGTGTTCTGTATCAAAAAGTTCTATATCGAAGGAAGTGTTCTGTATCAAAAAGTTCTATATCGAAGGAAGTGTTCTGTATCAAAAAGTTCTATATCGAAGGTAGTGGTCTATATCAAAAAGTTCTATATCGAAGGAAGTGTTCTATATCAAAAAGTTCTATATCGAAGGAAGTGTTCTATATCAAAAAGTTCTATATCGAAGGTAGTGTTCTATATCAAAAAGTTCTATATCGAAGGTAGTGTTCTGTATCAAAAAGTTCCTAATTTCATCCTAATAATTTCTTACCTAGTGCTTCAAACTCGTATTGTATCTTGTGTTACCCACGCCCCCAATATGTGTACCTAAACCATATAACTTCACCATTGTAATCATTGCAATTATCTTATATAATGCTTGTTATGGGGAATGCAAATTTTGCTACAATGTACCTTGAAATAATCCTCAAATTATGCTACAATGTACCTATTGATAAGCCTCAAATGTGACTACAATGAACCTATTAATTTTCTTCAAATTTTCTGACAATGTTCCTGTTAAAATTTTTAAATTTTGCTATACAAATTATCTACTTAAATTTATCTATTAGATTAAGGCTCTGCCCGAAATGCTATGCGTGTTGGTGGCTTTACAAGAATGTAAAATTATCAGTGCTATGTATTCTCATAAACTAAATGTACCTTCTTGCATATAAATAAATAAATAAATAAATATATAGCCATCCGATTGATAGATAATTGTGGCCATATATGCTATTAAAACGATTGGTTAGGCTCACCCAAAATTGTGATTGGTGATTGAAATTGGGGTGATTAGCTACTCATCCGAAACGGGTAACAGCAACGAATTATTTGAGTCTGTACGACACATGTCCTGATGTAATGTTATTGTATACAAGAATGTAATATTCTGACACCGATATTGTTGGAACACTAGGCGACGCGGCATAGATGATAACATGACATGGCTGGATACCAAACTATAAGCTGATTTAACGTTTAACTAATCCATTTAGTTGTAGACTAACCAATTGTAGCAAAATTGATATGAGTTGATTAATTTCGATTAATCAACTCATAATTTATTATTTAATTAATTTATTTGGCAGTGACACTGCCAAATAAACTCGCCATTCGGGGAAAAATTTTTACAAATCCATTAGAGGGGGGAGTAAAAATACGGATATTCATCAAGGGGAAAATATTCTAAATATGCAATAATATTTAGATTAATATGCCCGAAACGCTGTGTGTGTGTATGTGGCTTTAATAATAAAATAAATATATAAATAAATAAATGTCTATTCAGGTAAGGTACATACATACAAGAGATTTTACAAAAATTGATAGATTTATAGAGCTAGTATATACAATGCCTAAAACCAATATTACGCAAAGCATTTCGGGCATATTAATCTAAATATTATTGCATATTTAGAATATTTTCCATAAATATTTGCATATTTAGAATATTTCCCATAAATATTTGCATATTTAGAATATTTTTTTTATATGCGGAAAGTCCACAGAGAAATATGAAAGGAAGTTAACGTTTCGGTCTGTTAAAGTCTTTGTCAACATCAGACCCAATTTTTGATATTATTAACTTTGTTAATAGTTATATGGGATAACTATTTTTTTATATATTTAGAATATTTTAGAAATGTTTACAAGTGTTTATAAGCCCATATTTTACCTGTATGACGACACACCCTTGCCCGTCCAGGGCGAAGGAGACCTTAGTGGGGAGAGAAGGAAGCTTCACCAACTGCTGAAGGAGTTTATTGTCGTCGGTGACGGTGAAGGCGTGGCTCAGGCTGCTAGCTGTCACTGTTGCTACCACGTTCAAGGCTCCCTGGTACGAGTGGGTCTCGAACACGGCCAGAGCCTGGAGGGCCACCACTGTGTCCTGGGTGCCAGACAAGCTGTAAGTGCCTTGGGTACACAAGTGTTTCATTCTACTTTTTAGCAGCAACATTTCGTTTTAACCAATAACCGATCAAAACAGAACAACAACCACGATCACACACAGAGATCACACTAACGTGATGCATCAAATGAACAAATCCACAAGGGCCGTGACGAGGATTCGAACCTAAATTCGAAGAATTTACCCTGTCGTAGCTCAGTCGATTAAGGCAGTGTCTGGGATGCTCCCGGACGCAGGTTCGAATCCTCGTCACGGCCCTTGTGGATTTGTTCATAACAACCACAATGTTGACCAATTCACACACTAGAAAATGAAGGGACGACGACGTTTCGGTCCGTCCTGGACCATTTTCAAGTCGATTGTGATACAAGAATGATCCAGGACCGAAATGTCGTCGTCCCTTCACCTTCTAGTGTGTGAATTGGTCAACATACTTCAGCCACGTTATTGTGACTCCTCGCCTGCAACAACCAGAATACCTGTGTGGAATAGAAGCCTCCCTGACCGTTCCTCTGTGAGGTGATCCACTTGATGACCTTTAGGGCTTGTTGTCTGTGGCCCTCGGGGTCAAGGGTCATCATGGCTAGGACGGCATAGCCAGCCACCTCCACTGCTATGCCCCGACTCTGTCCTGTGGTCAGATACAAAACTACATAAGAACTCCTTGAGAGTGAAGACATTATACAATGTTAAGTTTGTTTTGGTTATATGGGATAACTATTTTAAAATTATGGAGAAACCCCTACGAACCTGTCCATCTTTTCTCAATCTTTGGCGGCTTTGTTTATAATTATTACACAGTTAATGAGCTCCGAAGCACCAGGAGGCTGTTTATAACAATAACAACAGTTGATTGGCAAGTTTTCATGCTTGTAAACTGTTTAATAAATGTAACCAAAGCCGTCAAAGATTGAGGAAAGATGTACACGTTCGTAAGTACTTGCGTAAATGCTTCGTGAATCTGGCCCGAAGTCATACCTGATCCCTTAGGCAGCTGCCAGTATGTAGAGTTCTTGGCCACAACCGCCTGGTCGAGCAGTTGCTGGAGGACAACCTCGGCCTCGGGCAGCTTGGCCAAGGCGAGAGCGTAGGCCTTGAGGGCCAGGGTGTAAGGGTCCAGCGACGTGTCGGTCACAAGACAGTGGGAGATCTGGCATTTCGTAGAGTTGCAGCGGTCTTCGTCAGCTGTGAGGGCCTCGCCGGCTTCCAGGAGCGATATAGCAACGTAGGCTGTGAGAGGAACAGCGCTCTTCCTCTCACCAATGCCCCCCTGGTTGATATACAAGAATACACTATACTCTATATTAAAGATGTGTATAGAAAATTTAAGATGTGTATAGAATACATTCTAATATTAGTATATTTTGGTAGCAGTCTTTCTTGTAAACATATGTTGCTGAATATGACCGAAAAAAGTAAGATTAATAATTCTAACACGATTTTTTTCACTGTTTCTTATGTTTTTCTTCACTGTCGGTGGTAATAAAAAGAATTGATATTTTTTATTACCACCGACAGTGAAGAAAAACATAAACATTGAAAAAATTCGTGTTAGAATTATTAATTATTTTTTAATTTTATTTATTTTATGAATTTTATTAATTCTGCTAGAATTTACCTCCTTAAAATTATCTGTTAGATTAAGGACCTGCCCGAAACGCTGCGCGTACTAGTGGCTTTACAAGATTGTAAATACTCTGCTATGTATTCTCACAAACCCAATGTACCTTCTTATATATAAATCAATAAATCAATAAATTATTCTTACTTTTTCGGTCATATTCAACAACAAAAGAATACATTCTATAAACATTTAATTTTCTTAGGTAAAAATGAAATACGAATCTATTGTATCTGAGCAGGGGCAGACTATGTATCAGTTTGAGTAATTAGTGATTGGCGTGGCCTTGATTAGGCTAGTTTGTGTTGGGATTCAGACCTGCCACTCAGTGTATATATATATATACACACAGTATACTATAGTCCTGCACAACGTTCAGGGCTAAAATATACTTCTAGTTGGCCAGTACTTAGGCTATTGTGGTGGGCTTAATTACCCACCAGCGGTTGATAGGCCTTAAACCCAACACCGAACCACGTAAAATATGCTATAATTAGATTAGCTATCATCATTTATGACCAATTTATGTTTTAAAGATAAATCAATTGTCAATAACTGTCCTAATTGCATCGTTCCGCTATCTTCAATAGCAATGGCGCGCGTTCAAACTCTCACAGCGACCAGAAACCTCACCCACACCCTGCCTAATGGCACGCGCTGAAACTCACAGCGACCAGAAGCCTCACATATACCCTGCCTAATGGCGCGCGTGCAAACTCTCACAGCGACCAGAAGCCTCACATATACCCTGCCTAATGGCGCGCGTGCAAACTCTCACAGCGACCAGGAACCTCACCCACACCCTGTCTAATGGCGCGCGGGAAACTCTCACAGCGACCAGAAGCCTCACATATACCCTGCCTAATGGCGCGCGTGCAAACTCTCACAGCGACCAGGAACCTCACCCACACCCTGTCTAATGGCGCGCGGGGAAACTCTCACAGCGACCAGGAACCTCACCCACAACCAGCCTAATGGCGGGCGCTGAAACTCTCACAGCGACCAGGAACCTCACCCACCCTACCTTCATGGCTTTGCTGAAGACTGTTCCAACAGACGAAAAGCAGCCGTCAAAACCTTGATGCTTCCTGAGCCAGCTGCTGGTCTTGTTCACACGCTTCTTGTCAATCTGTAGTGGTCAAAAATGGAGAAATATACAAAATTCAAAATTCAAAAATTCAAAATACACTCAATGACCGTTAGAAGTCTAACAACCGGAAATTATTTGTAAAATAAGTATATTTCGGTATAAACGAATGGAAAGGTTTTACTAAACTGTGTATATGCTGTAGGGATGAAAGATTGCTCTGTGTGCATGTTAAAAAACCTAAGAAAGAAAACCCAGATACAGTACACAGAACACCAATAAACACCACACTGATGAAGACACAGTATACTCACAAGGATAAACTCCTCGGCCTGAGCGAATGACTTCAGGACGAAGGCAGTAAGCCACGTAGACCCTGAGGCGTCAGCATTGCCGAAGGCGCTGAAGGAGCCGTCGTACCTAAGGTACAGCAGCTCCCTCTGGTACCCTACAGACATCAACAGAGACATCAGTGATGTTTACGTATTGTTCAAGTGAAGTACCGAGATTGATGGTAAGTCATTTGTTTCATTTTGATAAATGTAAATTAATGTTTACGGAAAGTTGAAACACCCTTGAAAGCGTTCCTTGTAGGCCAGAGGAGATGATTCAGAGCTGCTGGTGTCAGCAGACGTCTCCCAGCGTCAGCAGACGTTTGCTAGCTTCAGCAGACGTCTGCCGGGGTTAGCAGACGTCTGCCAGTATCAGCTGACGTCTGCCGGTGTTAGCTGACGCCTGCCGGCGTCAGCAGAGGTCTGCCGTGTTCCAGCATAACAATCAAGGGTACCTTTGACTTGAACAGTTTACAAGCATGAAAACTTCCCACTCAATTGTTATTATTGTTATAAACAGCCTCCTGGTGCTTCGGGGCTCATTAACTGTTTAATAATTGTAAACAAAGCCGCCAAAGATTGAGGAAAGATGTACAGGTTCGTAAGTGCTTGCGTAACTGCTTCGTGAATCCAGGACCTTTGTAAACAAAGTACAGGTCGAGTATTTCAAAATTACAGCCTCGCTCCTGTGCCACTACGGGCTCACCATAGCCCGTGCTACTTGGAACTTTTTGTTCCTGAATGTTGAACAACAACAACATGGATTACCTGTCTTCATGAAAGAGAGGAGCTTGGCGGTACTCTCCGGGGTGGCTTGTCTAGACGCCTTCAGGTACTGCATGATGAAGATATTAGGCACAAAGTTGATCATATTCTGTTCCCCGCACCCGTACGGCATTCGGATCAGGTGGCCCAGGTTCTGCGTAATTGACAATAGAAAAAGGCTATTAAGACTTATTATCACTACTTATTTCCTTATTAAGACTACTCATAGCCTAGTCGATAGAATTTCGGCTTCACACACGCATGAGGGTTCATGGTTCAAATCTCCAAGAGCCCAGGCGAATGAAACTGTCAAAGAGATTTTAGCATATGTGATACAGCAGAGATACAGCAGTGTGATACATGAAACCCACTTCATTAAGTGTGACGATCCTGTAGCACAGTGGTCTACATCCTCTGCTTGCAACCAAGGCACCGGGGTTCAGTCCCTAGGCAGTATAGAAGCGGTTGTGCATTGGGAACCAGACAATCAGATCCTGGGGTCCCAGACTATCAGATCCTGGGGTAACTAATTATAAGGCCCTGGTGGGGTCTCACAGGTTATCAACAAACATAGTACTAACAGAGAGTACACAAGAGGAGGAGAGTACCTCTAGGGAGAGAGCCAGAAGGTCACCTCCAGCTGTGACCCAGGCTCGCTCTGACCCCTCCACGATGACCTCTGGGGTCACCAGCTCCCACGAGTCTAAAGAGTCCTCCCCCGTCTCCAAGTCTGGTCAGAAATAAAGGAGAAAATATCATTACATATTTCAAGTCTTAGCCCAATAAGACTGAGCTCTGTACCTGCATTTAAAAAAAATAAGGGAGGTTGGTGGTGGTATTGTAGTATAATAGAAATTGTATCCATTATCATTGTGTCATTAACCCCATTAACTGCAGGTGCAATTAGGCAAATTACCTCAATAGGTAAATTACTTGCCACTGAAATAAAAATATACTAACTAGGTTAATCAATATTTAAAAAATATTTGATATATATTGCAATTGCTTTAAGATAAATTATACATTTGCAATAGATAAATTCATAGCAATAATTAAATAATCGTGTTATTCTCTATAATTCACGTGAGGCAAGATACCAAATCAAAAGGATAGGCTAAAATAATTTGTAACCGCATCGGTGTATTATTATATAATCTCATTTTGTTTACAAAATGGTAAAGTAGTGACTTTCATTCGACAGGTAAATGAAAACAGCACCATTCCTATTGGACCATCCTTAAACTGAGTCAGTTAAAGATCACACCGAATAGATACAGTCCACTACCCCACGAATTTGAATTTTGAATTTCGAATTTGAAGAAAGCAACAGTTTCCTAGCGGCCACTGGATATGACTACTGTCACTGTAGAAAGCTAAGTTACTGTTATGTAAGTAGTTTATTTATTTATATACAAGAAGGTACATTGGGTTTGTGAGGATACATAGCATGGTATTTACAATCTTGTAAAGCCACTAGTACGCGCAGCGTTTCGGGCAGGTCCTTAATCTAACAGATAATTCTAAGTAGGTAAATTCTAAGGTAAACTTAAATATAGTTAGATCTTTAGGAAGTCAGAAAGTTTAAAAATACCACAAGGGGTGCCTCTGTCATGGAGGATCTTCCCATTTTAGTCAGGGTCTCTGATCATACTCACCTGTGGAGCAGATGTACTTGGTTAGGGCCACCTCCCTTAGGAAGCCCTCTGCCTCAACCTTGATGCCCTTGATCAGAGCGTCTCTGGAAATATATATTAGTTAACCAGTTAGTTTTGTAAACTCATTATAGCTACCAAAATTGGGCGTATTATTTTCAAAACTACAACACAGTCTTGATCACCAGGGAAGACAGCTCTCAAAACCTCACAGAAGCAATTTACAATTCAGGAAGTTATCATACTTGTCAACATACCAGGAATAAAATAAAAACGTGAGACAGTTTTGGCCATAAATGGCTTTTTGGGCCTAAGTAAAAATAATCCAGTTATGTTATTTATATATTTAACGAGGTAAAGAATATTAAACGAAAAAAATAACATGAATTGTTCAAGAACGTTGTCAAATGATGGACAATACTGTTTAATGTTATGGAATGGTCGAGGGAGTGTGAACATGCCGGTCTCTTCAAAGGAAAAAGTTATTTCAGTCTAACAGTCGCAAGACACGAGGTTTCAGGCCTTAACACAGCAACAGTGATTATTTTGCTGCCTCAAATGAATATAAAACGTCATATGACGTTAGCCGCACTCTAAGGGTTAATATGCATCGGCTGGCAAGTAACAAAGTTACTCATTTCACTGACCTGTCAATAGAGGTGTCCCCAGAGCCACAGCGACTCTGGGTACTAATTCTCCATGAACGCTGCCTCAAATGAATATAAAACATCATATGTCGTTAGCCGCACTCTAAGGGTTAATATGTCTTGGATGCCAAGTAACAAAGTTACTGATTTCACTAACCTTCTGTCGATAGAGGTGTCTCCAGAGCCACAGCGACTCTGGGTACTAATTCTCCGTGAACGCTGCCTCAAATGAATATAAAACGTCATATGTCGTTAGCCGCACTCTAAGGGTTAATATGCCTTGGCTGGCAAGTAACAAAGTTACTGATTTCACTAACCTTCTGTCGATAGAGGTGTCTCCAGAGTCACAGCGACTCTGGGTACTAATTCTCCGTGAACGCTGCCTCAAATAAATATAAAACGTCATATGACGTTAGCCGCACTCTAAGGGTTAATATGTCTTGGATGGCAACTAACAAAGTTACTGATTTCACTGACCTTCTGTCGATAGAGGTGCCCCCAGAGCCACAGGGCTCGGAGTAATCGTGGTCTACGAACGCTGCCACCGTGATGTTGACCTCCCCGATCTCCCGGGGCTTGATCCTGACGGTATGGACGACTTTGTCCTGGGCTGGTAGA
Organism: Procambarus clarkii; assembly: GCF_040958095.1. NCBI lineage: Eukaryota > Metazoa > Arthropoda > Malacostraca > Decapoda > Cambaridae > Procambarus > Procambarus clarkii. The sequence goes on along the minus strand of NC_091161.1, from coordinate 14,058,960 downwards.
CAAGAGCTTCGCTTCCCTGCCTCGTCCACGATCTCGTACTCGGCACTCTCTCTCACTTCTACAGTCACCTACACGAAGACAAACAGGACCAGAAAGTACGTTAATATTAAGCAATTATAACAAAATAATGAGCGTATAAATGATTTTATTAGATATAGTAAAGTCTTGCGAATTCTTTATTTACATTTTTTCAAGCGCTTTGTGAATGATGCATTGTTTATTTTTGATCCACTGGGTAGATTGGCTTGATCTTCTCTGTACACACTGTGCACTAAAAACTGGTTTTAATAACTCACAACCCTAAAAAAACCCTGCATATACGATGACAATCTTCTTTTCCAAATCATATCAAGTGGTACTTTTAATCTGTCAATTGGTTCCTTACTTCTACTGCCATTATCATACCCACCAAGAGAGAGATAAGCAATCAGTTCCTTGTTTCTCCCAGACAAAATATTGTTCATCTTGTTCACTATGTCACCCGAAGGAAGGACATTTATCTTGTTCAATTTATCCATTGAACAGAAGGCCCTGTTCAGTTATGTCGCCTGAGAATCACTAAGGCCTTTGATTTCTGTCTTAAGTCTGGTTGAGCCAGACTTATGGGTACTGGTTGGCTGAGACAAACTTACAAGTACTGGTTGACTGAGCCAGACTTACAGCTAATGGTAGACTGAGACAGACTTACAGCTACTGGTTGACTGAGCCAGACTTACAGCTACTGGTAGAAGGACAGACTTACACCTGCTGGTTGACTGAGCCAGACTTACAGCTACTGGTAGACTGAGCCAGACTTACAGCTACTGGTTGATTGAGCCAGACTTACAGCTACTGGTTGACTGAGCCAGACTTACAGCTACTGGTTGATTGAGACAGACTTACAGCTACTGGTAGACTGAGCCAGACTTACAGCTACTGGTTGATTGAGACAGACTTACAGCTACTGGTTGACTGAGCCAGACTTACAGCTACTGGTTGATTGAGACAGACTTACAGCTACTGGTAGACTGAGCCAGACTTACAGCTACTGGTTGATTGAGCCAGACTTACAGCTACTGGTTGACTGAGCCAGACTTACAGCTACTGGTTGATTGAGACAGACTTACAGCTACTGGTTGCCTGAACCAGACTTACACCTACTGGTAGACTAAGCCAAACTTACAGGAATTGGTTGGTCGAGGTAGTTGAAGACAGACATCTTGACTGGAAGGATCTCTCCACGCTTGATAGTGGGGGGGAGGGTCAGGTCGACGAAGAAGGGAGTGAAGGAGGTGATAGTTTCCCTCTGGGACAGCCCCACGCCCTTCTGTGGGTGGGCGCACACGGCCTTGCCCACCCACTCTGTGATGGTGTCTGGAAGAGTCAGGTCCAAGGTGCTCACTCCTGAAGATCTGTTGGAATATCCATACACGTTAAACTACCCTCATAATACCACCGTAATGCACAATAAACATTATGATAGCAAAAATATATATTCTGTATGATAAATGTTAAAATCTAAATACATTTACCAGGGTTTTTACACAATTTCCCATGCACCGGAGCTCTGTCAATAGCCTATTCTACTTCTTAGCCCTTACTTCAGTAAGTGTACCAACGACCCACTGTACCGTAAACCCCATAGCGGACGGAACAACATGGTTAGAATTTATAAAACTTACGGTACTACAAGGGTATCCCAGAGCCAGGTCTCGGGGAAATCGCTCCTGGGCGCGGCCTCTACGTCTGGCGACTCCCCATGGGTCCGCTGGCTGTAACTTATACTGTCACTCGACACTGAAGCTTTCCTGTTCATACTCATGCCAGACATGCCAGATAGAGGGGCGCCGTAATGGCTCTCACTGTAATAATGTCCTGGAAAGATAGCAAGGAAAACTTATTTTCAAATTTTAAAAAGGTAAAAATGTATAGGCAGATTTATGGGTAGAATCCTAGGCTTCTACAACCCTAAAATCCTATTTTAAGTATTTCAAAGTTAAATAAAAATCTACCAGAGTTAAGCATTAGTAATAATATTATTTAACACACCACAGCTAGAAATGTTAAAAGTTAAATACTGTATTTGTTAAATGCTAGAAACAAGTTATTTCTAGACACACACATGTCGGGGGTATGATAAGCCTAACGCGTATGAATATATATACACTCTGGCTTCTTGTCCCGCTTCACGATGAATTATTATAATGAGACGAGAATTTTCGACCGTAGGACAGGGCAAAGTTAATTAAGATGCACTTAAGCATCAGTTAACACACTTAAGAGAGAGAGAGAAAGAGATTTTTTCCTCACGAATGTGTACATCTTTCCTCTATCTTTGACGGCTTTGGTTACATTTATTAAACAGTTTACAAGCATGAAAACTTGCCAATCAACTGTTGTTATTGTTATAAACAGCCTCCTGGTGCTTCGGAGCTCATTAACTGTTTAATAATTGTAAACAAAGCCGCCAAAGATTGAGAAAAGATGGACAGGTTCGTAAGTGCTTGCGTAACCGCTTCGTAAATCTGGCCCCAGGTTCGTAAGTGCTGCGTAAATGCTTCGTGAATCTGGCCCCAGGTTCGTAAGTGCTGCGTAAATGCTTCGTGAATCTGGCTCCCTGGAAACTGATTCTCACACTCCACCAATTTCATTCAAGTCAACCCAATTTATATCCAAAAATAATACCATTATGACTGCCTGGTCAAGTCCCTAGTATATATACATGTTATAATTTTTAAAGGTTATGCCACTAGAGGAAGTCAATAATAAAGTTATATACAACATGGTTAAATTATTTATAACTTGAAACCTAAGTCGTATGACGTGTTAGTTTTTTTTGTAATTGAACACGCTCAAAGGGTTTAACGCGTTAAAGTGTGTATTAATTATACAATAAAACAGGTTAAATAAGTTAATTCTTACTTGAAACTTGTTCTTCACACGGTCTTGTCTCTAGAGTTTTGTCACTAAATACATACACTCCTGCGTCCTGGAAGACATCACATTATATCAATAAATATAATTCATATATATATATATATTATATATATATATATATATATATATATATATATATATATATATATATATATATATATGTCGTACCTAGTAGCCAGAACTCACTTCTCAGCCTACTATCCAAGGCCCGATTTGCCTAATAAGCCAAGTTTTCCTGAATTAATAGATTTTCTCTAATTTTTTTCTTATGAAATGATAAAGCTACCCATTTCATTATGTATGAGGTCATTTTTTTTATTTGAGTTAAAATTAACGTAGATATATGACCGAACCTAACCAACCCTACCTAACCTAACCTAACCTATCTTTATAGGTTAGGTTGGGTTAGGTAGCCGAAAAAGTTAGGTTAGGTTAGGTTAGGTTAGGTAGGTTAGGTAGTCGAAAAACAATTAATTCATGAAAACTAGGCTTATTAGGCAAATCGGGCCTTGCATAGTAGGCTGAAAAGTGAGTTCTGGCTACTGGGTACGACATATATATATATATATATATATATATATATATATATATATATATATATATGTCGTACCTAATAGCCAGAACGCACTTCTCAGCCTACTATTCAAGGCCCGATTTGAGTAATAAGCCAAGTTTTCATGAATTAATGTTTTTTCGTCTACCTAACCTACCTAACCTAACCTAACCTAGCTTTTTTTGGCTACCTAACCTAACCTTACCTATAAATATAGGTTAGGTTAGGTTAGGTAGGGTTGGTTAGGTTCGGTCATATATCTACGTTAATTTTAACTCCAATAAAAAAAAAATTGACCTCATACATAGAGAAAAGGGTTGCTTTATCATTTCATAAGAAAAAAATTATAGTAAATATATTAATTCAGGAAAACTTGGCTTATTAGGCAAATCGGGCCTTGAATAGTAGGCTGAGAAGTGAGTTCTGGCTACTAGGTACGACATATATATATATATATATATATATATATATATATATATATATATATATATAAATATAAAATTCCTTGCCTGAAATGCTATGCGTACTGTAAATGCTAGGCTTTAGGCATTGTATGTACTATCTCTATCTTTAAATCCAACATTATCTATGTAACTCAATGCATGTGCCTTTACCTGAATAAAAAAATCTAATCTAAATATTCTCCTATTAATACATTCTTTAGTTTGGACGAAAATAATACAATGTAAAGAATGCTAACATTCTCCCATATCATGATACATTTAATCAAATTCCTAAGTCACTACAAACTGAAAAATCAATGTGACATTTTAAGAATCTTATTGTAGCATACTGATTAAAAATTCCCCAGAAATTTTATATATACTCAAACTTGCAATTTATGTGTATAAAATGCTATGTGCAGATTGTATTAAGTTAGGAACAAAACCCCACAAACTTGAATATTTGGGAAATTCATGTAAACAATTTATATCAAGTCTTTCACACTCTCCTGAGTGATTAGGACCAGACTTACATCTCAACACGTCTAATCAGACGTTATTTCCTCCTAATCAGACGTTATTTTCTCCTAATCAGACGTTATTTTCTCCTAATCAGACGTTATTTACTCCTAATCAGACGTTATTTTCTTCTAATCAGACGTTATTTCCTCCTAATCAGACGTTATTTTCTCCTAATCAGACGTTTTCTTCTAATCAGACGTTATTTTCTCCTAATCAGACGTTATTTCCTCCTAATCAGACGTTATTTACTCCTAATCATAAAATATGTAGAATTCTAATCATAAAAGAGGTAGAATCCTAATCATAAAAGAGGTATAATCCAAATAATAAAACACGTGGAATTCTAATCATAGAAGTAGATTCCTAATCATAAAAAGGTAGAATTCTAATCATAAAAAGGTAGAATTCTAATCATAAGAGTAGAATCAAAATCATAAAAAGGTAGACTCCTAATCATATGAGGTAGTCTCCTAATCATAAAAAGGTACAATCCTAATCATAAAAGAGGAAGAATCCTAATCATAAGAGGTAGAATCCTAATCATAATAGATGTAGAATCCTAATCATAAAAGAAGAAGAATCCTAATCATAAGAGGCAGAATCCTAATCATAATAGATGTAGACTCCTAATCATAAAAGAGGAAGAATCCTAATCATAAGAGGCAGAATCCTAATCAAAAAAGATGTAGAATCCTAATCATAAATGAGGCAGAATCCTAACCATAAGAGGTAGAATCCTGATCATAAAAGATGTAGAATCCTAATCGTAATAGAGGTAGACTCCTAATCATAAAAGATGTAGAATCCTACTCTACATTACCCAGACAATATAACAAAGGGGAACCACTTAGACAAGACTTACACTAAACATAGTTATCGCGTCAACGTAATCGCTGTAGTAATAGACTGGTGGACCAACTGAAACAAATAAATGCAACAGCAATCAGTGTGAACAAATAAATACAACAGTAATCAACGTGAAAATGATGTATTATTAACTTATGCAATTTTTGGGGTTTGTTAAATGCGTATTATATGAAAGTTTGAATTTTTGGGGGTTTGTTAAATGCGTATTATATGAAAGCTTGAACTTTTGGGGGTTTGTTAAATGCGTATCATATGAAAGTTTGAATTTTTGGGGGTTTGTTCAATGCGTATTATATGAAAGCTTGAACTTTTGGGGGTTTGTTAAATGCGTATCATATGAAAGTTTGAATTTTTGGGGGTTTGTTAAATGCGTATTATATGAAAGTTTGAACTTTTGGGGGTTTGTTAAATGCGTATTATATGAAAACTTGAATTTTTTGGGGTTTGTTCAATGCGTATTATATGATAGCTTGAACTTTTGGGGTTTGTTCAATACGTATATGAAACATTGAACTTTTGGTGTTTGTTCAATGTTCCTGCTACGTTTCAGTCGAACTGTTCTTGTTTGGAAAAGAACTGAATAACAGTTCCTAACAAGAGATCTGGAACTAACTTATAAGATATCGTGCCCCATCATCTGTTTCCATGTACATCTGGTTCTTCTCTTGGCAGTAAGTGCGTGTGTTGATCTGAGAGTTTACCCACGGCTGAATCTCAAATCCTGATGTGAATTGGAACAGACTCTCCAGAGTTATGGGATCATGGTTCTTCATTAGCAGTTCAGAACTCCTGTCCACCACACCTTGAGGGGTAAAAATATTTACACAAAAATGTTGGATTATATTGCTAATTTGAATGTCAAATCATTCGCAAGTCTATTTTGAAGGCTGTTTTGTGTGTGTTCTTTGACTGTTTTTACTCTATTCAACAATTATTTTTATATTTAATACTATATACATTATATTATTTTACACACACACACACACACACACACACACACACACACACACACACACACACACACACACACACACACACACACACACACACACAAAATGTTTAAAAAGTTGCTTTTACATCGCTAATTTTAATGTCAAATCATTCACAAGTGGACTGTGAAGGCTGTTTTGTGTGTTCATTAAATGATTCTACCCTAATAAACATTTATTTCTTTATATTATTATATTTCAGAGTTTACTTACCCAGGCTACAGAAGGAGTTTGGCTCCGTGGAGAGCGAGAGAGAAGCCTCATGCCCAGGCTGAGCCCGCGACGCTGACCAGGCGAGATTCACTGTATTTCCCAAGCACTTCTCCACCTCCAGCTCCCTGGTGTCCGCCACAACCTCTCCGTCCTCACGGGTGTACCACACCAGCACCTGTAACACAGTATTGTGGTAGAACATCTGCACTTAAATCTCGGAATGAACTTACGAAGGTTTTTCCACTTAGTGTAGCTATTTGAATACCGCCGTAGCCGCCACGAAGGCGCTAAGAAGGAAAACGTTCTGAGCTAAGAGGAAAAACCTTCGTAAGTACCTTCCTGAATCCGGCCCCTGGGTCTTTACACACTGAAAGTTTTCTGCGTGTAATGATGTAATGGCGAAGAGGGAGAACGGCCTATTGACATAGCTCGAGTGTAGGGGGGAGTTGTGTAAAACCCTGGTTTGTGTCTCGGAGAGGCTGCAGGATCCAGTAAGTTCAGTAGAACTTCGGTTTCAACTCTTTTTAACCCTGTCGCAGCTCAGTCGATTAATTAAGGCAGTGTCTGGGATGCTCTCGGACGCAGGTTCGAATTCTCGTCACGGCCCTTGTGGATTTGTTCATCTGTGTCTTACAGGTGTACATACGAGACAAGTGTCTCTTCTGAGGCTTTAGGATTTCTTCCTCAGGGGCCAAATTTTCTTCTTCTTCCCTCTTGGGAATATCAGCATACTACTACTGGGCATCACTGTCATCCATACATATATCAGTAGGCCATTTGAGCAGCCCGTCCGCCTAAGATTTCCCTACGTCAAGAAATTGTCGTACTAAAGTGCCCTTATCATACCCTACCAGAGGACCCAAAACAGAAAACGGGACAGTACGTCAATTTCGCGAGCCGCTTCTATTTTTCAAGTACGACGATTTTTACCCTTAGCTTGAGTATACGTCAAAATGCGACGTTCTATCAGGACAGGGCGATCCGAGAGGCTACCGCTGACTCTTTCTCAAACACAAATGACAATCAATCCTTCTGGGATATAACCTACACTGGAATTGCAACCCGTTCTCGCACTTTCTTATAGTCAATATCTTGCTTATTCATAAGTGCATATGTGACACACTAATTCATTGTGAATATTTGAGTTTACCTTGAAATGCTAAATAGAAAATCACAACCTAACCTAACCTTCTTATTATGTTAAAATTTTGTTTCCACAGATGCGAAACTGTCCTAAATATGGATGAGATGGAACAAGTGTCTTCAAACAACATTTAAAATATTTCTACGTGTGCTATACGAACCTTGACTTTTGGAGAGGCAGTTAGGGGGATGTTGACCTTGATGTTAACGACTCCCCTGGTGGTGTTAGGAAGGGGAGGGGGAAGAGGCTCCACCAGGTGCTCCACATTAATGGGCAGCTCCCCACTGCTCAGCTGGTACTCCTTGCTGCTCATGTACTGCACTTTTCCTCGCGACACAACCTGTGGCAATGGTTCGAGGTTGTTAATAGTACCGTGGCACTCAAGGCTAGTAGCCTCGTCACACAGGGGTATTTAGAGGCTAGTAGCCTCGTCACACAGGGGTATTTAGAGGCTAGTAGCCTCGTTACACGAGGTATTTAGAGGCTAGTAGCCTCGTCACACAGGGGTATTTAGAGGCTAGTAGCCTCGTCACACAAGGTATTTAGAGGCTAGTAGCCTCGTCACACAGGGGTATTTAGAAGCTAGTAGCCTCGTTACACGAGGTATTTAGAGGCTAGTAGCCTCGTCACACGAGGTATTTAGAGGCTAGGGATATTTAGACACAAGGGTTTCTATCCCTTTCACCAGCTCTGGGGTGAATTTGTTTTAGATTTTTAGATTTAGGGCTGTGTGGGGTGAAGCCTAATCTCGACTCGGGTCAGTTTTACGAAGCAGTTACGCAAACACTTACGAACCTGTCCACCTTTTCTCAATCTTTGGCGGCTTTGTTTACAATTATTAAACAGTTAATGAGCTCCGAAGCACCAGGAGGCTGTTTATAACAATAACAACAATTGATTGGCAAGTTTTCATGCTTGTAAACTGTTTAATAAATGTAACCAAAGCCGTCAAAGATTGAGGAAAGATGTACACGTTCGTAAGTACTCGCGTAGCTGCTTCGTGAATCTGGCTCGCACAGGTTTCTCTAGCCTCTGGCTGATCCTCCAGGCAGTGACATACCTGGACAGTGAAGATGGCGGACGTCTGGCCGGAGGCGGAGAAGAAGACAGGCAGGAGGAGGTCTTGGCCCTCTCCGGAGGCACATTTAAGCTTGCCCTCCGGGGCGTGGATCAACAGGGACGAGTTGGAGGGCGAGAAGTAGTGCTCCAAGTCCTTGGTGAACGATGACTGATCCATCATCGCTCGGCAGTTTATAGTTTTCATCTGAAGATATCAACAACATCATTAATCTTTCGCGATATTAACTACGGGTACAAAGGTCAGGAATATATGAATTTACAAAGTATCTCGAATGTTAAATTATATTAGCAAAAGGAGGATTTAATAACATAATTTATGAGGCTATTCAAAACGACACATATGAACGCCATAGGGGCGTTTCTCCCTTTCCCCATGATTCAATGGGTTCCAGATCCAACAGGGACAATGTTGTATCGATGATCTGTCTGCCTGTACCTGTTGGACTTGACTGTTTGCCTGTGGGCGGTCAAACGACACCTGCTTGACCGAGAGTAGGGGATAATTCAGGTATCTGCCAAGCACAGAGGCACATATTTGCCAGCTGTCTACTCTTCCTCTAATCGTTCCTTTGCTGTCTTCCTAGATACATACACACTACGTAACAACGAAATACATATACTATTTACATATACAACGAATCGTTTGTACATGGCGACATGCAGTCAGTGGTGGAAATAGAGACTTACGAAGACCCTGTTTGTGTTGTAGGAAGGCAGGATGGTTGTGAAGAGTCCGTCTGGCGCTGTTGTCATGTTGTTACACCTGCCAGATGCACACACCTCCACCGGCACACCACCTGCAGGAGAACCATCTGGCAGCTCCGCTCGTAGCTGCAGGAGAGAGAGAGAGAGAGAGATAGAGAGAGAGAGAGAGAGAGAGAGATAGAGAGAGGGGCAGGATATGCATAGGCACGTAAGGAAGGAAGCTTTGAGCCCGCCACGAAGGCATATCACGCCGCTTCATACAGTAACTAACATGATTTTCTTTGGTGTTAGGCTCGAAGCCTATGATGCAGCTTAATTTTCCTTTCCGCGATAAACAATGGACAAAATTTCCGTTGAACGCATACAGAGGATAACGAACATAATTCTCATGATTTACAACCCTTTTTTGTAAACAAATTAAACTTTACAAGCTCTAGAAAGACGCAAAAAGCTGACATGATTCTACCGTAAAAAAATTATTTGATTTTATTTAAAACGTGAACATATGAATTTAAAAAGTATCTCGGATGTTAAATTATATTAACAAAAGGAAGATTCAATAACATAGGATTTATGAGGCTATTCAAAACGTTATACACAAAATAAGAAAGATTTTTGTATACAATTTTCTATACAAAATTAGCTTGTGCCAGCTAACCTTGAGAATGTAGGGAAGGTTAGGCCTGACGTATTTGTCCTCGTAGAGTGTCTTGAAGATGACAGCCGTTCGGGTGATGGGGAAATAGGGAGATTCAGCTGTTATCTCCACTCCAGTACCCGCCTCGACCACCCGGGCGGTGGCGTCTAGGCTGTGTACTCTGCAGTTAGTAACTTTCATTTCCTCTGATGTCACCGTCACTTCACTGCAGCCGGATATCTGTGAAATTATGAACAGTGAAAACAAGCCGGTTGTGCCTTACGGGATCACCATAGCCCGTGCTACATGGACATTTCGTTCTGAGTAGCTAAATATGGGTATTGCCAGAAAGATCAGTCAGGGAACAAATCCACAAGGGCCGTGACGAGGATTCGAACCTACGTCCGAGAGCATCCCAGACGCTGCCTTAATCGCGACTGAGCTACGACATGGTCAAAAGAGTTGAAACCAGAAGCTGTGCCTAACTTACTTGGATCCTGCAGCCTCTCCGAGACACAAGCCAGGGTTAATCAGTCAAGGATATTTGCCCGAAGGATCAGTCAAGGCGGGAGTGCCCTGTTGCCCGGGAGGGGGGGGGGAAGGGTCTGTTGTCGAGGGAGTTCTCCGTTGTCCAGTGTGGGGCCCTCACAACAGCTGTCCAACGCCTAGATACATCTTTACTGATAGGTGAACAGAGGCATCAGGTGACAGAAACGTGCCAGATCTGTCTGTCCGGGAATCGAACCTGCAGCCCCCTCGATCGTGAGTCGACAACAGACTCGGGACCCCAGTTATATTAATTACAAAGTTAACTGCCTATTACATAACATTGTAGTAAAGAGGGTGGGGGGGAAGTCGTCCAATTGGGGGGCTACTTACCGCAAGATTTTTAGTCACTTTAGCGAGACATTTATTTCTGTTCTTGTTGTCGACAGTGAAGGATAAGTTACCCCGGACGGGCTGGCCGAAGGTATAGCTGTGGGAGGAAGAGGCGGAGGCTACAGTATTTGTCATTTTTTAATATTTCAAGAGCGTATGAACGCATAATTTCACACTCCAGGCGCGCACACACGTACACTCCAGCTGGGGCCAGATTCACGAAGCACTTACGAACTTGTCCATCTTTTCTCAATCTCTGGCGGCTTTGTTTACAATTATTAAACAGTTAATGAGCTCCGAAGCACCAGGAGGCTGTTTATAACAATAACAACAGTTGATTGGCAAGTTTTCATGCTTGTAAACTGTTTAATAAATGTAACTAAAGCCGTCAAAGATTGAGGAAAGATGTACACGTTCGTGAGTGCTTGCGTAACTGCTTCGTGAATCTGGCCCCAGTTCAGTACCCGTTCAGAACACGACCCGAGGGAGTCTGAGGTTGAACGACCAGCCACCACTACACAAGCAGCTGAGACAGTTTATAATTCTAACTAACCCATGTGTGTAGAATTGCTACTAACTACCTAATTACAGTTGAGTAGATAAAAATTATACAAACAGTTTCATTACAGTGTAATCAACTGAATTTATAACCCCCTCCCCCCCAAAAAAAAAATTGTATTATGGGAAGTTTACTGATAAATCACAAAAATACATCCACCCACAAGTAATACAATTAAATACATTCTAAATACTCATAAATCAACCATTGGTTTATCCCCCACACAATACAGGATGTATTAATTCAATAGCTCGTCAATTAGAGTAATTTTCCTGTATATTGTATTCTGCGTTAATTGGCTATTATACTGGTTGAATCATTAACAAGTTGTTGTTGTTAAAGATTCGCTACTTGGAACAAAAAGTTCTAAGTAGCACGGGCTATGGTGATCCCGTAGTGCCTTTGGCTTTCCCTCCCTAAAGTGACTAATACCTAGACTTGTAAACTAATTATAGAGCTTCCTTAGCCTGTGCTGAGATGGGGGGGTTCAGGCCCCATTATGGGGAGTGGAAGCTATTTGGCAACAATAAGTTTATAACATGAACTATGAAGAACATTCCTTAAAAACCCGGAATAAAGTAGAATATATTAATAACATTGGGCCACGTGAAAAGAATGCAGTTGGTGGTACAAATACAATAGATCACCTGACACATACAGTAGCTCACCTGACGCCATACAGTAGCTCACCTGACGCATACAGTAACTCACCTGATGCATACAGTAGCTCACCTGACGCATACAGTAACTCACCTGACGCATACAGTAACTCACCTGACGCATACAGTAGCTCACCTGACGCATACAGTAACTCACCTGACTCATACAGTAGCTCACCTGACACATACAGTAGCTCACCTGATGCATACAGTAGCTCACCTGACGCATACAGTAACTCACCTGACGCATACAGTAGCTCACCTGACGCATACAGTAGCTCACCTGACGCCATACAGTAGCTCACCTGACGCCATACAGTAGCTCACCTGACGCATACAATAACTCACCTGGCGCATACAATAGCTCACCTGACGCCATACAATACCTCACCTGACGCATACAGTAGCTCACCTGACGCCATACAATACCTCACCTGACGCATACAATACCTCACCTGACGCATACAATACCTCACCTGACGCATACAATACCTCACCTGACGCATACAATACCTCACCTGACGCCATACAATACCTCACCTGACGCCATACAATACCTCACCTGACGCATACAATACCTCACCTGACGCCATACAATACCTCACCTGACGCATACAATACCTCACCTGACGCATACAATACCTCACCTGACGCCATACAATACCTCACCTGACGCCATACAATACCTCACCTGACGCATACAATACCTCACCTGACGCCATACAATACCTCACCTGACGCCATACAATACCTCACCTGACGCATACAATACCTCACCTGACGCCATACAATACCTCACCTGACGCCATACAATACCTCACCTGACGCATACAATACCTCACCTGACGCATACAATACCTCACCTGACGCCATACAATACCTCACCTGACGCCATACAATACCTCACCTTGCGCATACAATACCTCACCTGGCGCCATACAATACCTCACCTGACGCCATACAATACCTCACCTGACGCATACAATACCTCACCTGGCGCCATACAATACCTCACCTGACGCCATACAATACCTCACCTGACGCCATACAATACCTCACCTTGCGCCATACAATACCTCACCTGACGCCATACAATACCTCACCTGACGCATACAATACCTCACCTGGCGCCATACAATACCTCACCTGACGCCATACAATACCTCACCTGACGCATACAATACCTCACCTGGCGCCATACAATACCTCACCTGACGCCATACAATACCTCACCTGGCGCCATACAATACCTCACCTGACGCATACAATACCTCACCTGACGCATACAATACCTCACCTGACGCCATACAATACCTCACCTGACGCATACAATACCTCACCTGACGCCATACAATACCTCACCTGTCGCCATACAATACCTCACCTGTCGCCATACAATACCTCACCTGACGCCATACAATACCTCACCTGTCGCCATACAATACCTCACCTGACGCATACAATACCTCACCTGACGCCATACAATACCTCACCTGACGCATACAATACCTCACCTGACGCATACAATACCTCACCTGACGCATACAATACCTCACCTGACGCATACAATACCTCACCTGACGCCATACAATACCTCACCTTGCGCATACAATACCTCACCTGGCGCATACAATACCTCACCTTGCGCATACAGTAAAGGTAAAAGCCTCATCTGAAGCCAAACTGTATTTAGGCGGCTTGATCTTCACTTCGAATCTTGGCAGCACAAACTCTTCCACCTTAAAGGTCTGTTGTTCAATGTTATCCTGTTGTGTCTTGACTTGTATGGTGTAAATCCCCTGAAGAACACATCAGTCATTAACGGGTGATTAACTGGGAGGGAAGGGATTAACAGGGATGAAAGCGCCAAGCCATTACGACTATATAGCACTGGGAAGGGGGTCAGACCCCAGATTCACGAAGCAGTTACGCAAGTACTTACGAACCTGGGGCCAGATTCACGAAGCAGTTACGCAAGTACTTACGAACCTGGGGCCAGATTCACGAAGCAATTACGCAAGTACTTACGAACCTGGGGCCAGATTCACGAAGCAATTACGCAAGTACTTACGAACCTGGGGCCAGATTCACGAAGCAGTTACGCAAGTACTTACGAACCTGGGGCCAGATTCACGAAGCAGTTACGCAAGTACTTACGAACCTGGGGCCAGATTCACGAAGCAGTTACGCAAGTACTTACGAACCTGGGGCCAGATTCACGAAGCAGTTACGCAAGTACTTACGAACCTGGGGCCAGATTCACGAAGCAGTTACGCAAGTACTTACGAACCTGGGGCCAGATTCACGAAGCAGTTACGCAAGCACTTACGAACCTGGGGCCAGATTCACGAAGCAGTTACGCAAGTACTTACGAACCTGGGGCCAGATTCACGAAGCAGTTACGCAAGTACTTACGAACCTGGGGCCAGATTCACGATGCAGTTACGCAAGTACTTACGAACGTGTACATCTTTCCTCAATCTTTGACGGCTTTAGTTACATTTATTAAACAGTTTACAAGCATGAAAACTTGCCAATCAACTGTTGTTATTGTTATAAACAGCCTCCTGGTGCTTCCGAGCTCATTAACTGTTTAATAATTGTAAACAAACCCGCCAAAGATTGAGAAGAGATGTACAGGTTCGTAAGTGCTTTCATGAATCCGACCCCAGGATATTTAGGATGGGATGGGATGGTGGGAAAGGAATGGTGCTCAATCACTTGTGGATGGTATCGGGGGATTGAACGCCGACCTGCATGAAGCGAAACCGTTGCTCTACCGTCTGCCTCAAGTAGCTAGGTTTGTTTTATAAGTTGTTAGAGCATATACGAGGTCTAAGATTAGTCACTTAGGCTTTAAACAGGTTGTTTAGGTTCACTAATTACCATTGACAGTAGTTAGCAAGTCATGTAGGTTCAATGATATAGGGGTTTTAAGGTACTTTTTGAGGTTATCTTGAGATGATTTCGGGGCTTTAGTGTCCCCGCGGCCCGGTCCTCGACCAGGCCTCCACCCCCCAGGAAGTAGCCTGTGACAGCTGACTAACTCCCAGGTACCTATTTTACTGCTAGGTAACAGGGGCATTGAGGGTGAAAGAAACTTTGCCCATTTGTTTCTGCCTCGTGCGGGAATCGAACCCGCGCCACAGAATTACGAGTCCTGCGCGCTATCCACCAGGCTACGAGGCCCCTCTGAGGACGGTCTCATGTCCGAAAACTCTCTTCAGGTCAATAAGTTACGGAATATATTTATTACAGCTTCTTCAGGGAGCCGGTCGGCCGAGCGGACAGCACGCTGGACTTGTGATCCTGTAGTCCCGGGGTCGATCCCAGGCGCCGGCGAGAAACAATGGGCAGAGTTTCTTTCACCCTGAATGCCCCTGTTACCTAGCAGTAAAATAGGTACCTGGGTGTTAGTCAGCTGTCACGGGCTGCTTCCTGGGGGTGGAGTCCTGGTCGAGGACCGGGCCGCGGGGACACTAAAGCCCCGAAATCATCTCAAGATAACCACCCTATGCCCCTGTTACCTAGCAGTAAAATAGGTACCTGGGTGTTAGGCAGCTGTCACGGGCTGCTTCCTGGGGGTGGAGGCCTGGTCGAGGACCGGGCCGCGGGGACACTAAAAGCCCCGAAATCATCTCAAGATATCCTCAAGAAGGGATATTTCTCTCATGTATAGACTCTAAGAAAAATTTCTTTGACATTTTGACCTATACACAAACACAACATCCATCGAGGTGTTGACCAGACCACACACTAGAAGGTGAAGGGACGACGACGTTTCGCTCCGTCCTGGACCATTCTCAAGTCGATTGTGGTCATTGAGAATGGTCCAGGACGGACCGAAACGTCGTCGTCCCTTCACCTTCTAGTGTGTGGTCTTGTCAACATACTTTAGCCACGTTATTGTGACTCCTCGCCTGCACATCGAGGTGTATTCCACTAATGGTTGTATAATACACTACCTGATTACTTTAGGCCCTGGGCGCTACCCTGGCAGTAGATAGACTCGACCTGGACAAACCGAAAATGCCATCTAATACAATAATACTAAATATTGATACATTTATATATACATTTTATATGAATATAATACATTAATACATTTTGAAGACAAAATTCAAGATTCTAAACAAATCGAACTCTGATAGACTAGCTATCTTGACCACAATAGACGCGAATCTATTAGCAGTCCCCGTGGTGTAGTGGTAAGACACTCGCCTGGCGTTCCGCGAGCGCTATGTCATGGGTTCGTATCCTGGCCGGGGAGGATTTACTGGGCGCAATTCCTTAACTGTAGCCTCTGTTTAACGCAACAGTAAAATGTGTACTTGGATGAAAAAACGATTCTTCGCGGCAGGGGATCGTATTCCAGGGACCATAGGATTAAGGACTTGCCCGTAACGCTACGCGTACTAGTGGCTCTACAAGAATGTAACAACTCTTGTATATATCTCAAAAAAAAAAAAAAAAAAAAAGAAGACCGTCAAGAGTTCCTTCAAGAATGTAGGAACTCTTGAATATACAAATAAATTAAAGTTAGATATATATACACACAAACTAAAAGAATAGGGGAAGAAAATATCAAAGTGTTCAGTGAGGATCCACAAGGTCTTCTCTGAGTGCTCATTATTTTCTTCTCCGAGGCTATGGGTCCCTAAACTAGCACCAGAGGTGGTACCCCTGTTAGTAAATGAAATAAATGTTATTATTTTCAATTTTTGTTAAAAAGTTCAAATCCGAAATGAACCAATACTTCCTCTGAAGACATGACATAGTCATGTCATGAGACTGTATCATGACACATGACACAGTCTTTCACCTTCTCTCACCTTCTCTCACCTTCTCTCACCTTCTCTCAATCTCTCTCATCTTCTCTCAATCTCTCTCACCTTCTCTCAATCTCTCTCACCTCTTAATCTCTCTCACCTTCTCTCACCTTCTCTCAATCTCTCTCACCTTCTCTCAATCTCTCTCACCTTCTCTCAATCTCTCTCACCTTCTCTCAATCTCTCTCACCTTCTCTCAATCTCTCTCACCTTCTCTCAATCTCTCTCACCTTCTCTCAATCTCTCTCACCTTCTCTCAATCTCTCACCTTCTCTCAATCTCTCTCATCTTCTCTCAACCTCTCACCTTCTCTCAATCTCTCTCACCTTCTCTCAATCTCTCTCACCTTCTCTCACCTTCTCTCAATCTCTCACCTTCTCTCACCTTCTCTCAGTCTCTCACCTTCTCTCAATCTCTCACCTTCTCTCAATCTCTCACCTTCTCTCACCTTCTCTCAGTCTCTCACCTTCTCTCAATCTCTCACCTTCTTTCAATCTCTCTCACCTACTCTCAATCTCTCTCACCTTCTCTCACCTTCTCTCAATCTCTCACCTTCTTTCACCTTCTCTCACCTTCTTTCACCTTCTCTCAATCTCTCACCTTCTCTCAATCTCTCTCATCTTCTCTCAATCTCTCTCACCTTCTCTCAATCTCTCTCATCTTCTCTCACCTTCTCTCAATCTCTCTCACCTTCTCTCACCTTCTCTCAATCTCTCTCACCTTCTCTCAATCTCTCTCATCTTCTCTTAATCTCTCTCACCTTCTCTCAATCTCTCTCACCTTCTCTCAATCTCTCACCTTCTTTCACCTTCTCTCACCTTCTTTCACCTTCTCTCAATCTCTCACCTTCTCTCAATCTCTCTCATCTTCTCTCAACCTCTCACCTTCTCTCAATCTCTCACCTTCTCTCAGTCTCTCACCTTCTCTCAATCTCTCACCTTCTCTCACCTTCTCTGACCTTCTCTCAATCTCTCACCTTCTCTCAGTCTCTCACCTTCTCTCACCTTCTCTGACCTTCTCTCAGTCTCTCACCTTCTCTCACCTTCTCTCACCTTCTCTCAGTCTCTCACCTTCTCTGGCTCATCTGCCAGGTGGAAGTCAAGGTGCAGGAGACCAGCCGTGTTGTCGACGTTCTTCCACTGGGCGATGCGAGTGCGGGTCGGGGATGTAACCCACACAGACACGTACTGGCCCAATACACAACAGAGGTTGACGATCAATTAAACTATGTACATTAACCATTGGGTCATTACGAAGTGCTTTAACCACTGATTCATAATATAACACAGTTAATTGACTTAAAAAAAGGCACTTAAATAATTTCTTACTTAATTTTAAGCCAAAAAAGTATTTATTTTATTTATCAAATAAGATCTAAATAGTCATTTACCGTTCCAATATATCAACCCGTTCTCGCACTTTCGTATAGTCAATATTGACTTATTAAATACGTGCATATGTGACATACTAAACATACTAGTTTACCTTAAAAAGCTTCATAGAAAACACCGTAAAGTCGGTGTTTTCTATGAAGGTTTTCAAGGTAAACTATTATGTTTAGTATGTCACATATGCACTTATTTAATAAGTCAATATTGACTGTAAGAAAGTGCGAGAACGGGTTGAATATATATGTACTTTACTTGAGATACAGGTATATATAATAATATATCTATCATATGTATACCAGAACTTATCAGTATATTTGCCCACATGTGTTATACCCCAACTATGCTACTGTCATTATGGTCAGACGCTATGAGGCGCGTTTCCCTAACTTGTCAACATTACCAAAGGCGGATTTCAAGCTGAGAAACGTTCTTGAGCATCCGGATCTATAGCCGGGGGGCCGAGGTGCAGGTGAAAACCCTCATTCATGGACCAATAGGCCAACTGAACTTTACCAATTCCTTATGGTGATCAAACTACACGTCAGAAAGTGAAGAAACATCGACGTTTCGGTCCGTACTGGACCATTATCATGTGTGGTCCAGGATGGACCGAAACGTCGGCGTCTCTTTAGCTGATGTGTGTGTGGTCTGGTCGCTAGTGATGTGGGGGCTTGTAGATCGTCGCCATATCCACATCCAGTGATGTGGGGGCTTGTAGATTGCCGCCATATCCACACCCAGTGATGTGAGGGCTAGTAGATTGTTGCCATATCCACATCCAGTGATGTGGGGGCTTGTAGATTGCCGCCATATCCACACCCAGTGATGTGGGGCTTGTAGACTGTTGCCATATCCACATCCAGTGATGTGGGGGCTTGTAGATTGTCGGAGATGTGAAGGTCTTAGACTACATTTGTCTCTTTCAAAGCGTTTCGTATGGTGTCAAAAGTTCTTAATGAACATGAACAAACCCACAAGGGCCGTGACGAGGATTCGAACCTGCGTATAGCGTCTCAATGCACATATTGCTCGATCCACTAAACTATTGTGGTTAGAACTCACCTGCCGTGTCGAAACCTTCATCTCCGGTCCCTGTAAGGTCAGGACCCTGAACTTGACATTCTGACCGGGTTTGTACAGGTATTTGTCCGTCTGAATAAAGGTGATTTCGTGGGTCTTTTTGAGGCTAAGTGGCACTGTTCGGTTGATTGCGGCACCAGCGACAGTGCCAAGCAGCTGTAATTGTACGCTATAGCGGTCTGTACTTGGCACTTCGACGTCGAAGCACTTGTCTCTCGTCCCTGCAAGAGTCGAAGCTGTTAGAATGGTTTTAAACGAGGGAAATATCGTTTGACGAGAACTAACCTGTCCTCCCACGAACTCATCAGAAACCTACGAACTCAACACCCACTCACTCACCAAACACTCACTCACCAAACACCCACTCACTCACCAAACACTCACTCACCACCCACCAAACACCCACTCACTCACCAAACACTCACTCACCACCCACCAAACACCCACGAACTCACCAAACACCCACGAACTCACCAAACACCCACTCACTCACCAAACACTCACTCACCACCCACCAAACACCCACTCACTCACCAAACACTCACTCACCACCCACCAAACACCCACGAACTCACCAAACACCCACGAACTCAACTAACCTTCTGGAACATCGATGGTGGAGTTGGCCAAAGAGACAACATCGTCGAACTTCGGGGACCCCCAGTCCTTGTAGCTTAACTTGAGATCGAGTGCCCCTGCGGGTGCCGAAGGGTCGGTAATGGAAATGCACACTTGGGACGTCTCGCTGGTCCAAGATCGAGGCGTTGTAATCACGTAGCTCCTGAAGGATGGGAAGATAATGTGAGTCTACACCAGATGAAGATGTGAGTCTACACCAGATGAAGATGTGAGTCTACACCAGATGAAGATGTGAGTCTACACCAGATGAAGATGTGAGTCTACACCAGATGTAGCTGTGAGTCTACACCAGATGAAGATGTGAGTCTACACCAGATGTAGCTGTGAGTCTACACCAGATGTAGCTGGGAGTCTACACCAGAAGAAGCTGTAAGTCTACACCAGATGAAGCTTTAAGTCTACACCTAATGAAGCTGTGAGTCTACACCAGATGAAACTGAGTCTACACCAGATGAAGCTTTGAGTCTACACCAAATGAAGCTGTGAGTCTACACCAGATGAAGCTGAGTCTACACCAGATGAAACTGAGTCTACACCAGATGAAGCTTTGAGTCTACACCAAATGAAGCTGTGAGTCTACACCAGATGAAGCTGAGTCTACACCAGATGAAACTGAGTCTACACCAGATGAAGCTGTGAGTCTACACCAGATGAAGCTTTGAGTCTACACCAGAAGAAGCTTTGAGTCTACACCAGATGAAGCTGTAAGTCTACACCAGATGAAGCTGTAAGTCTACACCAGATGAAGCTTTAAGTCTACACCTAATGAAGCTGTGAGTCTACACCAGATGAAACTGAGTCTACACTAGATGAAGCTTTGAGTCTACACCAAATGAAGCTCTGAGTCTACACCAGATGAAGCTGAGTCTACACCAGATGAAACTGAGTCTACACCAGATGAAGCTTTGAGTCTACACCAAATGAAGCTGTGAGTCTACACCAGATGAAGCTTTGAGTCTACACCAAATGAAGCTGTGAGTCTACACCAGATGAAGCTTTAAGTCTACACCAGATGAAACTGAGTCTACACCAGATGAAGCTGAGTCTACACCAGATGAAGCTGTGAGTCTACACCAGATGAAGCTGTGAGTCTACACCAGATGAAGCTGAGTCTACACCAGATGAAGCTGTGAGTCTACACCAGATGAAGCTTTAAGTCTACACCAGATGAAGCTGAGTCTACACCAGATGAAACTGAGTCTACACCAGATGAAGCTTTAAGTCTACACCAGATGAAGCTGTGAGTCTACACCAGATGAAGCTGTGAGTCTACACCAGATGAAGCTTTAAGTCTACACCAGATGAAACTGAGTCTACACCAGATGAAGCTGAGTCTACACCAGATGAAGCTGTGAGTCTACACCAGATGAAGCTGTGAGTCTACACCAGATGAAGCTGAGTCTACACCAGATGAAGCTGTGAGTCTACACCAGATGAAGCTTTAAGTCTACACCAGATGAAGCTGAGTCTACACCAGATGAAACTGAGTCTACACCAGATGAAGCTTTAAGTCTACACCAGATGAAGCTGTGAGTCTACACCAGATGAAGCTGTGAGTCTACACCAGATGAAGCTTTAAGTCTACACCAGATGAAGCTGAGTCTACACCAGATGAAGCTTTAAGTCTACACCAGATGAAGCTGAGTCTACACCAGATGAAACTGAGCCTACACCAGATGAAGCTGTGAGTACACCAGATGAAGCTGTGAGTCTACACCAGATGAAGCTGAGTCTACACCAGATGAAGCTGAGTCTACACCAGATGAAGCTGAGTCTACACCAGATGAAGCTTTAAGTCTACACCAGATGAAACTGAGTCTACACCAGATGAAGCTGAGTCTACACCAGATGAAGCTGTGAGTCTACACCAGATGAAGCTGAGTCTACACCAGATGAAGCTGTGAGTCTACACCAGATGAAACTGAGTCTACACCAGATGAAGCTGAGTCTACACCAGATGAAGCTGTGAGTCTACACCAGATGAAGCTGAGTCTACACCAGATGAAGCTGTGAGTCTACACCAGATGAAGCTGTGAGTCTACACCAGATGAAGCTGTAAGTCTACACCAGATGAAGCTTTAAGTCTACACCAGATGAAGCTGTGAGTCTACACCAGATGAAGCTGAGTCTACACCAGATGAAGCTGAGTCTACACCAGATGAAGCTGTGAGTCTACACCAGATGAAGCTGAGTCTACACCAGATGAAGCTGTGAGTCTACACCACATGAAGCTGTAAGTCTACACCAGATGAAGCTTTGAGTCTACACCAGATGAAGCTGTGAGTCTACACCAGATGAAGCTGTGAGTCTACACCAGATGAAGCTGTGAGTCTACACCAGATGAAGCTGTGAGTCTACACCAGATGAAGCTGTGAGTCTACACCAGCTGCCATGAGGAACTGTTCCGTTTGGATCAACAGAACTTATTGTTCATTTTGTTCATCTCTGTTCAGCAACGAGAAGTTCAGTTCAGGTTCCGTTTCTGTTCAGCCTCTGTTCTAAAAGTTGATTTTAAGGTCTAACTAATGAAATTTCGACACTTCCTCTGACTGCGTCATTTTGACGTCTTCTGCGCGCCATTTTGACGTCTCCTGCGCGTTATTTTGACGTCTTATTCGCGTTATTTTGACTTCTATGCGTGCTAGAAGGATACTCACCCACATCCCAACGTGAGGACGCAAGCTAGGACGCAAAACAGCTGAAGCAAAGCCATTGCAACGCGAGGCTTGTCCCAGCTGTGTTGACGGGACAAGGAGTGAGGAGCGAGTGACGGCTCGTCCACGGCTGGCTATCCCAGCTGGCTATACTGAAGCTGGCTGCTGAAGCTGGCCACTGAAGCTGGCTACGCAAGATTCCGGGCCTCACCCCTCTCTGTTTAGTCTGCCTCTGCTTAAGTCCTGCAGCTTGCAAGCTGATTTTGCTTCATTGAGCTCATTTAAGCTGTTGCGTCAACTATAGGTCCTGGGGGTCCTGGGGGGGGGGGGTCCTGGGGGTGGTGGTACTGAGGGAGGGGGTCCTGGGGTGTCCTGGGGGTGGTGGTAGTGAGGGAGGGTGTCCTGGGGGTGGTGGTAGTGAGGGAGGGTGTCCTGGGGTGTCCTGGGGGTGGTGGTAGTGAGGGAGGGTGTCCTGGGGTGTCCTGGGGGTGGTGGTAGTGAGGGAGGGTGTCCTGGGGTGTCCTGGGGTGTCCTGGGGGTGGTGGTAGTGAGGGAGGGTGTCCTGGGTGTCCTGGGGGTGGTGGTAGTGAGGGAGGGTGTCCTGGGGTGTCCTGGGGGTGGTGGTAGTGAGGGAGGGGGTCCTGGGGTGTCCTGGGGGTGGTGGTAGTGAGGGAGGGGGTCCTGGGGTGTCCTGGGGTGTCCTGGGGTGTCCTGGGGGGGTGGTAGTAAGGGAAAGGGTCCTGGGGTGTCCTGGGGTGTCCTGGAGGTGGTGGTACTGAGGGAGGGGGTCCTGGGGTGTCCTGGGGTGGTGGTAGTGAGGGAGGGGGTCCTGGGGTGTCCTGGGGGTGGTGGTAGTGAGGGAGGGTGTCCTGGGGTGTCCTGGGGGTGGTGGTAGTGAAGGAGGGGGTCCTGGGGTGTCCTGGGGTGTCCTGGAGGTGGTGGTAGTGAGGGAGGGGGTCCTGGGGTGTCCTGGGGTGGTGGTAGTGAGGGAGGGGGTCCTGGGGTGTCCTGGGGGTGGTGGTAGTGAGGGAGGGTGTCCTGGGGTGTCCTGGGGGTGGTGGTAGTGAGGGAGGGGGTCCTGGGGTGTCCTGGGGTGTCCTGGGGGTGGTGGTAGTGAGGGAGGGTGTCCTGGGGTGTCCTGGGGGTGGTGGTAGTGAGGGAGGGGGTCCTGGGGTGTCCTGGGGGTGGTGGTAGTGAGGGAGGGGGTCCTGGGGTGTCCTGGGGTGTCCTGGGGTGTCCTGGGGTGTCCTGGGGTGGTGGTAGTGAGGGAGGGGGTCCTGGGGTGTCCTGGGGTGGTGGTAGTTAGGGAGGGTGTCCTGGGGTGTCCTGGGGTGTCCTGGGGTGTTCTGGGGGTGGTGGTAGTGAGGGAGGGTGTCCTGGGGTGTCCTGGGGTGTCCTGGGGTGTCCTGGGGGTGGTGGTAGTGAGGGAGGGGGTCCTGGGGTGTCCTGGGGGTGGTGGTAGTGAGGGTGGGTGTCCTGGGGTGTCCTGGGGGTGGTGGTAGTGAGGGAGGGTGTCCTGGGGTGTCCTGGGGGTGGTGGTAGTGAGGGAGGGGGTCCTGGGGTGTCCTGGGGGTGGTGGTAGTGAGGGAGGGGGTCCTGGGGTGTCCTGGGGGTGGTGGTAGTGAGGGAGGGTGTCCTGGGGTGTCCTGGGGGTGGTGGTAGTGAGGGAGGGGGTCCTGGGGTGTCCTGGGGGTGGTGGTAGTGAGGGAGGGTGTCCTGGGGTGTCCTGGGGGTAGTGGTAGTGAGGGAGGGTGTCCTGGGGTGTCCTGGGGGTGGTGGTAGTGAGGGAGGGGGTCCTGGGGTGTCCTGGGGTGGTGGTAGTGAGGGAGGGGGTCCTGGGGTGTCCTGGGGGTGGTGGTAGTGAGGGAGGGTGTCCTGGGGTGTCCTGGGGGTGGTGGTAGTGAGGGAGGGGGTCCTGGGGTGTCCTGGGGTGGTGGTAGTGAGGGAGGGGGTCCTGGGGTGTCCTGGGGGTGGTGGTAGTGAGGGAGGGTGTCCTGGGGTGTCCTAGGGTGTCCTGGGGGTGGTGGTAGTGAGGGAGGGTGTCCTGGGGTGTCCTGGGGGTGGTGGTAGTGAGGGAGGGGGTCCTGGGGTGTCCTGGGGGTGGTGGTAGTGAGGGAGGGGGTCCTGGGGTGTCCTGGGGGTGGTGGTAGTGAGGGAGGGGGTCCTGGGGTGCCCTGGGGTGTCCTGGGGTGTCCTAGGGGTGGTGGTAGTGAGGGAGGGTGTCCTGGGGTGTCCTGGGGTGTCCTGGGGGTGGTGGTAGTGACGGAGGGTGTCCTGGGGTGTCCTGGGGTGTCCTGGGGGTGGTGGTAGTGAGGGCGGGTGTCCTGGGGTGCCCTGGGGGTGGTGGTAGTGAGGGAGGGGGTCCTGGGGTGTCCTGGGGGTGGTGGTAGTGAGGGAGGGTGTCCTGGGGTGTCCTGGGGGTGGTGGTAGTGAGGGAGGGTGTCCTGGGGTGTCCTGGGGTGTCGTGGGGGTGGTGGTAGTGAGGGAGGGGGTCCTGGGGTGTCCTGAGGGTGGTGGTAGTGAGGGAGGGGGTCCTGGGGTGCCCTGGGGTGTCCTGGGGTGCCCTGGGGTGTACTGGGGGTGGTGGTAGTGAGGGAGGGGGTCCTCGGGTGTCCTGGGGGTGGTGGTAGTGAGGGAGGGTGTCCTGGGGTGTCCTGGGGTGTCCTGGGGTGTCCTGGGGGTGGTGGTAGTGAGGGAGGGGGTCCTGGGGTGTCCTGGGGTGTCCTGGGGGTGGTGGTAGTGAGGGAGGGTGTCCTGGGGTGTCCTGGGGGTGGTGGTAGTGAGGGAGGGTGTCCTGGGGTGTCCTGGGGTGTCCTGGGGGGTGGTGGTAGTGAGGGAGGGTGTCCTGGGGTGTCCTGGAAGGTCCTGGGGGTGGTGGTAGTGAGGGAGGGGGTCCTGGGGTGTCCTGGGGGTGGTGGTAGTGAGGGAGGGTGTCCTGGGGTGTCCTGGGGGTGTCGTGGGGGTGGTGGTAGTGAGGGAGGGGGTCCTGGGGTGTCCTGGGGGTGGTGGTAGTGAGGGAGGGGGTCCTGGGGTGTCCTGGGGGTGGTGGTAGTGAGGGAGGGTGTCCTGGGGTGTCCTGGGGTGTCCTGGGGGTGGTGGTAGTGAGGGAGGGGGTCCTGGGGTGTACTGGGGGTGGTGGTAGTGAGGGAGGGTGTCCTGGGGTGTCCTGGGGTGTCCTGGGGGTGGTGGTAGTGAGGGAGGGTGTCCTGGGGTGTCCTGGGGTGTCCTGGGGGTGGTGGTAGTGAGGGAGGGTGTCCTGGGGTGTCCTGGGGTGTCCTGGGGGTGGTGGTAGTGAGGGAGGGTGTCCTGGGGTGTCCTGGGGTGTCCTGGGGTGTCCTGGGGTGTCCTGGGGGTGGTGGTAGTGAGGGAGGGTGTCCTGGGGTGTCCTGGGGGTGGTGGTAGTGAGGGAGGGGGTCCTGGGGTGTCCTGGGGGTGGTGGTAGTGAGGGAGGGTGTCCTGGGGTGTCCTGGGGGTGGTGGTAGTGAGGGAGGGGGTCCTGGGGTGTCCTGGGGGTGGTGGTAGTGAGGGAGGGGGTCCTGGGGTGTCCTGGGGGTGTTGTAGTGAGGGAGGGCGTCCTGGGGTGTCCTGGGGGTGGTGGTAGTGAGGGAGGGGGTCCTGGGGTGTCCTGGGGTGTCCTGGGGGTGGTGGTAGTGAGGGAGGGTGTCCTGGGGTGTCCTGGGGGTGGTGGTAGTGAGGGAGGGTGTCCTGGGGTGTCCTGGGGGTGGTGGTACTGAGGGAGGGTGTCCTGGGGTGTCCTGGGGGTGGTGGTAGTGAGGGAGGGGGTCCTGGGGTGTCCTGGGGGTGGTGGTAGTGAGGGAGGGGGTCCTGGGGTGTCCTGGGGTGTCCTGGGGGTGGTGGTAGTGAGGGAGGGTGTCCTGGGGTGTCCTGGGGGTGGTGGTAGTGAGGGAGGGTGTCCTGGGGTGTCCTGGGGTGTCCTGGGGGTGGTGGTAGTGAGGGAGGGTGTCCTGGGGTGTCCTGGGGGTGGTGGTAGTGAGGGAGGGTGTCCTGGGGTGTCCTGGGGTGTCCTGGGGGTGGTGGTAGTGAGGGAGGGTGTCCTGGGGTGTCCTGGGGTGTCCTGGGGGTGGTGGTAGTGAGGGAGGGTGTCCTGGGGTGTCCTGGGGTGTCCTGGGGGTGGTGGTAGTGAGGGAGGGGGTCCTGGGGTGTCCTGGGGGTGGTGGTAGTGAGGGAGGGGGTCCTGGGGTGTCCTGGGGGTGGTGGTAGTGAGGGAGGGTGTCCTGGGGTGTCCTGGGGGTGGTGGTAGTGAGGGAGGGTGTCCTGGGGTGTCCTGGGGTGTCCTGGGGGTGGTGGTAGTGAGGGAGGGGGTCCTGGGGTGTCCTGGGGGTGGTGGTAGAGAGGGAGGGGGTCCTGGGGTGTCCTGGGGGTGGTGGTAGTGAGGGAGGGTGTCCTGGGGTGTCCTGGGGGTGGTGGTAGTGAGGGAGGGGGTCCTGGGGTGTCCTGGGGGTGGTGGTAGTGAGGGAGGGTGTCCTGGGGTGTCCTGGGGGTGGTGGTAGTGAGGGAGGGGGTCCTGGGGTGTCCTGGGGGTGGTGGTAGTGAGGGAGGGGGTCCTGGGGTGTCCTGGGGGTAGTGGTAGTGAGGGAGGGGGTCCTGGGGTGTCCTGGGGGGTCCTGGGGGTGGTGTTAGTGAGGGAGGGTGTCCTGGGGTGTCCTGGGGGTGGTGTTAGTGAGGGAGGGTGTCCTGGGGTGTCCTGGGGGTGGTGGTAGTGAGGGAGGGTGTCCTGGGGTGTCCTGGGGGTGGTGGTAGTGAGGGAGGGGGTCCTGGGGTGTCCTGGGGGTGTTGTAGTGAGGGAGGGTGTCCTGGGGTGTCCTGGGGGTGGTGGTAGTGAGGGAGGTGTCCTGGGGTGTCCTGGGGGTGGTGGTAGTGAGGGAGGGTGTCCTGGGGGTGGTGGTAGTGAGGGTGGGTGTCCTGGGGTGTCCTGGGGGTGGTGGTAGTGAGAGAGGGGGTCCTGGGGTGTCCTGGGGGTGGTGGTAGTGAGGGAGGGGGTCCTGGGGTGTCCTGGGGTGTCCTGGGGGTGCTGGTATCTGGGGCTCACCCAGCAGTGTGGGTGCACTAACTTATCACAGAGCTCTGATACCTCTCATAGTGACGCCACTCCTCGTATCCCAACACATGAAAGTGTTCATTTTTGCTTCATTTGAACATGAAGGGAAGACATCTTCCAACTCCTGAAAATGAGAGAGACTCAGGAGTGGTCATACCTTGGGATCTATCACCAGAATCCCCACATCAGCAGGATAACGAGGGCAGGATATACAATAATATTGAGTACGCAGCACCGACATGGAAGCCCCACGGGCCTAAAGCAGCAAGAAACATGACTAGAAAATGTCCTCAAATTGGGAGCCGGTCGGTCGAGCGGATAGCACGCTGGACTTGTGATCCTGTGGTCCTGGGTTCGATCCCAGGCGCCGGCGAGAAACAATAGGCAGAGTTTCTTTCACCCTATGCCCCTGTTACCTAGCAGTAAAATAGGTACCTGGGTGTTAGTCAGCTGTCACGGGCTGCTTCCTGGGGGTGGAGGCCTGGTCGAGGACCGGGCCGCGGGGACACTAAAGCCCCGAAATCATCTCAAGATAACCTCAAGATGCAACGCGACTCGTTGCTGAGCTGTGAGGAAAGACTGAGGGAACTGAACCTCTATACACTGTAGGAAAGTAGCATTAGAGCAGACATGATAGCGACATCCAAGATACCACAGGAAGGATTGGCAAAGTAGATATAGAACAATGTCCATATTGAGGAACGAGAGGATATAATTGGAAATTGGACCCATATTATTGTTGTTGTTTAAGATTCGCTACTTGGAACAAAAAGTTCCAAGTAGCACGGGCTATGGTGAGCCCGTAGTGGACTTAAGGAGCCACAGAGATGTGTTAAAGGCTTCCAATCAGACTAGACGAGGAAGGTGTTGATGCTAATATAATGGACAAACTTTAAATGTAAATATATTAAAATTGAGTGAAATTAATTACTGCATTGAGTTAATGATTGTCGATATTAAGAGTACATGCTCGACACTGTAAGCACAACTAGGTGAGTACACACACACACACACACACACACACACACACACACACACACACACACACACACACACACACACACTGCATATTTTTGGATTGTCAGAAAGCCTTTGATACAGTGCCACACAAGAGGCTAGTGCGAAAGTTGGAGATGCAGGCTGGAGTGAGAGGGAAGGTACTCCGGTGGATAGAGGAGTACCTAAGCAACAGGAGACAACGAGTCAGTGTGAGGGGTGAGGTCTCAGATTGGCGAGACGTTACAAGTGGAGTCCCGCAGGGGTCAGTCCTTGGACCTATACTGTTTCTGGTATATGTAAATGATCTCCCAGAGGGTATAGATTCGTTCCTCTCAATGTTTGCCGACGATGCAAAAATTATGAGGAGGATTGAAACAGAGGATGATAGTAGGAGGCTACAAGATGACCTGGATAGACTGAGTGAATGGTCCAACAAATGGCTGTTGAAGTTCAATCCGAGTAAATGCAAAGTAATGAAACTAGGCAGTGGAAACAGGAGGCCAGGCACAGGATACAGAATAGGAGATGAAGTACTTAATGAAACAGACAGAGAGAAAGATCTAGGAGTTGATATCACACCAAACCTGTCTCCTGAAGCCCACATAAAGAGAATAACGTCTGCGGCATATGCGAGGCTGGCTAACATCAGAACGGCGTTCAGGAACCTGTGTAAGGAATCATTCAGAATCTTGTTCACCACATATGTAAGACCAATCCTGGAGTATGCGGCCCCAGCATGGAGCCCGTACCTTGTCAAGCACAAGACGAAGCTGGAAAAAGTCCAAAGGTATGCCACTAGACTAGTCCCAGAACTAAGAGGCATGAGTTACGAGGAAAGGCTGCGGGAAATGCACCTTACGACACTGGAAGACAGAAGAGTAAGGGGAGACATGATCACTACCTACAAAATTCTCAGAGGAATTGACAGGGTAGATAAGGATAAACTTTTTAACACTGGTGGTACGCGAACAAGGGGACACAGGTGGAAACTGAGTACCCACATGAGCCA
Source organism: Procambarus clarkii (assembly GCF_040958095.1). Classification (NCBI taxonomy): domain Eukaryota; kingdom Metazoa; phylum Arthropoda; class Malacostraca; order Decapoda; family Cambaridae; genus Procambarus; species Procambarus clarkii. The sequence continues at coordinate 14,029,134 of NC_091161.1, read as the reverse complement.
CAGAGACGTTAGAAGGAACTTCTTCAGTGTCAGAGTAGTTAGTAAATGGAATGCATTAGGCAGTGATGTGGTGGAGGCTGACTCCATACACAGTTTCAAGTGTACATATGATAGAGCCCAATAGGCTCAGGAACCTGTACACCAGTTGATTGACAGTTGAGAGGCGGGACCAAAGAGCCAGAGCTCAACCCCCACAAGCACAACTAGGTGAATACAACTAGGTAAGTACATCTAGTGTATATATGTGTGTGTGTGTACTCACCTAGATGTGCTTACAGGTCGAGCTAGGCCCCAGCCCCGCCTTATATTAAGGCAATGACGCAATTCTCACGCTTGTGTGACCTCAATTATTTCATAATTACATTTAAAACTTTGAATCGAATTAGCTTCAACGACTTATGCGCCTAACCAGTTCCACTTATTAACAACTCTTAACACTGAAAAAGTTCTTTCTGACGCCTCTATGTCTCATTTGCGTCACCAGTTTCTGTCTGTGACTCTTCGGTCAGTAGCTCCTGGCTTTGAACTAGGCTGCTTTGTCTATTTTGTTAATTTTCCTTAGAATCTTCAATGTTGTTATGTCTCTACTCATGTCAGTCGTGTGTGTGTGTGTGTGTGTGTGTGTGTGTGTGTGTGTGTGTGTGTGTATGTGTGTGTGTGTGTGTGTGTGTGTGTGTGTGTGTGTGTGTGTGTGTGTGTGTGTATGTGTGTGTGTGTGTGTGTGTGTGTGTGTGTGTGTGTGTGTGTGTGTGTGTGTGTGTGTGTGTGTGTGGGTGTGTGTGTGGGTGTGTGTGTGTGTGTGTGTGTGTGTGGGTGTGTGTGTGGGTGTGTGTGTGTGTGTGTGTGGGTGTGTGTGTGTGTGTGTGGGTGTGTGTGTGTGTGTGTGTGTGTGTGGGTGTGTGTGTGTGTGTGTGTGTGTGTGTGTGTGTGTGTGTGTGTGTGTGTGTGTGTGTGTGTGTGTGTGTGTGTGTGTGTGTGTGTGTGTGTGTGTGTGGGTGTGTGTGTGTGTGTGTGTGTGTGTGTGTGCGTGTGTGTGTGTGTGTGTGTGTGTGTGTGTGTGTGTGTGTGTGTGTACTCACCTAATTGTACTCACCTAATTGTGCTTGCGGGGGTTGAGCTCTGGGTCTTTGGTCCCGCCTCTCAACCGTCAATCAACTGGTGTACAGATTCCTGAGCCTATTGGGCTCTATCATATCTACATTTGAAACTGTGTATGGAGTCAGCCGCCACCACATCACTTCCTAATGCATTCCGTTTACTAACTACTCTGACACTGAAAAAGTTCTTTCTAACGTCTCTGTGGCTCATTTGGGTACTCAGCTTCCACCTGTGTCCCCTTGTTCGCGTCCCTCCATTGTTGAATAGTTCATCCTTGTTTACCCGGTCGATTCCCCTGAGGATTTTGTAGGTTGTGATCATGTCCCCCCTTACTCTTCTGTCTTCCAGTGTCGTAAGGTGCATTTCCCGCAGCCTTTCCTCATAACTCATGCCTCTTAGTTCTGGGACTAGTCTAGTGGCATACCTTTGGACTTTTTCCAGCTTCGTCTTGTGCTTGACAAGGTACGGGCTCCATGCTGGGGCCGCATACTCCAGGATTGGTCTTACATATGTGGTGTACAAGATTCTGAATGATTCCTTACACAGGTTCCTGAACGCCGTTCTGATGTTAGCCAGCCTCGCATATGCCGCAGACGTTATTCTCTTTATGTGGGCTTCAGGAGACAGGTTTGGTGTGATATCAACTCCTAGATCTTTCTCTCTGTCTGTTTCATTAAGTACTTCATCTCCTATTCTGTATCCTGTGCCTGGCCTCCTGTTTCCACTGCCTAGTTTCATTACTTTGCATTTACTCGGGTTGAACTTCAACAGCCATTTGTTGGACCATTCACTCAGTCTATCCAGGTCATCTTGTAGCCTCCTACTATCATCCTCTGTTTCAATCCTCCTCATAATTTTTGCATCGTCGGCAAACATTGAGAGGAACGAATCTATACCCTCTGGGAGATCATTTACATATACCAGAAACAGTATAGGTCCAAGGACTGACCCCTGCGGGACTCCACTTGTAACGTCTCGCCAATCTGAGACCTCACCCCTCACACTGACTCGTTGTCTCCTGTTGCTTAGGTACTCCTGTATCCACCGGAGTACCTTCCCTCTCACTCCAGCCTGCATCTCCAACTTTCGCACTAGCCTCTTGTGTGGCACTGTATCAAAGGCTTTCTGACAATCCAAAAATATGCAGTCTGCCCACCCTTCTCTTTCTTGCCTTATTTTTGTTGCCTGGTCGTAGAATTCAAGTAACCCTGTGAGGCAGGACCTGCCATCCCTGAACCCATGTTGATGCTGTGTTACAAAGTTCCTTCGCTCCAGATGCTCCACTAGTTTTCTTCGCACAATCTTCTCCATCAGCTTGCATGGTATGCAGGTTAGGGACACTGGCCTGTAGTTCAGTGCCTCCTGTCTATCCCCTTTCTTGTATATCGGGACTACGTTAGCTGCTTTCCAAATATCTGGCAGTTCCCCTGTTGCCAGTGATTTGTTATACACTATGGAGAGTGGTAGGCTCAGTTCTCTTGCTCCTTCCTTTAGAACCCAAGGGGAGATTCCATCTGGGCCTATAGCCTTCGTCACGTCCAATTCTAGTAAACACTTCCTTACTTCCCCGCTGGTAATCTCAAACTCTTCCAGTGGTTCCTGGTTAGCTATTCCCTCACTTACCTCTGGAATTTCTCCTTGCTCTAAGGTGAAGACCTCCTGGAATTTCTTATTCAATTCCTCACACACTTCCTTGTCATTTGTAGTGAATCCTTCCGCCCCTATCCTTAATCTCATAACCTGTTCCTTTACTGTTGTTTTTCTCCTAATGTGGCTATGCAACAATTTAGGCTGAGTCTTTGCCTTGCTTGCGATGTCATTTTCGTATTGTCTTTCTGCCTCTCTTCTCATCCTAACATATTCATTCCTGGCATTCTGGTATCTTTCTCTGCTCTCCAGTGTCCTGTTATTCCTATAGTTTCTCCATGCCCTTTTACTTTGCTGCTTAGCTAGCCTACATCTCTGATTAAACCATGGGTTTCTCATCTTCATTTCTCTGTTTTCCTTTTGGACTGGGACAAACTTGTTTGCTGCGTCCTTGCACTTCTGCGTGATGCAGTCCATCATATCTTGGGCCGTCTTTTCCCTGAGCTCTGTTTCCCATGCTATATCTGTTAGGAATTTTCTTATCTCCTAACTTTTTTTTTTTTTTTTTTTTTTGTGTGTGTGTGTGTGTGTGTGTGTATGTGTGTGTGTGTGTGTGTGTGTGTGTGTGTGTGTGTGTGTGTGTGTGTGTGTGTGTGTGTGTGTGTGTGTGTGTGTGTGTGTGTGTGTGTGTGTGTGTGTGTGTGTGTGTGTGCGTGCGTGCGTGTGTGTGTGTGCGTGTGTGTGTGTGTGTGTGTGTGTGTGTGTGTGTGTGTGTGTGTGTGTGTGTGTGTGTGTGTGTGTGTGTGTGTGTGTGTGTGTGTGTGTGTGTGTGTGTGTGTGTGTGTGTGCGTGCGTGCGTGTGTGTGTGTGCGTGTGTGTGTGTGTGTGTGTGTGTGTGTGTGTGTGTGTGTGTGTGTGTGTGTGTGTGTGTGTGTGTGTGTGTGTGTGTGTGTGTGTGTGTGTGTGTGTGTGTAATTACCTAAGTGTAAACGCACACACACACATTTACAATGAGAAAGCTGAAGCAGTTAAAATTCCTGATTTCTGGAGAGGACACTATGGGGAACTTCGAAATTTCTTTAATGAATTTGATTGGAAAGACTTGCTGTTAGACGAAAAAGTAAATGAGATGTATTTCACGTTTTCTGAAACATACGATGAAGGCACAAAACAATATACCAAAACAGAGATACAGTGCCAGAAAACAGGATTGGTTCAACAGAAATTGTGAAAGGGGGCCAGAGAGGAAATGACAAGAAAATGGGTTCAATATAGGAAGAGACCAAACCCACACACACACCAGTACTACAAGCAAATAAGAAACAATTACTCAACAGTGATGAGAGAGGCAAAAAGGAACTTTGACAAAGGTATAAACTTTTCTATAAATTCATTAAAAGCAAGCTGCATGTCAAGGATAAAATCCAGAGATTGAGAACGGGGGAACAGGACTACCGAGAATGAAATAGAAATGTGTGAAACGCTAAATGAACAATTCCAAAGTGCGTCTGTGCAAAATGAGGATTTCAGAGAGCCGGAGCAAACACCAATCCCAGAACACGCCCTAGAATACACAGAGGCATCTCAAACCCAAGTGGAACAGTTACTCAAGGAACTAGGACGAAATAACGCAGTTAGACCTGATAGAGTTTCACCCTGGGTGCTGAGAGAATGTGCAACTGAGCTGAGCATTCCACTCCAATAAATATTCCAAACATCCGTGTGCACAGGACTCTGAGCAGATATATAGAAGACAAACATAGTATCAATCTACAAAAATAGCAGCAGAGAAAACCTCTAAATAATAGACCATAAATGACTCTACAAGAGATTAACTATGAAGCCTAACAGGTCATTATTCCTGTCTGAGAAAACGCGAGGGGCGCCCCCTGGAAGGGACGTGGGGTCTTCGCAAGGGCCCCGCGGTAGAGGATCAGGGGAACCTAGATCACAGTACCGACGCCAAGAGGCCAGGGGGGCCCTCCATCAATGGCGGAGACTAGTCCCTGGCTAGGGACTGTACTACAGTAAGGCCGCCTGCCCAGAGTAGCGACAATACATGAGGCTAGCAACAGCCCCTTCTATGTATACCAACCCTGAAGCCCTCTATGTATACTGCCCCGGAAGCCCCCTGTGTATACCAGCCCCAGAAACCCCCGCCCCTGCATGTAAGCAAATTTTCCGAAGGAATCTATTATTCTGGGCATAGATGAAAGTATACAAAGTATTATTTTTTACGATAGATAACACACAAACACGTGACCAATTGACGTGATTTATGACAGGCAAATAATGCAAAAGAGACGGGATACGAGACCATTGGACTTGGGTGATCATGGTTGACAGTCAGACGAAGTTCACTGCAAATTATCTCAAGCCTATCATCACCCAATATAGAGGGAGGGAGGGAGGGAGGGAGCCGGTCGGCCGAGCGGACAGCACGCTGGACTTGTGATCCTGTGGTTCTGGGTTCGATTCCAGGCTCCGGCGAGAAACAATGGGCAGGAGTTTCTTTCACCCTATGCCCCTGTTACCTAGCAGTATAATAGGTACCTGGGTGTTAGTCATCTGTCACGGGTTGCTTCCTGGAGGTGGAGGCCTGGTCGAGGACCGGGCCGCAGGGACACTAAAAGCCCCGAAATCATCTCAAGATAACCCAGGAAATATCTGCTATCAGAACGATAACAAACTCTGTTTTCAGACAACACTCAGCCCCTTTGTTTAAATCCCTAAACATGCTAAACATAACCTCACTCCACACATTCTCTTATCTCATTTACATTTACAAAACCTTGTTTCTAAATGCAAACCCTAAAATCTGAAACTCTCCTTTGACATATGTAACAGAACCCATTATCACCACACCAGGAGTAAATATCTCTTTGATATCCCCAGAGTCAAACTTAATCTGTGTAAACACTCTATGTAAATAAAGGAACCTAGTCTATGGAACTCTCTAACGAGTTGAAAAGTTTTCCAACTTTTGCCTTATTCAAAACTAAAACTAAAAAGTACCTAATTTCATCTTCAAAGTTTCCTACCCAATGCTTTAAAGCATTTTAAATTAAAAGTTTAAATTTAAATTCGCACTTGAGATATATACAAGAGTTATTACATTCTTGTAGAGCCACTAGTACGCGTAGCGTTTCGGGCAAGTCCTTAATCCTATGGTCCCTGGAATACGATCCCCTGCCGCGAAGAATCGTTTTTTCATCCAAGTACACATTTTACTGTTGCGTTAAACAGAGGCTACAGTTAAGGAATTGCGCCCAGTAAATCCTCCCCGGCCAGGATACGAACCCATGACATAGCGCTCGCGGAACGCCAGGCGAGTGTCTTACCACTACACCACGGAGACTGCACTTGTATCTAGCGCTATCCAATCCCCTAATATATGTACCTAAGCCATACAACTATCTTTGTATGGCTACTTATTTATCTTTGGCAAATTTTTTTTACAATGTACCAGTTAATTTTTATTTTTGATAAATGACCTACTTGAAATTAAGAAGGATTAAATTAGATTATAAGGACCTGCCCGGAACGCTCTGCGTATTAGTGGCTTTACAAGAATGTAAAAGCATCAATGCTATGTACTCACATAAACCCAATGTACCTTCTTGTATATAAATAAATAAATACATAAATAAATTAATAAATATATACAATAACTGCTACTCACAAGAGAAAACGTATAGATTTGCAACCAAAGAAAATGGTAAATATTACCATTTTGCTTATGGTAAACTATAGCAATAAAGAATGATGGTAGCAGGCGAATAACCAGTTAAACTTCTTCCAATTGTCTCATTGGGTCAAACTTGCCGATTCTCTCCTTTTTACAGCAACTTGCAGACATGTTTACGAAGCTTCTCACATCACAAGATATAGGTCGAACAATATTGTAAATCAGCTAATCACACCGATTAAAATCAGTAACCAGGAGACATGGGATTAGGAGGGTAGAAATAGCCTAAGCTACTCTATCCCTTTGAGATGTATCTCTTTCTTATCTCAATAAACGAACTTGAACTTGAGACAGAGGATTAAATATCATAGTAACCCCCCCTTTATCAAACTTAATTTATTGAATACACTTTAATACAGTGATAGTTCTGAGCTGGGAATCGGTAGTCAGTTATCATAGAGGCTCCTGGACCTTACAAAGCTCTTGTAGAACACCTGGACCGGACTCTAGAGCGCTCGTAGAGCCCTCTAGTATGGCGTAGAGTACTAGAGGTATAGAACACCTCGACCGGACTCTAGAGCGCTCGTAGAGCCCTCTAGTATGGCGTAGAGTACTAGAGGTATAGAACACCTAGACCGGACTCTAGAGCGCCCGTAGAGCCCTCTAGTATGGCGTAGAGTACTAGAAGTATAGAACACCTAGACCGGACTCTAGAGCGCTCGTAGAACCCTCTAGTATGGCGTAGAGTACTAGAAGTATAGAACACCTAGACCGGACTCTAGAGCGCTCGTAGAGCCCTCTAGTATGGCGTAGAGTACTAGAAGTATAGAACACCTCGACCGGACTCTAGAGCGCTCGTAGAGCCCTCTAGTATGACGTAGAGTATATAGAGCATAATAAGTCTCCACCACCAACCTTGTAACACTAAAATTGGTGAGAGAAGAACAGATGATGGAACATAAACTGCTTATCTCGTTGATAAGAACAAATGATAAAATGCTTTACGGTCCGGGTAGTACACTCGGGTTTGTTCTAGACGCTCACTCCAGAATTCCGGGTTCGAATGCCAGGCGGGACAGAAATGGTTGGGCACGTTGCTTTCCACCTAATGCATCTGTTCACCCAGCAATGAGTAGGTACTGAGGAGTTAGTCAGCTTCTTGGTGGGTTCCATCCTGGGCGGGGTCAGTAATTCGACCTTGGAGGGTTATCTTGAGATGATTTCGGGGCTTAGTGTCCCCGCGGGCCGGTCCTCGACCAGGCCTCCACCCCCAGGAAGCAGCCCGTGACAGCTGACTAACACTCAGGTACCTATTTTACTGCTAGGTAACAGGGGCATAGGGTGAAAGAAACTCTGCCCATTGTGTCTCGCCGGCGCCCGGGATCGAACCCGGGACTACAGGATCACAAGTCCAGTGTGCTGTTCGCTCGGCCGGGTAGCACTAGATATAATGCAATGTTAAAGCAACATGGTAGAAAACTATAAAGATGAAATTAGGTACTTTTTGGTTTTATTTTTGAATAAGTCAAAAGTTGGACAGCTTTTCAATTCATTAGGGAGTGAGTTCCATAGACTGGATCCCTTTATTTGCAAAGAGTGTTTACATAGATTAAGTTTGACTCTGGGGATATCAAAGAGATATTTATGTCTGGTGTGGTGATAATGGGTCCAATTACATCTGTCCAGGGAGAGTTTCAGAACAGGGTTTGCACTTAAGAAAAGGGTTTTGTAAATTGGCACAAGAGAATGTATGGAGTGAGATTATGTTTAGCATGTTTAAGGATTTAAACACGGGAGCTGAGTGTTGTCTGAAAGCAGAATTTGTTATTGTCCTGAAAGCAGACTTTTACTGGGTGATGATAGGCTTGAGGTAGTTTGTAGAGGTTGAACCCCAAGAACAGATACCATAAGTAAGATAGGGATAGATAAGTGCATAATATAGAGATGAGAGCAGAGTTAGGTACATAATATCTGATCTTAGAGAGTATACCAACTGTTTTAGAAACTTTTTTAGTTATGTTTTGTATGTGGGTGATGAAGTTGAGTCTCTTGTCTAAGTACAGTGTGGGAACCGACCTGTGAGATTTATATTTATTTAATTTATATAAATTTATATTTACGTTAATTTATATACTTCGATAGCAATTTGTATAATGATAAGTGGACTGTATTTCTGCAATAATCTCATAATCTCACAAATCGATCCTCTACACATTAGGGGGGTTTATATTTATATGTATGCAGCCAATCAAACTACAGTAACTACATACATTGAAGAGGTTCCTTATCTTATAGTACAGCAGGTTAGTCCACCAGGTATAACTAGGGTGTAGACACCAAATTATCCTCTTTGAGGTAGCTTCCATATCACCCAGTAACTGGTGCACAAATCTTGCATCCTCGTCTTGACCTTTAGTATGAGGCGATTTCGCGTTCTAACCGGGTCACCCTATATAATGACATTAATGGCCACTAATGATAGATAATGGGTTTCGGAAAGAACACTTAACTTGATTTGTTGACAGCGTGTTGACAGATGGTACACCTTTGGTATCCATAACACTACGTCCAAGTAAAATTAACAGGAGCCGAATTTGCTCCCGTGTGAGCCTCTGGTCTCTATATAAACAACAATGGCTGCCCTCCTTCCTCCACTCTGACGCCTGGCTTACATTGTCCAGATTTCAGAACGTGATAGAAGGGTCACATTTACTCTACTTTAATATTGATAATTAAGTTAATTTATATAAGATGTTTTTATGATGGTAAAGTCCAAAGACTAATGTATTTAAGAACAATTCCCAGCAGAATAGCTGGTGAATTATAATAGTATGTGGTGATGATATCCCGTTTTCTTTAGATGGTAATTCCACTACAAGTTACGTTTTCTATGGGTAACTTGTTGGTAATACAGCTATTATCTGTATGATTATTAAATGGTGTCGGATTTTCCGACATAATTCCCCAGGGGCTGCTCACGGGTCGAAGTCCTATTTAGAACAGACGAACACCGATACTCCTCCTTCGAATTATTAGATTAATTTGATGTTAGTAGTTAGTAATCACACATTTGTGCGTCTGTTCGTACAGGACGGATGTCCCGTATTAGAGTTGCAGGGGTTAGAAGTCTAATGCGATTTCATTTCCCTGTCAACTCTTGAAAGGCTAATATTCAAGCCTTATTACATATTATTTAACCCAGAAGACTGAATGTGATCAAGTACTACAGTCAAGTATGATTCAGGGACTGCAGTGAGATCAGTGACATTAGATATAACTTGAAGTTTCTTCAGATAACTGGTCACTGATATATAAACACTGAGGCCCATGGAATACATCTTGATTAAATAATAAATGTATCAAATCAGTCATCAGATTTATTGGGGTTTAATTTAGTTAATTGTTTCAGAAGATTGAATAGCTCATCATTAAAGTAAAGTATGGTTCTGAGACTGCAGTGGGTCCAGTGACATTGGTCGCAGTGACTTGTAGCTGTTTTAGGCTACTGTTCACTGATTTGCCACTGAGGCCTCATGAACTCTTCTTCAGCTTTATATGATGATACTAACATCAACCTCTGTTGGTATAGTCAACTGTAATCTCCTTAGTATAATGCTACTGGAGAAATATAATCAGCTGACAAATTTAGATTTCTATTGGTATTGTTTATCTGCAGGCATAGGTCTCCTCAGGCTTGTTACTGGGCCTGAGATTAATTTACCTCCTGCAGAGTTTAACATGGTTATACCCTGATATTTAGTAGGGCTACCAATGAATCGATGGCAATAGTCTGTCCCTACAAGGAGACCGAAGTCGGTGAGGTGATCAGACTTAATATTATCTGCCAATTTTATTCCTCTATTTCTCAGGAATTTGGCTGTTGCTCTCAGACCTTGAACTTGTAGGTCTACTGGTATTTTGTCCACCACAATGGCTTGTACTCGACAGACGTACCTGCCTAAGCGTACTGATGGTTGCACCACCTGGTAGACTTGAGGTCCTGCATCTGTTACAAACCCTGAGATGTTGAACGACATCTGGGCTACAGGCCTTAATTGTAATTCATCTGCCAGCTTTTTAGTGATATATGTTCTCTGGGATCCTTGGTCAAACAACCCACGGGTATGGACCTTGGCCCTCTTATTCAGGATGGTAATTTGGGCAGTAGGCAAAGTCGTATTACCTTTAGACTTTGCCGATTGGACACTCTTTGTTTGTTGCACCTTGCAGTACTGTACTGTGGTGGGAATGCTATCTTCCACCTTGGGGTTTGGAGACGTTGTTTTGGTGTCTCTGCACAATGCTGCATGGTGCTGACCTTTGTTACACCTATTACAGGTGTGTAATTGGGTATCACAGTCGTTGATGTTATGTTTCCTGAGGCACCTCGTGCAATGTTGCAAATCTTTGAGTCGCTCAACACGGGCGTCACTATCAGGAAAATTAGGGCAGTGGTACATTGAATGTTTCTCATTGCAGAACAAACATGTTCCATAGCTTCCAGTACCCTTTGGTGTCACGTTCTTGGGTGACACAGTAACTATAGGCTTGGAGGGTCCAACTGCATATACGCCCACACTGCCACTGTTCCACTTTGGTGTTGAATTATATTGTCTAGATTGATTTGGAGTACCTTTGGTACTCTGTGGTTTACTATTATTGGTTTCTGAGGGTTTACTTGGTGGTTTTAATTTGTCATGTGTTCGTAATTGATGAACTACTGACTTTAAACCTTCAGATATTTCATTCATGGATAAGATGCTTTTATTGTAATGAGCACTCATTTGTCTCAATATGTCCCTAGGTATTTTCTCCTGGACAATTATTTTCCAGACCCACTCAGCCCCGTTTGTGTCTGCTGTCAGGCTGAGGGCATTGATCAATGATTCTACCTCCAGCTTGAATACTTGGAGTGAATCAGCTGAAGCCTCCGGTGGGGGTAAATGCAACAGCTCATGAACTAAATGTGATGTTCTTACTTCTGGATCAGCATAATTATCCTTGAGGAGTTTTACTGCCAGATCATAGCCGTCATTAGTTAATCTCAGATGGGATACTACTGTTTTAGCCTCACCTGATAATTGGCCTTGCAAATAAGAGAATTTACTACTCTTTGGTAAAGATTGTTTTGAGTCTACAAGGTCAACGAATTTGTTCCAAAATTCATCCCAATCTTCCTCATCTTTTCCTGAGAAAGTGGGTAAATTAATTGGAGGGAGTCGAACTTCTGCTTGACTCGTATTAGATGCAACTGGTGTTGTTGTTGTTGTTGCCTTGTTCTGGGCAATTAATTTGACATAAGGCTGTAACGTGGCCTGAGTGTGATCTTCATAATTCGCAAGATCAACCATAATGTCGTCTATTTCTGTTTCTGATAAATTGGTGTTGGCAAGTTCAGCCACATATGTTGCTATTTGACATTTGATTTGCTCAAATTTACCTGCAGCTGCTTGATAATAGCTTTCCAGGTCAGCATAATCAACTGTTGATTGTTGTGACAAATCTTCACATTTCTTGATCTGTCTTGTTAAGTGGCCTTTAAGACCTGCAAGGGTTCTTTTCATTCTCCCTGCATTATCCATACTGGCTCGTTGGTGAAGCCTTGTGGGGCTTGTACTTGGGCTGCTCATAATACTGAACAAGCTCTAATGGTAGCCTAGGGTAAATTCTGAACTCACTAGGCAATAATCCTACCTCTACTAGAGGTTAGCACTTAAAATTAATACACATTATATATATGCAATCATACACACTAATGATTTGAGTGATAAACCAGTGTCACTGGAAGTACCTTTAGGTTAGCTCTTCTATATCACCCTAGGATGGTAGAGACACTAATTAATCACTCAAAGGTGTAATGATCATAAGTAAATTATTATATACACAACTCAACTCGAGTTGATAAAAATTACACCCAAAATAGGGTCTGGACCATGCATTAATGGTGTTAGGTTGTTCAATATAGTACAACTGACTATAGTAATAATGGGACTAGGATGAACAATAATAGTTCAACTAGTCAATGGTAATATCCTACCCTGTTGTGGGTTGGCAATTAGTAAATATTATACTGTGATCACTAGTGCAATATATATTAAATAATTCTCTATTTTGGAGAAATAATATACACAATTATTGATAATAGCCTCTTAATTAGCCTCTATGAAACTTCTAATATTATCTAGAAGTATTAAATATTATTAGTGACCTCGCGAAATAAAGTCCACAAAATTCGTAGATAATCTCTCGCGAAATGTAACACCACGAAATCCGTGAACAATCTCGCGAAGACACAGTCACTAGTTTGGCTGGATTCTATATTAGCGCTGTCATTTCACGAAATAACACGCCACCAAATATCTGTGGGTGTGCATGAAACCGCTGACGAAGCTGAACTGGGCTGAGGGAGGCTCCTGAGCTCCCTCGAGGCTACGCTGCCTTCTTGACTGCTGGCTTTGTTTAAATAACACTGCACTAGTATATTTAATGAATCCACTGGTTAACTGGTTCATCCGGTACTAAGATGACCAAATGTGGGTTCACAAGGATCAAATAATCCGTCATCCGGTTCGAAGATGACCAAATAATGTGGGAACCGACCTGTGAGATTTATATTTATTTAATTTATATGAATTTATATTTACGTTAATTTATATACTTCGATAGCAATTTGTATAATGATAAGTGGACTGTATTTCTGCAATAATCTCATAATCTCACAAATCGATCCTCTACACATTAGGGGGGTTTATATTTATATGTATGCAGCCAATCAAACTACAGTAACTACATACATTGAAGAGGTTCCTTATCTTATAGTACAGCAGGTTAGTCCACCAGGTATAACTAGGGTGTAGACACCAAATTATCCTCTTTGAGGTAGCTTCCATATCACCCAGTAACTGGTGCACAAATCTTGCATCCTCGTCTTGACCTTTAGTATGAGGCGATTTCGCGTTCTAACCGGGTCACCCTATATAATGACATTAATGGCCACTAATGATAGATAATGGGTTTCGGAAAGAACACTTAACTTGATTTGTTGACAGCGTGTTGACAGATGGTACACCTTTGGTATCCATAACACTACGTCCAAGTAAAATTAACAGGAGCCGAATTTGCTCCCGTGTGAGCCTCTGGTCTCTATATAAACAACAATGGCTGCCCTCCTTCCTCCACTCTGACGCCTGGCTTACATTGTCCAGATTTCAGAACGTGATAGAAGGGTCACATTTACTCTACTTTAATATTGATAATTAAGTTAATTTATATAAGATGTTTTTATGATGGTAAAGTCCAAAGACTAATGTATTTAAGAACAATTCCCAGCAGAATAGCTGGTGAATTATAATAGTATGTGGTGATGATATCCCGTTTTCTTTAGATGGTAATTCCACTACAAGTTACGTTTTCTATGGGTAACTTGTTGGTAATACAGCTATTATCTGTATGATTATTAAATGGTGTCGGATTTTCCGACATACAGTCCAAGGAATTTTCCATCATTTTTATTGTTAATGTTAACATTGTCTATCTGAAGCTGAATTGCATTTGTTGATTTGCGTCAAAATAAGATGTAGTAGGTCTTATCTATGTTTAGTGTGAGTTTGTTGGTTGACATCCACAAGTGGACTTTTTTTTAATTCATTGTTTACAACATTATTTAGTGTGTGCGGGTTGGGGTCTGAGTAGATGAGGGTAGTATCATCAGCAAACAAAATAGGTTTAAGCATGTTAGAGACATTAGGTAGATCATTGATGTATATAAGAAACAGGAGGGTCCTAGGATGCTGCCCTGTGGCACCCCTACGGTTAGTGGTAGAGTAGGAGAGGTTATATCATTGATGGCTACATATTGTTGTCTGTCACTAAGATAGGATCGGATATAGTTCAGGGCAAGGCCACGGATTCCATAATGGTGGAGTTTAAGTAAGAGGTAATTGTGATTAACAGTGTCAAAGGCCTTTCTCAAGTCAATGAAGAGTCTAATCGGAAAGTCACTTTTGTCTTGGGCTGAGTAGATTAAGTCAAGCGGACTAACAATTGCATTATTGGTACTCTTTTGGGAGCGGAAGACAAACTGACAGGGACTTAGTATGTTGAATTTTACGATATTACGATACAACAGTCTCCGTGGTGTAGTGGTAAGACACTCTCCTGGCGTTCCGCGAGCGCTATGTCATGGGTTCGTATCCTGGCCGGGGAGGATTTACTGGGCGCAATTCCTTAACTGTAGCCTCTGTTTAACGCAACAGTAAAATGTGTACTTGGATGAAAAAACGATTCTTCGCGGCGGGGATCGTATTCCAGGGACCATAGGATTAAGGACTTGCCCGAAACGCTACGCGTACTAGTGGCTCTACAAGAATGTAACAACTCTTCTATATATCTCAATAAAAAAAAAAAAAAAAAAAATAATAATATAGCAGTAGAGCTGTTTGTAAATAAATTTGTTAAATATTTTTGATAATATAGGTAGATTTGATATTGGTCTGTAATTATTTATGTCTGCCGTGTTACCTCCTTTATGAACTTATACTCTTGCTTTTTTAAGGATATCAGGGAAGGCATGACACTCTAGGGATTTATTGAACAGCAGAGCTATGGGTGGTGCAAGGGCATGGGAGGCGCTCCTGTATACAATGGATGGTATTTCACTAATGTTCCCAGCTTTGGTTTTTAGTGAGTGTATGATGGACACAACATCTGACGGGCTGACTGGTGACAGGAGAAGAGAGTTTGGATAGCTGCCTGAGAGATATGTGGTAACATGTGTCTGAGTCTGTGGAATTTTTCGGGCAAGGTTAGCACCAATCGATGAAAAGAAGCTATTAAATTCAGTTGCTGTTTCTATATCTGTTGCAGGTGTATAACCATCCTGGGAGATATTTATCTGGTTATGTGAATGTTGTTTAGCTCCTAGGATGTTAGAGATGGCTCTCCATGTGCTTTTCATGTTGCCTTTTGATCCTTTGAATCTATTCTCATAATAGGAAAGTTTTGCTTTCCTTATTATACTGGTAAGCACTGACGAGTAGCTCTTAACTACTTCCTTTGCAACTAAGCCTATTCATGTTTCTTGTCGATTGCTTTGAGTATGCCATTAGTGAGCCAGGGATTATTAAACCTTTTGTCAGTTACTTGCTTGGTGCGGAGAGGACAATAAGTATTGTAGAAGGCTTAGAATTTGGGAAAGGAAGAGGCTACTTAATAAATATATATCCTGTGTATTATTAAGTTCAGATTCTCAGCTTATATTATGGAGGACATTTGTGAAATTACATATTGCTGCTTCACTGTGTAACCTGAAGGTAATTGTCTTGTTAGTTGGTGGTGTTATGTCCATGTTCGCTACGAGGAAGGTAGGATAGTGGTCAGTTGTTCTGTCAGTAATTATACCAGATGTAATGGGAGCTGCGGCTTCCTATACACTCTGGCTTCCTGTCCCACGACACAATGAATAATTAATTGTTATAAAGAAGTATAGACTGATATAAGAAAACCGGAAATCTATCTAATGTTTTATAAGTAATTACCAAAATCGTATACGATTTTGGGTGAAAAGATTAATACAAAATATATAGTATTTTTGTATATTTATTTACGAGTCTTGATTACAGTAGTCGGGTGTTGGAAAATATATGCAATCACCCTTAATTCCGCCCATACATAGCGCGCAAGAATCCTATTTCCGATAGGCATCGGAAATATTGAGACCAGCATGGGGGAATTTGAGCAAAACATGACAAATCGCCAAGTGAGGCTTTTGTTATGGTCACTACTGCTACAGGGGGAGGCGGGATACACCTGGAGGATTATTGTATTGTCAATACTGCTACTTGACAGGGAAGAGACTTGACCGAAGGTCAACACTGCTATACTGAGCCTTTTATAACCTAACGTTACTAATTCCAGTATCTAAAATATTGTCTGCTACAACTCTACACATCCTGAATGGCTCTAATCATCATAAATAAACACTAGACCAATTTGCACCAGATACAAGTAACACATTCCTGTTACTTGTGTATAACCGACCTGTATTTTTATTATACAATTCATATGTAAACAAAAACAATTGTTGCCAGCGGCCGCCAGGCGGCGCGCGTAGGAGTGTCACAGGCGGAGAGTGGTCAGTATGACTTGATAGTTGGTGAGAGGCGGACGTGTCGCTGGAGCCGCTCCTCCCCGCACCCGTGCCATCCATAAGCCTCTCCGCGACATTCACAGGTAAACTCTTCTCTCAAAATTAGTGTCTTTTTTAACTTCCTGTGTGATTTATAATGCAGGGAAAATCGATACGAAAATCGTGCATTCGTGGGAATGTTTTTTTTAGGCTGTGGGGATTTTCTTAGGTAAAGAAGGGATGTAAACAGCTGGTTTTGTCTTGAAAATGACTCGTGGTTTTATGAAGTAAACAAGTGTTGTTTTTATTGTTATTATTATCATTTGTCAAACATTTTCATTCGTTTCAGTGATTCTGTTCACCCATTTGTTCCCTGTTAAGTAATTGTCTCTGTTTCTGTCTGTCTGTCTGTCAGACAGACAGACAGACAGACAGACAGACAGACAGACAGACAGACAGACAGTCTGTCTGTCTGTCTGTCTGTCTGTCTGTCTGTCTGTCTGTCTGTCTGTCTGTCTCTCTCTCTCTCTCTCTCTCTCTCTCTCTCTCTCTCTCTCTCTCTCTCTCTCTCTCTCTCTCTCTCTCTCTCTCTCTCTCTCTCTCTCTCTCTCTCTGTCCGTCCGTCTCTCTCATTTATTATATATATATATATATATATATATATATATATATATATATATATATATATATATATATATATATATACACGCCCGAGGAATCGGACGCATCTATCACTAGTGTTCATCCTGTTCTTGAATCCACGGAAACGGACATTGTGTTTACCTTCGTGAGCGATCATATGGTTATCAAGCGAGCCTCTGACCCGGGTGATAGCCAACAGGGAACACCTTCACTGGATGATAGCCACCTGGGAACACCTTCACTGGTTGATAGCCAACAGTGAACACCCACACTGGTTGATAGCCAACAGGGAACATCCACACTGGATGATAGCCAACAGGGAACACCCACACTGGATGATAGCCAACAGTGAACACCTTCACTGGATGATAGCCAACAGGGTTAACACCTTCACTGGATGATAGCCAACAGGGAACACCTTCACTGGATGATAGCCAACAGGGAACACCTTCACTGGATGATAGCCAACAGGGAACACCCACACTGGATGATAGCCAACAGGGAACACCTTCACTGGATGATAGCCAACAGGGAACACCTTCACTGGATGATAGCCAACAGGGAACACCCTCACTGGATGATAGCCAACAGGGAACACCCACACTGGATGATAGCCAACAGGGAACACCTTCACTGGATGATAGCCAACAGGGAACACCTTCGCTGGATGATAGCCAACAGGGAACACCTTCACTGGATGATAGCCAACAGGGAACACCTTCACTGGATGATAGCCAACAGGGAACACCTTCACTGGATGATAGCCAACAGGGAACACCTTCACTGGATGATAGCCAACAGGGAACACCCTCACTGGATGATAGCTAACAGGGAACACCCACACTGGATGATAGCCAACAGGGAACACCCACACTGGATGATAGCCAACAGGGAACACCTTCACTGGATGATAGCCAACAGGGAACACCTTCACTGGATGATAGCCAACAGGGAACACCTTCACTGGATGATAGCCAACAGTGAACATTATCTTCATTATTAGGTTAATCTAATACGTATAAATACTTATTTTAATAAATCTATGTGTATAAAAAAATAATATATTCCCTAACTTAATTTTTGGCTAAGATATCCCTGCTTTTTTTAATTTATGTCGTTTTCTCTGATTATCGATTATTTTAAGGAAAATTCTATTATTATCTTTGTTTTCTAAAGGTTTCAGCAATTTTAACTGAAGGTTATTTGTAAAAGTAAAAGTTTTTTAATCTGATGTTTTTTTTTCCATACAAAATGTTTTCGCAACCCCGTCTTGAGATGAAGTCCATTCCATCCAGCGGTCGACCCCCAAGACTCATTCATCAATTTTACAGCCCGTCCTCCAAACAAAGATCCAAAAGTGATTCCATGCACCCGCCAAACCCCCTGTTTATGAATGAAAAGCGGTTTACACACAACTCACAACTGCTGACGTTCGAACACTTCCGGAACAAGTGCTTCACTGACGACTGGTGTTCGAACCACAACGCTGTAAATGCTTCACCCACGGACTACAAATACAAATAATCGCCAACAGAACCTAAACACCTAACCTAACCTAACCTATATATGCACAATATGCTAATATATTATAATATTAATTTATACTTGAGAAAATTCCCGTTTTGAATGAACAGCATGTTAAAATTTATTAATGCGTCTGTGGGGTCGACCGCTGGATGGAATGGACTTGAGTCGAGGACGGGTTGCAATTTTAACATGCTGTTCATTCAAAATTGTAATTTTCTCAAATATAAATAAATATTATTATATATTAGCATATTGTGCATATATAGGCATAGGTTAGGTTAGGTGTTTAGGTTCTGTTGGCGATTATTTGTATTTGTAGTCCGTGGGTGAAGCATTTACAGCGTTGTGGTTCGAACACCAGTCGTCAGTGAAGCACTTGTTCCGGAAGTGTTCGAATGTCAGCAGTTGTGAGTCGTGTGTAAACAGTTTTTCATTTATAAACAGGGGGTTTGGCGGGTGGATGGAATCACTTTTGGATCTTTGTTTGGAGGACGGACTGCGTTCCTCGCCTGAAGAACTCGCCGTTCCAAAAGCTCGATTCTGTGATACCTTTGAACGTTGAGCAACACGGTAAATTGGAGAATGACCACCTCTGGACCAGCGAAGAGGTTGTTAGATGGAGCGAAGACTATGTAAACGGTGTTCAAGAGGAATATATACCTTCTGTGACGATTTTAGAACATATGGTTCGCTTGCATTACAACGGTGTGCTATATATGTGGTTATCTTGGATATCTGGCTGCTGGGTGATCTGTCGAGAGGGGTGACAAGTTCAATATCGTTCATGAGACAGATTTCTCTCCGTTGTCGTCGGAATGGGGGCTTCTGGTGAGTATCGCGGCCACCTTCGATTCTTCTACATGGAAGGTACACTTCGCATGAAGATTGACCAGACCACACACTAGAAGGCGAAGGGACGACGACGTTTCGGTCCGTCCTGGACCATTCTCAAGTCGACTTGAGAATGGTCCAGGACGGACCGAAACGTCGTCGTCCCTTCATTTTCTAGTGTGTGGTTTGGTCAACATATTTCAGCCACGTTATTGTGACTCCTCGCCTGCATTTGCATGAAGGGTTTATCCTACTGATGACTGCACGAGTACAAATGTTGAGAATGACAAGGTTTCAAAAGTGTTGTGTTGTGGTGGAGATACAGGTGTGGTGACTACACAGGTGTGTGTTAGTGGGAGACTTGCCACACTGTGGGGCGGGGTGTTGTGTTGTGGTGAAGATACAGGTGTGGCGACTACACAGGTGTGTGTTAGTGGGAGACTTGCCACACTGTGGGGCGGGGTGTTGTGTTGTGGTGGAGATACAGGTGTGGCGACTACACAGGTGTGTGTTAGTGGGAGACTTGCCACACTGTGGGGCGGGGTGTTGTGTGGTAGAGATATAGGTGTGACGACCACACAGGTGTGTGTTAGAGAGAGACTTGCCACACTGTGGGGCGGGGTGTTGTGTGGTAGAGATACAGGTGTGACGACCACACAGGTGTGTGTTAGTGGGAGACTTGCCACACTGTGGGGCGGGGTGTTGTGTGGTAGAGATACAGGTGTGGCGACCACACAGGTGTGTGTTAGTGGGAGACTTGCCACACTGTGGGGCGGGGTGTTGTGTGGTAGAGATACAGGTGTGGCGACCACACAGGTGTGTGTTAGAGAGAGACTTACAGGGAGAGGTAAGCATGACGTTTTCAATTTCATTACATAATCTTGGGTGATGGTATTTTTAAAGGCTTATTTACGTGCAAACTGAGGAATTGAACGATGGATAATGCGAGGCGTCTTGTAAATCGCTTTGGCTAGTTGATCTACTAGTTCATTATAGAGAATACCACAATGCGCTGGCACCCATTGGATAGAGGTGTCATAACCGTTCAATCGATGTCCATGAAGAAGTTGAAGATGATTGATTGATGAAGATTAAGCCACCCAAGAGGTGGCACGGACATGAATAGCCCGTAATGGGCGTAGTAGATTGATGATTGATGAAGATTAAGGCACCCAAGAGGTGGCACGGGCATGAATAGCCCGTAAGTGGTACAATTTTTTTTTCTCAGTATTCTGAGGTTGCATTTAACCATCAAGCTGTTATCGTGGGGGAGGATACTGCTTCACAGTCTTTATGAGGGTGTCCAGCTGCTGGACACCTTTGTTGACCAGGAGAGTGGCTGTGACTCTTGGGATTGATTGATTGATGAAGATTAAGCCACCCAAAAGGTGGCACGGGCATGAATAGCCCGTAAGTGGTGGCCCCTTTGAGCCATTACCAGTATCAAGAGCTGATACTGGAGATCTGTGGAGGTGCGAATGCCCCCTGCTGATCTTGGGAGTCACTGCAGATTGTATATATCCCACCTGGTAATGTTGTAATTGATGATTGATGAAGATTAAGCCACCCAAAAGGTGGCATAGGCATGAATAGCCCCTAAGTGGTGGCCCTTTTGAGCCATTACCAGTATCAATAGATGATACTGGAGATCTGTGGAGGTGCGACTGCACCCTGCGTGACGGGAGATGTCTCTCCCATCAATGTTGTGATTATTTGGAGAGCTTGATATGAGAAGCAGCTGTGAAAATAGGTAGTTGGTTTGGTAACTGCTATCCCTGCTTGAGATGGTATTCCGGTATCCATAGAGCGCTAGTGACCGAGGGTACGGTGTTCAGGAGGATGCGAGACCCATCTGTATTACACACAGAAATCACAATAGCCTGGTGCATCATTGAACAAATCCACAATGGCCGTGACGAGGATTTGTTCATTGATGCACAAATCTCTCTCTCTCTCTCTCTCTCTCTCTCTCTCTCTCTCTCTCTCTCTCTCTCTCTCTCTCTCTCTCTCTCTCTCTCTCTCTCTCTCTCTCTCTCTCTCTCTCTCTCTGTCTCTCTCTCTCTGTCTCTCTCTCTCTCTCTCTGTCTCTCTCTCTCTCTCTCTCTCTCTCTCTCTCTCTCTCTCTCTCTCTCTCTCTCTCTCTCTCTCTCTCTCTCTCTCTCTCTCTCTCTCTGTCTCTCTCTGTCTCTCTCTCTCTCTCTCTCTCTCTCTCTCTCTCTCTCTCTCTCTCTCTCTCTCTCTCTGTCTCTCTCTCTCTGTCTCTCTCTCTGTCTCTCTCTCTCTCTCTCTGTCTCTTTCTCTCTCTCTCTCTCTCTGTCTCTCTCTCTCTGTCTCTCTCTCTCTGTCTCTCTCTGTCTCTCTCTCTCTGTCTCTCTCTCTCTCTCTCTCTCTCTCTCTCTCTCTCTCTCTCTCTCTCTCTCTCTCTCTCTCTCTCTCTCTCTCTCTCTCTCTCTCTCTCTCTCTCTCTTTCCTTTCTCTCTCGCTCTCTCCCTCTCTTTCCTCTCTCTCTCTCTCTCTCTCTCTCTCTCTCTCTCTCTCTCTCTCTCTCTCTCTCTCTCTCTCTCTCTCTCTCTCTCTCTCTCTCTGGAGACAAGACACCTGGTGTGGTTCTCAAGCTATATCTTGCTCTAGTTAGGCCCCATTTAGATTATGCAGTTCAGTTTTGGTCGCCATATTATAGAATGGATATAAATTCACTTGAACGTGTCCAGCGTAGGATGACTAAGTTAATTCCCCAAATTAGAAATCTTTCATATGAAGAAAGATTAACAAAGCTTAAGTTGCATTCACTGGAAAGGCGAAGAGTTAGGGGCGACATGATAGAGGTTTACAAGTGGGTGAATGGACATAACAAGGGGGACTTGAGAATGGTCCAGGACGGACCGAAACGTCGTCGTCCTTTCAATTTCTAGTGTGTGGTCTGGTCAACATAACAAGGGGGATATTAATAGGGTATTAAAAGTATCAACACAGGACAGAACACGAAACAATGGGTATAAATTGGATAAGTTTAGATTTAGGAAAGACTTGGGTAAATACTGGTTCAGTAACAGGGTTGTAGATTTGTGGAACCAATTGCCGCGTAACATTGTGGAGGTGGGGTCCCTCGATTGTTTCAAGCGCGGGTTGGACAAGTATATGAGTGGGATTGGGTGGTTATAGAATAGGAGCTGCCTCGTATGGGCCAATAGGCCTTCTGCAGTTACCTTTGTTCTTATGTTCTTATGTTCTTATGTTCTCTCTCTCTCTTTCCTTTCTCTCTCTCTCTCTCTCTCTCTCTCTCTCTCTCTCTCTCTCTCTCTCTCTCTCTCTCTCTCTCTCTCTCTCTCTCTCTCTCTCTCTCTCTCTCTCTCTCTCTCTCTCTCTCTCTCTCTCTCTCTCTCTCTCTCTCTCTCTCTCTCTCTCTCTCTCTCTCTCTCTCTCTCTCTCTCTCTCTCTCTCTCTCTCTCTCTCCTCTCTCTCTCTCTCTCTCTCTCTCTCTCTCTCTCTCTCTCTCTCTCTCTCTCTCTCTCTCTCTCTCTCTCTCTCTCTCTCTCTCTCTCTCTCTCTCTCTCTCTTTCCTCTCTCTCCCTCTCTTTCCTCTCTCTCTCTCTCAATCCTCGTCAAAATAAATCACCCACAATCCTTCTCTTAAACGGGCCCAACGAGGTAGTTCTCCCCAGCTCAGGTGACAATTGAAGACACTATTACTTGCTGGATTATATAGCAAATGAAGATATCACAAGATTCGACAGGTTAATTTGTAAGATAATCTTCACTAATATAGTTTATGGACGAGGTTAGGCTTCTCATTTTCTTTTTTGGTCTTGTAAAAAATGGTTGGGATAACTTAGATAATTTTGACGGGATAATTCTTTGTTTTTAATTTCTTATTTTGTTTGTTTTATTGTTTCTCTGCTTTTTCTTCTTCTTACTTTAATTAAATCAAAAGTATTTTGATTTTTTCATATTTGTGATCAATAATTTTCTTCCTAATTTCTTTTATTACATAATTATTTCAAATTTTCAATATTTCTAATTTTCTATAGTTTATATTACTTTACAATTTTTTAATCTCTATATTTGATGTTTAATTTTCGTATATTAATTTAATAAATATCTTGTTTTTTTTACTAGAATTTACAATCGCCAAATTTTAATTTGGTGATTGTAAATTCTCGTTAATTATTAAAAATATTAATTGATCGTTAATTTTCCAATCTCCAACACAATCACGAAATCTACCGAATCCGTAGCTTAGGGGATTGATAGCCGAGTGGACAGCGTTCGGGATTCGTAGTCCTAAAGTTCCGGGTTCGATCCACGGTGGAGGCGGAAACAATTGGGCAGAGTTTCTTTCACCCTATGTCCCTGTTACCTAGCAGTAAATAGGTACATGGGAGTTAGACAGCTGTCACGGGCTGCTTCCTGGGGGTGGAGGCCTGGTCGAGGACCGGGCCGCGGGGACACTAAGCCCCGATATCATCTCAAGACAACCTCAAGATAGGTTATAAGTACATTGTTTTTAACTAAATATCAATATACTTATGCAATTGGAGATTACATTAGTCCCGAGTGAAGGATTTACCAGTTTAGAGTGAAGGATTTACCTGTTTAGAGTGAAGGATTTACCTGTTTAGAGTGAAGGATTTACCTGTTTAGAGTGAAGGATTTACCTGTTTAGAGTGAAGGATTTACCTGTTTAGAGTGAAGGATTTACCTGTTTAGAGTGAAGGATTTACCTGTTTAGAGTGAAGGATTTACCTGTTTAGAGTCAAGGATTTACCTGTTTAGAGTCAAGGATTTACCTGTTTAGAGTGAAGGATTTACCTGTTTAGAGTGAAGGATTTACCTGTTTAGAGTGAAGGATTTACCTGTTTAGAGTGAAGGATTTACCTGTTTAGAGTGAAGGATTTACCTGTTTAGAGTGAAGGATTTACCTGTTTAGAGTGAAGGATTTACCTGTTTAGAGTGAAGGATTTACCTTTTTAGAGTCAAGGATTTACCTGTTTAGAGTCAAGGATTTACCTGTTTAAAGAGAAGGATTTACCCGTTTAGAGTGAAGGATTTACCTGTTTAGAGTGAAGGATTTACCTGTTTAGAGTGAAGGATTTGCCTGTTTAGAGTGAAGGATTTGCCTGTTTAGAGTGAAGGATTTACCTGTTTAGAGTGAAGGATTTAACCGTTAGAGTGAAGGATTTACCCGTTTAGAGTGAAGGATTTACCCGTTTAGAGTGAAGGATTTAACCGTTAGAGTGAAGGATTTACCCGTTTAGAGTGAAGGATTTACCTGTTTAGAGTGAAGGATTTACCTGTTTAGAGTGAAGGATTTACCTGTTTAGAGTGAAGGATTTACCTGTTTAGAGTGAAGGATTTACCTGTTTAGAGTGAAGGATTTTAACTCATTAACTAATATATTTAACCCAAGCCAAAATTAATATAATTTATCCCACAAATCGTGTAATTAAACTAGTGAGATCAAATACAATAGAGTTTCATGTCATCACATTATAATAATTTGCATAATTATATGTAAATAGAACTCGGAGTCAGTTTAATATGTAAATACACATACCACACAATGTATTGACCAAGTAGTAACCAAGCTAATTGTATTAACCTGAAGTCCTATTGTATATTGTATATGTCCCATCCCATAAATTGTGTATGTCCCATACATTGTATAAGTGTGTAAATTGCTTCCTCAAGCTTCTACAAGTTTCGTGAATCTGGCCCCTGGTTCGTAAGTGCTTGCGTAACTGCTTCGTGAATCTGGCGCCTGGTTAGTAAGTGCTTGCGTAACTGCTTCGTGAATCTGGCCCCCTGGTTCGTAAGTGCTTGCGTAACTGCTTCGTGAATCTGGCCACAGGTTTGTAAGTGCTTGCGTAACTGCTTCATGAATCTGGCCCCAGGTTCGTAAGTGCTTGCGTAACTGCTTCATGAATCTGGTCCCCCCAGCTTCGTAAGTGCTTGCGTAACTGCTTCGTGAATCTGGCCCCAGGTTCGTAAGTGCTTCGTGAATCTGGCCCCCTGGTTCGTAAGTGCTTGCGTAACTGCTTCGTGAATCTGGCCCCCTGGTTCGTAAGTGCTTGCGTAACTGCTTCGTGAATCTGGCCCCCGGTTCGTAAGTGCTTGCGTAACTGCTTCGTGAATCTGGCCCCCAGGTTCGCAAGTGCTTGCGTAACTGCTTCGTGAATCTGGCCCCCTGGTTCGTAAGTGCTCGCGTAACTGCTTCGTGAATCTGGCCCCAGGTTCGTAAGTGCTTGCATAACTGCTTCGTGAATCTGGCCCCCTGGTTCGTAAGTGCTTGCGTAACTGCTTCGTGAATCAGGCCCCCAGGTTCGTAAGTGCTTGCGTAACTGCTTCGTGAATCTAGCCCCAGATTCGTAAGTGCTTGCGTAACTGCTTCATGAATCTGGTCCCAGGTTCGTAAGTGCTTGCGTAACTGCTTCGTGAATCTGGCCCCAGGTTCGTAAGTGCTTGCGTAACTGTTTCATGAATCTGGCCCCAGGTTCGTAAGTGCTAGCGTAACTGCTTCATGACTCTGGCCCCAGGTTCGTAAGTGCTTGCCTAACTGCTTCATGAAACTGGCCCCAGGTTCGTAAGTGCTTGCGTAACTGCTTCGTGAATCTGGCCCCAGGTTCGTAAGTGCTTGCGTAACTGCTTCGTAAATGTGGCCCCAGGTTCGTAAGTGCTTGCATAACTGCTTCGTGAATCTGGCCTCAGGTTCGTAAGTGCTTGCATAACTGCTTCGTGAATCTGGCCTCAGGTTCGTAAGTGCTTGCGTAACTACTTCATTACTCTGGCCCCAGGTTCGTAAGTGCTTGCGTAACTGCTCCAGATTCGTAAGTGCTTGCGTAACTGCTTCATGAATCAGGCCCTCAGGTTCGTAAGTGCTTGCGTAACTGCTTCATGAATCTGGCCCCAGGTTCGTAACTACTTCATGACTCTGGCCCCAAGGTTCGTAAGTGCTTGCGTAACTACTTCATGAATCTGGCCCCAGGTTCGTAAGTGCTTGCGTAACTGCTTCGTGAATCTGGCCCCAGGTTCGTAAGTGCTTGCGTAACTGCTTCGTAAATGTGGCCCCAGGTTCGTAAGTGCTTGCATAACTGCTTCGTGAATCTGGCCTCAGGTTCGTAAGTGCTTGCGTAACTGCTTCGTGAATCTGGCCTCAGGTTCGTAAGTGCTTGCGTAACTGCTTCGTAAATGTGGCCCCAGGTTCGTAAGTGCTTGCATAACTGCTTCGTGAATCTGGCCTCAGGTTCGTAAGTGCTTGCGTAACTGCTTCATTACCCAGGCCCCCCAGGTTATCTGACCTATCTAAGTTTTAATTAAACCCATTCTTTTATTAAACCTATTCTTTACCTAATCTTTATTCGAGATAACTGGAAAAAATAACTTTAAAATTGTTAATAAAACACTAGTGACTATTACAACATGACAGGCAATGCTTGCAGTATCATCACTATGTCTCGTAGGGCCTCGTAGCCTGGTGGATAGCGCGCAGGACTCGTAATTCTGTGGCGCGGGTTCGATTCCCGCACGAGGCAGAAACAAATGGGCAAAGTTTCTTTCACCCTGAATGCCCCCTGTTACCTAGCAGTAAAATAGGTACCTGGGAGTTAGTCAGCTGTCACGGGCTGCTTCCTGGGGGTGGAGGCCTGGTCGAGGACCGGACCGCGGGGACACTAAAGCCCCGAAATCATCTCAAGATAACCTCAAGATAAATAATTCTCACATAATTTCTGAAGTAATTACTATTTTTGTTGAGTTATTTTGTGCTGTTATCATGTTATCTTTTAGCAAAATTGTTCTTCCAGAACAACTATGTGTTCTTCGTGGTGTTATCTGACTGTGTTAGTTAGATAAAAAAATATTTGACAGGTGTGCAACTGTCAATTTGACAGGTGAGCAACTGTCAATTTGACAGGTGAGTAACTGTCAATTTGACACGGAATGAGTCCCTTTAATCCTGACGTCATCGCCCTAACGGGGGCAAGAGCTAGCTTATGCATCAAGAACTCAAGTCTGATCAAGTCGACTGTCGTGTCGAGCATCTGGCATGAGATTATGCCCCTATGAGAATGACGGGGTTATTGATAGCTGGGTTTGATGATATATATCTCTAGATACACACACACACACACACACACACACACACACACACACACACACACACACACACACACACACACACACACACACACACACACACAGTATCCACATGAGCCATTCTGGCTTGTTCGCATCTCTAGATATATCTATCTATATCTGTTATGTTATTGAGAACAGGGATTTTGAATTCATCTTTTTATATTATGTCTTATACGTTTGGGAAAGTATACTTGTGTATATGTTGTGTATTATGTGATTGTATATGTGTATTAATACATAATACATATGTATTATGTATTAAGTACATAATACATATGTGTTATGTACTTACAGTTATTGAAACCGTGTCAGTTTCACTAACACACACACACACACACACACACACATACACACGCACACACACACACACACACACACACACACGCACACACACACACACACACACACACACACACACACACACACACACACACACACACACACACACACACACACAGTATCCACATGAGCCACAGGGACGTTAGAAAGAACTTTTTCAGTGTCAGAGTGGTTGACAAATGGAATGCATTAGGAAGTGATGTGGTGGAGGCTGACTCCATACACAGTTTCAAGTGTAGATATGATAGAGCCCAATAGGCTTAGGAACCTGTACACCAGTTGATTGACAGTTGAGAGGCGGGACCAAAGAGCCAGAGCTCAACCCCCGCAAGCACAACTAGACGAGTGCGCGTCTATGCATTCCTGTCTATCCATCTATCTGTCCATGCATCTATCTGTATGTATGCATACAGATATACATACATACCTGTATGATAGACTGTCAAAAGTTGGAGGACAGATGTCTACGGATAGCATCGTGAAATTCTGCATGTGAACGGTCTAAGGTATGGGACGGACATAGGCTGACCCTGAGAGGGATAACCATGCGAAACTTTGCATGGTGATTGTATGGCTAGTGGCATAGGGGGTCTAGTCTCTCCCCCCTTGCCCCTCCATAAGAAGGAGC
Source organism: Procambarus clarkii (assembly GCF_040958095.1). NCBI lineage: Eukaryota > Metazoa > Arthropoda > Malacostraca > Decapoda > Cambaridae > Procambarus > Procambarus clarkii. The sequence goes on along the minus strand of NC_091161.1, from coordinate 14,000,535 downwards.
GGCACCTATTCCCAATCCCAGCTATACTCGTGTGAAATGTGAGATGTAATGTCCGTAGAGTGTTTAAACAGATTTATTCAACGTTAATTCAACGCTAAAGTATAATTATTGTACTGGAAGAGAGAGAGAGAGAGAGAGAGAGAGAGAGAGAGAGAGAGAGAGAGAGAGAGAGAGAGAGAGAGAGAGAGAGAGAGAGAGAAAGTATGTAAGGAAGAAAACGGAGAGAGAGAGAAAGAGAGAAAACGGAAGTGTAAAATAATAGGGGAGACTGCATCAAAGTAGATAACAATTTTCTAAACGGAGGGGGGACTAAAGAATCACGTTAGAGACCCTCTAATCATCCCCACAGATTAGCCCCCTTAAAATAATCCTTCCAATCCTCTCTCTCTAGTCTTCCCAGACGCCATCTTGCCCCATCACCTCTTGACTTTTGCCTCAGACAGCTTAGCCAAGACATCTTGAAGGATATCTGAAGGCTCCCGACTCGTTATCTAGACCCGTGACACCTTTGTTTCTTAAGACGGCGACGTTCAGTTCCCTCCAAGATATCTTCTTTAAACTGAGTCAAGGAACAAAGACTGAGAATATTAGATATTTTCTAGAATATATATTATAGTATTTATATTGTATATACTATAGATAATATATACTATCTGGATACGTAAGCAATTATGACCATGGAACAATAATTGTTCGATCGTGAAATCAATTTTTAATTAGACTGAAGGCTCTGTGACGGTGGTTCTTTCTGACGTGGTGGTCGTCTGATGTGGTGGTCGTCTGACGTGGGGGTCGTCTGACGTGGGGGTCGTCTGACGTGGGGGTCGTCTGACGTGGGGGTCGTCTGACGTGGGGGTCGTCTGACGTGGGGGTCGTCTGACGTGGGGGTCGTCTGACGTGAGGGTCGTCTGACGTGGGGGTCGTCTGACGTGGGGGGGTCGTCTGACGTGGGGGTCGTCTGACGTGGGAGGTCGTCTGACATGGGGGTCGTCTGACATGGGGGTCGTCTGACGTGGTGGTCGTCTGACGTGGTGGGTCGTCTGACGTGGGGGTCGTCTGACGTGAGGGTCGTCTGACGTGGGGGTCGTCTGACGTGAGGGTCGTCTGACGTGGGGGTCGTCTGACGTGGGGGTCGTCTGACGTGGGGGTCGTCTGACGTGGGGGTCGTCTGACGTGGTGGTCGTCTGACGTGGTGGTCGTCTGACGTGGGGGTCGTCTGACATGAGGGTCGTCTGACGTGGGGGTCGTCTGACGTGGGGGTCGTCTGACGTGGGGGTCGTCTGACGTGAGGGTCGTCTGACGTGGGAGGTCGTCTGACGTGGTGGTCGTCTGACGTGGTGGTCGTCTGACGTGGGGGTCGTCTGACGTGGGGGGTCGTCTGACGTGGGGGGTCGTCTGACGTGGTGGTCGTCTGACGTGGGGGGTCGTCTGACGTGGGGGGGTCGTCTGACGTGGGGGGTCGTCTGACGTGGGGGGTCGTCTGACGTGGGGGTCGTCTGACGTGGTGGTCGTCTGACGTGGTGGTCGTCTGACGTGGGGGTCGTCTGACGTGGGGGTCGTCTGACGTGGTGGTCGTCTGACGTGGGGGTCGTCTGACGTGGGGGGGTCGTCTGACGTGGGGGTCGTCTGACGTGGGAGGTCGTCTGACGTGGGGGTCGTCTGACGTGGGGGGGTCGTCTGACGTGGGGGGGTCGTCTGACGTGGGGGTCGTCTGACGTGGGAGGTCGTCTGACGTGGGGGGTCGTCTGACGTGGGGGGTCGTCTGACGTGGTGGTCGTCTGACGTGGTGGTCGTCTGACGTGGGGGGTCGTCTGACGTGGGGGTCGTCTGACGTGGTGGTCGTCTGACGTGGGGGTCGTCTGACGTGGTGGTCGTCTGACGTGGGGGTCGTCTGACGTGGTGGTCGTCTGACGTGGGGGTCGTCTGACGTGGGGGGTCGTCTGACGTGGGGGGTCGTCTGACGTGGGGGGGTCGTATTGTCGCTGCTTTATTCATTTATTATCGATGTTGTAAAGGTCTTGCACCAGTCGACGGGATCACCATAGCCCGTGCTACTTTGAACTTTTTGTTCCAAGTAGCGAATCTTAAACAACAACAACAGCAGGTCTTGTATTTTGAGTGCATGATGAAGAGAAATTAAAGATTTCGTGAAAATTTGGGTTCGTAGAACATATCATGATAGTGTTATAATGTCTGGCCCGTGTAAGTGTGGCTATTGTAAAGTTTCGTATATTAATGAACACTGAAAATATCGCATATTGTTGTTTTCACACAATCTCACTCTTCACACAATCTCAATGTTTACACAATCTCAATCTTCACACAATCTCAATGTTTACACAATCTCAATCTTCACACAATCTCAATGTTTACACAATCTCAGTCTTCACACAATCACAATCTGCACACAATCTCAATGTTTACACAATCTCAATCTTCACACAATCTCACTCTTCCACAATCTCAGTCTTCACACAATCTCACTCTTCCACAATCTCAATTTTCACTCAATCACAATCTTCACACAATCTCAATCTTCACACAATCTCAGTCTTCACACAATCTCAGTCTTCACACAATCTCCATCTTCACACAATCTCAGTCTTCACACAATCTCACTCTTCCACAATCTCAGTCTTTACACAATCTCAGTCTTCACACAATCTCAGTCTTCACACAATCTCAGTCTTCACACAATCTCCATCTTCACACAATCTCAGTCTTCACACAATCTCACTCTTCCACAATCTCAGTCTTCACACAATCTCAGTCTTCACACACTCTCAGTCTTCACACAATCTCCATCTTCACACAATCTCAGTCTTCACACAATCTCACTCTTCCACAATCTCAGTCTTTACACAATCTCAGTCTTCACACAATCTCAATCTTCACACAATCTCAATCTTCACACAATCTCAGTCTTCACACAATCTCAGTCTTCACACAATCTCCATCTTCACACAATCTCAGTCTTCACACAATCTCAGTCTTTACACAATCTCCATCTTCACACAATCTCAGTCTTCACACAATCTCAGTCTTCACACAATCTCAGTCTTTACACAATCTCCATCTTCACACAATCTCAGTCTTCACACAATCTCACTCTTCCACAATCTCAATTTTCACTCAATCACAATCTTCACACAATCTCCATCTTCACACAATCTCCATCTTCACACAATCTCAGTCTTCACACAATCTCACTCTTCCACAATCTCAGTCTTCACACAATCTCACTCTTCCACAATCTCAATTTTCACTCAATCACAATCTTCACACAATCTCAATCTTCACACAATCTCAGTCTTTACACAATCTCCATCTTCACACAATCTCAGTCTTCACACAATCTCACTCTTCCACAATCTCAATTTTCACTCAATCACAATCTTCACACAATCTCAATCTTCACACAATCTCAGTCTTCACACAATCTCAGTCTTCACACAATCTCAGTCTTCACACAATCTCCATCTTCACACAATCTCAGTCTTCACACAATCTCAGTCTTCACACAATCTCCATCTTCACACAATCTCAGTCTTCACACAATCTCAGTCTTCACACAATCTCCATCTTCACACAATCTCAGTCTTCACACAATCTCAGTCTTCACACAATCTCCATCTTCACACAATCTCCATCTTCACACAATCTCAATCTTCACACAATCTCAGTCTTCACACAATCTCAGTCTTCACACAATCTCAGTCTTCACACAATCTCAGTCTTCACACAATCTCAGTCTTCACACAATCTCACTCTTCCACAATCTCAATTTTCACTCAATCACAATCTTCACACAATCTCAATCTTCACACAATCTCAGTCTTCACACAATCTCCATCTTCACACAATCTCAGTCTTCACACAATCTCAGTCTTCACACAATCTGTCTTCACACAATCTCAGTCTTCACACAATCTCAGTCTTCACACAATCTCAATCTTCACACAATCTCAATCTTCACACAATCTCAATCTTCACACAATCTCAATCTTCACACAATCTCAATCTTCACACAATCTCAGTCTTCACACAATCTCAGTCTTCACACAATCTCAATCTTCACACAATCTCAATCTTCACACAATCTCAATCTTCACACAATCTCAGTCTTCACACAATCTCACTCTTCCACAATCTCAATTTTCACTCAATCACAATCTTCACACAATCTCAGTCTTCACACAATCTCAGTCTTCACACAATCTCAATCTTCACACAATCTCAGTCTTCACACAATCTCAGTCTTCACACAATCTCAATCTTCACACAATCTCAGTCTTCACACAATCTCAGTCTTCACACAATCTCAATCTTCACACAATCTCAGTCTTCACACAATCTCAATCTTCACACAATCTCACTCTTCCACAATCTCCATCTTCACACAATCTCAGTCTTCACACAATCTCAGTCTTCACACAATCTCAGTCTTCACACAATCTCAATCTTCACACAATCTCAGTCTTCACACAATCTCAGTCTTCACACAATCTCAGTCTTCACACAATCTCAATCTTCACACAATCTCAGTCTTCACACAATCTCAGTCTTCACACAATCTCAATCTTCACACAATCTCAGTCTTCACACAATCTCAATCTTCACACAATCTCACTCTTCCACAATCTCCATCTTCACACAATCTCAGTCTTCACACAATCTCAGTCTTCACACAATCTCAATCTTCACACAATCTCAGTCTTCACACAATCTCAGTCTTCACACAATCTCAGTCTTCACACAATCTCAGTCTTCACACAATCTCAGTCTTCACACAATCTCAGTCTTCACACAATCTCAGTCTTCACACAATCTCAATCTTCACACAATCTCACTTCCACAATCTCCATCTTCACACAATCTCAGTCTTCACACAATCTCAGTCTTCACACAATCTCAATCTTCACACAATCTCAGTCTTCACACAATCTCCATCTTCACACAATCTCCATCTTCACACAATCTCAGTCTTCACACAATCTCAGTCTCCACACAATGTCAGTCTTCACACAATCTCAGTCTTCACACAATCTCAGTCTTCACACAATCTCCATCTTCACACAATCTCCATCTTCACACAATCTCCATCTTCACACAATCTCGGCCATATATGGGGTCCAATATATGATACGTTCCGTTTTCTTTGCAGATTCACGAGGTGGAAAAGCGAAAGAGGATAAGCAAAGGCGAAGCGAGAACCCACACAATAGCCAGAGGAGAAGGAGAAGAAGCAGGAATATCAGCAGGAAGAGAAGCAGAAGTAGTAGCAGCAGGAGAAGCAGACGAGGCCTCGAACCAGTGCTCCTTCTGTGTGCTTACTCTCTGCGGCTCATCTGGGAAGAAATTTCAGGGGAAACTATAATAAACTTATGAGAGGGAAAATTTTCCATATCTTCTCCATACACTTTCCGCTGTCTGCGTTCAATACACTCAACGTCTGCTCAAGTTTGCAACACTCCCGATAAAACTCCCATGGAACCAGATAAAAATATATTTAGAAATCCTTAAACTCCACGAAAATGTACATTACAAAAATAATTACATTTCTCGAAAATATTCCCAAAACAGATTGTGTATAAAGCTAAGATAAAAAAACAGGGAATAATATAAGAAAATTTGATATATCAAACCACTTTGCAGGTTATCTTCACAACCCAAAAAATCAAAACAAAGCCACGTGGTCCTGGATGTAAACAAAACAAGTTGGGGGAATCTTAATATAGAAAACGAAAAAGCACCACCTCGCAGGGGTGACTCTCTCCCAGCCCTCCCGCGGCCCCGTCGAAGTCTTGAAAAACACCAACCCACAATGGCCACCTGAACGTTGTCATGGAGATGCTGGAGCCGCTCGTCCTCCTGGCCGCCCTCGTCCTCCTGGTGCTCGTCATCGCCCTCACACAAGTCGTCCTCGACACCAACATTTTCCTTAACAAATCTGTGGGTTAAGATCTTTGTGTACTACAGGAATTTTTTTTAGGCTTTATAAGCTACAGGAATAAGACTTTAGCCTCCATAAGCTACAGGAATAAGACTTTAGCCTTCATAAGCTACAGGAATAAGACTTTAGCCTTCATAAGCTACAGGAATAAGACTTTAGCCTCCATAAGCTACAGGAATAAGACTTTAGCCTCCATAAGCTACAGGAATAAGACTTTAGCCTCCATAAGCTACAGGAACAAGGCTTTAGCCTCCATAAGCTACAGGAATAAGACTTTAGCCTCCATAAGCTACAGGAATAAGACTTTAGCCTCCATAAGCTACAGGAATAAGACTTTAGCCTCCATAAGCTACAGGAATAAGACTTTAGCCTCCATAAGCTACAGGAATAAGACTTTAGCCTTCATAAGCTACAGGAATAAGACTTTAGCCTCCATAAGCTACAGGAATAAGACTTTAGCCTCCATAAGCTACAGGAATAAGACTTTAGCCTCCATAAGCTTCAGGAATAAGACTTTAGCCTTCATAAACTACAGAAACAACAGTCTTTCAACAAACACATCGTAAAAAGTTCGAAAATAACTTGTCAATGAAACGAAGTATTGAGCAAAGAAGATAACATTTGCCAACAGATTCGTTTCTCGCTGTATTCATCAGTTGACGAATATGTCCACGGAATGGTCGACGAGCTCTGGCACCGTGACCGTGGTCTGATATAGGAGTGGTGACCGTGGTCTGATATAGCAGCCGTGACCGTGGTTTGATATAGCAGCCGTGACGGTGGTCTGATATAGGAACGGTGACCGTGGTCTGATATAGCAGCCGTGACCGTGGTTTGATATAGCAGCCGTGACTGTGGTCTGATATAGGAACGGTGACCGTGGTCTGATATAGCAGCCGTGACCGTGGTTTGATATAGCAGCCGTGACGGTGGTCTGATATAGGAACGGTGACCGTGGTCTGATATAGCAGCCGTGACCGTGGTTTGATATAGCAGCCGTGACTGTGGTCTGATATAGGAACGGTGACCGTGGTCTGATATAGCAGCCGTGACCGTGGTTTGATATAGCAGCCGTGACGGTGGTCTGATATAGGAACGGTGACCGTGGTCTGATATAGGAACCATGACCGTGGTCTGATATAGCAGCCGTGACCGTGGTTTGATATAGCAGCCGTGACTGTGGTCTGATATAGGAACGGTGACCGTGGTCTGATATAGGAACCATGACCGTGGTCTGATATAGCATTCGTGACCGTGGTGTGATATAGGAACCTATGAAACCGCTGCTACCTGAGCCAGCAATCTTCAGTCACCCCTTCAAGGCCACTACGATACGATACGACAAACCATTTTCTTTCGTTGGAAATTTAACCGGGAACTGCGTCTCTTTTTGGAACACAAACAAACCTCTCCAGAAACTCATCACGTGTGGGTAAGATTTCCTGTTTCGCTTTTGTAAAATACAGGTAGTTAGGTTGAAGACTAGCTAACGCTTCAGGTAAGGCAACTATTACAGCAAAGAGGGTTCGGAACGTGTTCGAAAATGGAACAATTGATAAGTGTCACATGTCTGTGGAGGAGGAAAAAGACATAGTTCTTATATCGAGATAAGAAGAGTTTTCTTACTCAGTTTGTAGGTTTTATGTGGAGGTAGAAGAACAGACTTCAAACTTGTGATGTCACAAGAAAAATCGACTAAGTTTGTCATCGTGTGAAAAGGACAAAAACAACTCACAAACAGGAAGAGAACAAACAGGACTCACAAACAGAAAGAGAACAAACAGGACTCACAAACAGAAAGAAAATCTCCGAGGAAAATCATTTTATGGTAAAGTTGCCTCGCTTCTCCTGTCTTGGAGAGGAAAAGTTGAAGTCTTTAGAAACACACACAAAATAGGACTCAGGAAAAAAGGGTAAACGGACAGTACGCTGAAAGGTCAAAGGTCAGTTGACGAGCAGTGCAGGTAATTGACCCCCCAGTGACCCCCAGATGATGTGATTGTGATGGTTGCAACACAATCTGTTACCTAAATTGACAAACCAATTGTAACAATTTTCTGATACTCAGAACAATTATTTTAAGACAGACATTCGTTCATAAATTTATATTAAATTATCCGTCTCTCTACGTATTAATTGTGACCAGTTAATAAGTATATCCAGGCAGTATCTGGCCTGTTAGTCTCAGTTCAATTGGTTGTTCAGTGACTGTACACATTGCTGTGTAATTATTATACCTCAGGATTTTGCAGTCAAAGATCTGTTTTATCAGTTAAGTACCATACAGTTACACCTGTCCAAGATCTCCCGATACCTAGTGGTACTACCTCCAGTCAGGTGTCGCCAAACAGTCAAGTACCATCAAACAGTCAAGCAGAAACCACCTCAGCCACTCATTTTCCAATGTACCTAAGTCTCCATCAAGCTGTTTTATACCCCCTGCAGTATTAATTAAGAAACTAAGTGTTTGCTGAATAGCCATGCTAGTTCCGGATTGCAGAAGGTCTGAAAATACGGCCAACATTCTTAGCTGAAGAACACTTGAGTTAACGTCGTGTTTAAAGTGTTTAAACGTTTCTAAAGTACAAGAATGAAACGATTTTAAGTGAACTGAACAACCCTGTACAGAGGACGAGTGAATAAAGTGTACCAGATCTTAACTTAGAGACGCGAGACGACTTGAGGGAGGGAAAATAATCACCAATTAAGTATTTTAAGTGTTCCAGCAACACTTAAACACGCTCTGAAGTGATGGCAATCATCGCTACAACTTAACCTGTAAGCCACCACAACATTTTAATCGAAATTCCTGAGAAAATAATTGTACCCCAAATAACGTTCGCTGCATTTATCACACAACGACAAACTCAACACAATATATGTTAATTTAGTAAGATATAGCAAAAGATATATCAACGAACTATAGATATATGAAGAAGAAACTTGTCTAGAATCAGATACTTAAATGAGATATTCTACTTCATTTAAGTGCTAAAGAAAATATTTTGGATTGTGTCTAGGTGAGAAGTAGGAAGATCAATACTTCTGTGAGAGACAGGAGGGTCACTACTGTGAGAGACAGGAGGGTCACTACTTCTGTGAGAGACAGGAGGGTCACTACTGTGAGAGACAGGAGGGTCACTACTGTGAGAGACAGGAGGGTCACTACTTCTGTGAGAGACAGGAGGGTCACTACTGTGAGAGACAGGAAGGTCACTACTTCTGTGAGAGACAGGAGGGTCAATACTTCTGTGAGAGACAGGAGGGTCAATACTTCTGTGAGAGACAGGAGGGTCAATACTTCTGTGAGAGACAGGAGGGTCAATACTTCTGTGAGAGACAGGAGGGTCAATACTTCTGTGAGAGACAGGAGGGTCAATACTTCTGTGAGAGACAGGAGGGTCAATACTTCTGTGAGAGACAGGAGGGTCAATACTTCTGTGAGAGACAGGAGGGTCAATACTCCTGTGGCCACCAGTTAAGGTGAGAGGAAACTTCGTGACCATTCAAGGAGGAAGGTAGATAACGAAGATAATACAAAGGGAGTAACTTAAGATATAAAGCCAAGATACAAGACAATTTAAAGCAACATCATTCTATTTCCTGTCACTTTCCATTTTCTCCAAGTCTTCTGCAAGAACATAATTGGTTCCTCAGGAGATAAAATAGTTTAAAACATTCATGTAACTCAACCACGACAGTAAAATGCAATCGACTAAATAATATGTCAGTGGGACACATATATATATACATATATGATCAGCTTATCTGATAACATATAGCATGCTGTTTTTTTTCGATTCAGCTGCTCAGAAGGAAGTGTCCATGTAGCACGGGCTATGGTGAGCCCGTAATTGAGTTCGGTTATTCGCGATAACCTCGTTACTGTGAAAATTTAGCAGATTTCTATGTAGTCTCTTGCTTTGTTTGGAGCGGCATTAAGATGGTTGATTAAGAAACAAAGTGTTCATCTTGTGTCTTCAAGGAAAATAAAAATTGTGTGTTTTTGAAAAGTGAGAGAAAATTGGAAAAGTATTGATTATCAAAGTGCAAAACAACAGATAATTATAAGCAAATAAAAGTGTTTAGTGAGTACTTATTGTGCCCAGTAAGACAAAGATAAGTTTTCTTAATGTTTGCTGTGAGTTTAAGATGTGAGCAAGAAACTCAGTTTTTGGAAATGTAAATATATAAAAAAATTATACTAAAAAAAAAAACAGTTAGGGAAAATGCAATCCACTTTTCTACGAAAAGTCTGATTGGAAAAAAAAAATCCAGCAATTTATTCCAACGACCATATATATATAATCAAAGACAAGACCTCTGAAAGCCCCTTCCAAACAGCTCATTAAAAAATGATTTAGCAAGGAGGCGAACCAGCAAATAATATTAAGTCATAGACATGACTTGGACAGTGCTACTGAGGCTACTCTCCACCGCCATAGTCTTCAAGGACTCAGGACTCTGCTCCTCCATACAGAGGGACTCCTACGGGGAAATCAACTCCGATATCCTGAAAGAGAAAAGCAACTCCCTCTGGAAGCAGGACTTAAGACCAGGCAATGCCAAAGCTATTTATTCAAAGCCTGACGCGTTCTATTTAGCTTCTTGGCCGTCGCAGAAGTCAGGCAGACCTCCAGGCCGTCCTAGTCAGCCAGTAACCTTTGACCTCCACTCTCTAGCATCTTCCTCAGCTACTTCAGAACTGCCCTCGACCTCCTCCAGACTCCCCTTCAGCTACGTCTCCTCCGTCGCCAACGCCGCCACGAAGAACATCACCATTGAGGAAAAATGTAGCTCAACACAGCTGGAAAATTCTTCCAAGAAGCAGAAGTTCTACATCAATAACTACCTCAGCCCCAGGAATAACATCTCGAGAGAGAACATTACCATTGGCTTCCTCTCTTCCTTTAAATACAACAAGGTTAGTCTCCCCTTCTTAGACGTTTTCTACAATCATCTTGATACTGTTTTCTTTAAGATATCTCTAAGTACACCCCATTAATAGCTAAATCTATGCCTCTTTGCAATCTCTAAATCTCTTATCACTTGCACTATTCACTGTCCATTTTGTTGCAAACGTATTGTGTGATTAGTTATAAGGTGTTGATTTTATCTGCTTGTAACTCATTTCATATATTTGTATAATTGAAATTGAAATAAGTTTATTGAGGTAAAATCCACACAAAGGGATGAGGTAGCTCAAGCTATTCTCACCCCGTTCAGTACATCGTGTTAATACATACTTAGACACACATATTTGTATAAACATTTAAAACAAAAACCGGGCCGCGGGGACGCTAAGCCCCGAAATCATCTCAAGATAACCTTAAGATAACCTCAAGATGACCTCAAGATGACCTCAAGATGACCTCAAGATAACCTGAAGATGACCTCAAGATAACCTCAAGATGACCTCAAGATGACCTCAAGATAACCTCAAGATGACCTCAAGATAACCTCAAGATGACCTCAAGATGACCTCAAGATAATCTCAAGGTGACCTCAAGATGACCTCAAGATAACCTCAAGATGACCTCAAGATGACCTCAAGATAACCTCAAGATGACCTCAAGATAACCTCAAGATAACCTCAAGATAACCTACCTTCTCCGATACCTTCCTGGTCATCCACATATGGTTTACAATTGAGATTGCGTAGCAAATGGCTGACTCTTCCTCTTCTCCCGTGAGTACTCCGCAACCCCGGGTTGGGATACATGTCTAGCTGTGTGATGATACAGGTATCTCATTCTCCTCCCTGATACATATTACTCATATGTATAAACTCACACAAAGACCCCCCTTTATCTCTCTACCTAAAGACACAGACACACAGTTGAGAGGCGGGACCAAAGAGCCAGAGCTCAACCCCCTCAAGCACAACTAGATGAGTACAAGTACGTGAGCACATATTTCTAAAGACACATTATGTATTTACATAGTTTAATACCAGCTAATGAACTGAGTGTTCATATTGTGTTTGGTCTTGTTCAATGTGTTCACAAGAGATTAAATGTTGCATAGATGTTGCCTTAAGATAACCAGCTGCCTCACCACACAGCCTGGTGGCTCAGACTCGTGTTCACTAACATACTCTGAACACTTATCCACTATCTCCACAATGTGTTCAAGGGAGATCCAATATAATTTAGATTTAGGAAAGACTTGGGTAAATACTGGTTCAGTAACAGGGTTGTTGATTTGTGGAACCAATTACCGCGTA